>NC_044342.1:11088517-11401652 GCF_007399415.2 Gopherus evgoodei | reverse complement strand
GGTACCAGATTTTCACTCATGTGGATGGTAACCGGACGCCCAGTGTGGTAAATCCTCCCACAGTCCCAAAGCTGCCAGCCTGCAGGATAAGGGGGAGACACTGAATGTCCCTGTGGAGACTTATGGCGGGTGTTGTGCAGCAGGGGCAGGGATGGGACAGGACAGCTCTCAGTGATGGGGCTACCCAGAAGTGAAAGAGGAAGTAGGGAACCCCCTGCTCCCAGCCCATTGCTGGCGTCTGAGATCTACAGGATTCTGAGGAAGTGCACGGGCCGCTGCTGCTGGTTACAGGCCACGCGGATCCTGCGGGTCTGGGGTATTTCCCTGTAGATATAGCGTGGTGAACGGCGGGGGTTGAACACCAGCTGGCACATGGTGAGGCAGAAGGCTGTGAGGCTGTCGCACTGGTTGAGGCTGGGGTAGACGCATATCCGTGGGCGGCTGCAAATGGCTCTGACCTGTCTGGTGCGGGCATGGATGAAGGTGTTGCTGGGTCTGCAGCCAGGGTGGGTCAGGCAGAGGCAACGCATCATGACGTTGCAGTACTCTGCCCTTGGGGGGTCTGGTCTTGGGGAAATCAACGTGTTCGCTCACAAACCGCTCATAGCTGTTGGGTAGTACAATGTTCTGGGCTAGACAGATGGCCAGCAGGACGAGGGTCAGGAAGAGCAAGGGGCAGGATCCCCTTGGGGCCATGGCTGTGTCTGTCACTGGATCGGCCTGTGGAGTGTGGGGAGGAAATAGATGGAGACAGAATGGAGTGGGGATTTGCCTTCTCCATGGAATCCCAAACCCTCCCCTGCCAACAGATTCTCTTTCTAAAGCCTGAATAACCCGATCGAGATGAGGACCCCATTGCGCTGGGCGCTGCACCTACCTCAACCAAGATCAGGGCCCCGTTGTGCCGGTGCTGCTGACCAAGACAAAGATCAGGGCCCCTTTCTGCTCAGAGAGTCCCAGACACAGAGTGAAATGCAGGCAGAGCTCACGCTGCGTAGAGAGCAGGGAAGGAAAAGGCTCTTCTCCCCCCTGTTACAGGTAGGAAACTGAGCAGGGAGAAGTTCCAGTTCAGGTCTTCGCTCCCTCTGGGGAGCCCAAGTCCCATGGACACACCCAGGGTTTGGCCTGGAGGACTCTGGGGGGCCTTGGAAATCCACATCCTAAGAAACAGGAATGAACCCTAGGCTCCTGACCAGTGGAGACTCAGGACGAGCAGAGCAGCCGGCCAGGAACTGAACTGTCCGCTTTACTGTTTTGTCTGCAATGCGCCCAGTGTCCTGACTCCCAGTCCCAGCCACCTTTCGTGTGACCACTAGATGCCACTCTCCTTCCAGAGCCGGGGTGAGAACCCAGGAGTCCTGACTCCACATGTCCCCCCGTGTTCCTCCCACTCTCTTGCCAAGTTTCTGATCTCATTCCCCAGGGCCAATGTGGAGTCACTGCCTAAGTGCAATGTGGTCAGGGCCGGATTTCTGCTCCCAGTCCCCAGAGTCAATCCACTATGCCCCTCCCCTTGCTTTTCCCCCAGCTGGGTCTGTTCTCTGCTTACCAGAGTCCTGTGGCTCCCATCAGAGATGGATCCAGCTGCCAACAGAGCTGAGTATCTCTGTCTCCTTCCCCTTTGGGTGTCATTATATAGAGCCTGATCAGGCAGTTGGGGTGCAGCAGCCCCTCCCACTGCGGGGACCAGAGATGCAGAATGAGACAGTGATTTTGGGGGGGAAGCGGGCACAGGGCAGGGTCCTGAGACAATGTGAACCTCGCAGCCCCAGTGTTTGGTGCACCTGCCTCTGTGATCCTCAACCCAGTGTTTCCCCAAGAATGGAAATGGAACCCAGGAGTCCTGACTTTCAGCCTCCCTGAGCTCTAATCCATGAGATCCCACTCACCTCCCAGAGCCAGGTTCAAATCCAGGTGCCCCAGTGAAGCCACCCTATTACAGATTTAACCTGGGTGCCCTGGATACCCCATAACCACAACCCCAAACTAGACCCTGATCAGATCCTGGGCATCAAGAGGGGCAGTGACCCATCCAGGGGAGCAGGGCTGGCGCTACCATTTAGGCAGCCTAGGCAAGCGCCTAGGGCGTCAGAATAAATGGTGTGCGCCGTTTTGCCAGAGGGGGCAGCAGGCGGTTCCGGTGGAGCTGCCGCAGTGGTGCCTGTGGACGATCCGGTGGTCCACGGCTTTTGCTGGAGCTGCCGCAGTCGTGCCTTTGGACAGTCGGCTGCTCGCATGGCTCCGGTGACCTCCCGCAGGCACGACTGTGGGAGCTCCAGCGGAGCCGCGGACCACCGGACCGTCTGCAGGCACCACTGCGGCAGCTCCAGCAGAGCCGCGGGACCAGCGCACGGGGCTGCGAAATTGCCATCCACCTAGGGGTGCTCAAACCCCTAGCACCGGTCCTGCAGGGGAGGGGCAGGCCTGGCCTGTGCCCAGCAGATTCTTGGATCACAGTCCTGCCCCTCCTCCCGATTGCACCTGAGCCTCAGGGTCAGGGGGAAGGGCGAGGGCTGGGTGGGACATGGGGGCGCGGAGGGACTGGCTGGGGCTTGGCGTCATCTTTCCTGGGGCTGCCGCCTTCCCCCTGCAGTGTGTGTGTGTGTGAGAGAGCAGTGTCCAAGAGTGTTTGTGTCTGAGCCGTGCGCAAGTGGGTGTGTGTGTATCTGAACAGCGCAGGTGAGTGTGCATGTGAGCAGTGTGCAGGAGTGTGTGTCTACGAGTGTATGAGGGTGGTGTCTAACCAACGGCTATGAATGGGGGTGTGAGTGTGTACGTGTGTGAGAAGTGAATACGGGTGTGCATGTTTATCTGAGCGTTTGTGTCTGTGCAGTATGTGTGTGTGTCTCTGGATGTGTAACACATGCCCTGGAGAGTTTATGGTGCCAGGGGAGTGTTACACAGCTGAACACACACAACCCCCCAGCACAGTCTGTAGCCCTGTCCTGGACGGCCACTGGCTGACACTAACACCCCACCCGGGACTGGCTCTCCTCCAGGCTGGGGTATCCTCTGCCCAACCTGCCAGGTCTGTGCAGGGTCATTGAACTGAAATACATTGTGTGTCTGTTCAAAGTGTGTATGTGTGTGGTTGTGTTGTCAGTGTGTTTGTGTCACTCTGGGCCCAGGTCGCATTTGTCCCTGTGTCTGGCTGATCTGAGGCTTTCTCACCAGCCGACTTTGTCTCTATCTGATCCTCTGATATATCCTGTTGAAGTAGGGGAGGCCGGGCTGGCTGGGCCAGGGGAATCCAGAGGCCAGGCTGGCTGGTTCCAAGGGGGATCCAGGGGAGGCCAAGGTGGCTGGGCCAGGGGGATCCGGGGCAGGCTGGGGTGGCTGGGCCCAGGGGGATCCAGGACAGACCAGGCTGGCTGGGCCCAGCAAGCCCGGTCTGCCCCAGATCCCCCTGGGTCCAGCCAACCCAGCCTGCCCAGGTTCACCCCTGGGCCCAGCCAGCCTGGCCTCCCCTATTCCAACAGGACATATTAGGGAATCAGATGGTGACACGGTCAGCTAGTGACAAAGTCTCAGATCAGCCAAACACAGGAACAAATGGACCCCAGGCACAGAGTGACATATACACACTGACAACTCACAAACACACATGGACACAGACACACAATTTATTTCAGTTCAGTGACACTGCGTAGGCTTGGCAGTTGGGTAGTGGATACACTGGCCTGGAGGAGAGACGTTGCAGGCAGCCAGGGGCTGTCCAGGATACAACTACACACCGTGCTCAGGGCTGTGTGCGTTCAGCTCCGTAACACTCCCCTGGCACTACAGTCTCTACAGGGGTAGTGTTACATGCCCAGAGACAATCTCCTACACATCGATCACACACACAGGCACACTGCACAGACACAAAAAGTCATGCACACCTGTACACACTGCTCACACGCCCCCGCCCATACCCATTGGTCAGAAACTGCCCAGATATGCACAAACACCCGACCCTCCCCCATCTATAAATACCAGAATGACATGAAGAGCTACACACAGAGATGGTTCCTAGGGACCCCAAGGGGAGGGACTGACTGAGGCAGGGGATTATGGGGTATCCAGGGCACCAGTAAAGAGGTAGATTCACTGGGGCACCAGGGCCCTGCAGTTAGAGGGTCTGGGAGTCAAGACCCATGCGTTCTATCCCTGGCTCTTGGAGGGGAGGGGTGAGAGCAGGGGGGCTGGGAGCCAGGACTCCTGGGTTCCATTTCCATTCTGAGGATCACAGGGGCAAGTACACCAGGCACTGGGGCTGTGGGGTTCTTAGTGTCTCAGGACCCTGCCCTGTGCCCACTTCCCCCCTAACTCCCTGCCCCACCCACCTACTCTGGGGCCCTCAGTGGGAGGAGCTGCCCCACCCCAACCCTAGCTGCCTGGTAGGGCTCTATATAAGGACATCTGAAGGGGAAGGAGATTCAGGGACGCCCAGCTCAGCCACCAGCTGGATACATCTCTGATGGGAGCCCAAGGGCTCGGATGAGCTGAGAACAGACACAGCCAGGGGGGAAGTGCACAGGGAGCGTGACTGCGGATTGACCCCAGGAGGGCTGGGAGCAGAATCCGGCCATGACCCCATTGCACTCAGAGGGTGACTCTGGATTGACCCTGGGGACTGAGATCAGAATCTTGGCAAGAGAGTGAATGAAACATGGAGGGACATCTGGAGTCAGGACGAGGGTGGAGTGCTGGGAGTTAGAGCAATGGACACATTACAGACAAAGCAGTAACACTGACAGTCCAGTTCCTGGCCGGCTGCTTTGCTCATCGTAGTTCTCCATGGGGCCTTTGAGCCCTGGGTTTCATTCCCTGTCTTTTAGCATGCAGAAATCAAAGCCTCCCCGCCTCCCTCCCAGAGTCTGCAGGTCAAACCCTGGGGTGTGTCAGTGGGAGTTGGGCACTCCCGAGGGAGCTGGAAACCCCAACTGGAACTTCTCCCTGCTCAGTTTCCCCACCTGTAATGGGAGGGGAGAAGAACCCTTTCCTTCCCTGCTTCCTTCACAGCGTGAGCTCTGCCTGCATTTCACTCTGTGTCTGGGACACTCCAAGCAGAAGGGGGCCCTGATCTCGGTCAGGGTCTGGGTAATGCCCAGCACAATGGGGCCCTGATCTTGGTGGGGTCTGTGCAGCACCTGGCACAAAGAAGCCCTGATCTTGATCAGGGTAATAAGGTGTTATTGGTAGAATGGGCTGGCAGTGGGAGGGGTTTGGTCCCAGGAGGAGGAAGATCCCCGGACCATGCTGTCTCCCCCGACTCCCCACTCCAGGTCGACCCAGAAACAGACATGGCCATGGCTCTGAGGGACCCTGCCCTTTGCTCTTCCTGACCCTCATCCCGCTGGCTGCCGGCCTGGCCCAGATCATCAGACCACACAACAGCTCCCAAAACTTTGTGAGCGAACATGTTGATTTCCCCAAGACCAGACCCACAGTGGCCAGTCCTACTGCAACTACATGATGTGGTGCCTGAGCCAGAAGATCCATATGTGCAAACTCACCCACACCTTCATCCACGCCCCCACCAGCCGGCTCTGGGCCATCTGCACCAGCGGAGGAGGGAGATACGACCAATATAACGAATGCGACAGTTTCGCAGCCTACCCCCTCATCACCTGCCGGGTGCACAGCCCCCCACCCACCGAGCTGTGTCTGCAGGGGAATACCCCAGTCCCGCAGGATCCGCGTGGCCTGTAACCAGGTCGGCCTGTTCGCTTCATCAGAGTCCTATAGAGCCCAGGTGCTGGCCATGGGCTGGGAGCAGCGGGGCCCTTGCTCCACCCTTTCGCTCCTGGGCAGCCCTCTGTTGTTGGGGTTCTCCTGTCCTGCCGTGTCCCTGCCCCTCCCGGGCAGCCCCTGCCATGAGTCTCCACAGGGACATTCAGCGACTCCCCTTATCCCAAAGGCTGGCGGCTTTGGACCTGTGGGGCAATTTTCCATGCTGGGTGCCCAGTTCCCATCCACAGGAGTGAAAATCTGGGTGCCCAGTCCCCTGGCTGGCACATAGACCCTCAGCCTGAGCCCAGTGCCCACCTGGCTGGGTGTCTGTAGTGGGGCGGACTGGCTCCCAGCCGTGCCTAAGAGGGCCAAGCCAGAACAGACGCCGAAGTGGGCGGAGCCACCGCTGCCTGTTCCCGCCCCCCAGAAATCAAGAGGTGGGACAGGAAGTATAAAGGCCTGGCCCCAGTGCTCAGTTGGCTGCTGGCTGCCGGAGAGGACAGATGCTGGTGCCCTAGCTCCTGCTGAGTCGAGCCTGCCCCATGCTCACTATCCTGAGGAGCACTGGCTGAGCCTGCCCTGTGCTCACTACCCAGAGGAGGTCCAGTCAGGCCTTCCTCTCGCCTGGTACCTGGAGGAGCCGCCTGAACCACCCCGCATCCAGTATCCCGAGGACCAGCCCCGTTTACCCAACACCCAGTATCCTGAGGAGCCCATGGTTTGGGACATTGCGGAAGACGTGGGTGATCCACAGGTCCCAACACGGGGGGAGATTGGAAGTGGCCCGGGGGCAGCCGACCCTAGTGTGGCTCCAGGAGACCCCGAACCAATGTCAGTGTGTTGCGGCCAGGATCCTCACTGACACAGCAGCAGACTGCCTGCCACTGTTAGGGCCCCCGGCTGGGACGCAGTGGAGTGGGAGGGCCTGCGTCCCCCCTGCCACCCTTCCAGGGGTGGCAGACTCCCCATCTCGCTGGCCTGAGGAGGCCTTTCTTCTAGACTTTGAACTGCTTGCTGCCCCGCCCTGCCCAAGGGCCTGGGTTTATATCCTGTTTGTTTGCTCAGCCCCGGCCTGAGGGCCTGAGCTCCTGACTGTTTCCTGCTTCACCAGGCTAAGGCGACAGCTCACCCAACTCGTGGAGTGAGGCGGACTGGCTCCCAGTCACGCCTGAGAGGGCCGAGCCCCCACACTGGACCGTTGCACATGGTGCCTTCTCTGAGGAGTTCCGCCCAGGATGTGGGCGCGGGCTCTCGACGCCGGTGAAAAGAGGGATGGGGGAGAGAGACCTCCCTCCCGAGAGGGATCTGTCACAACTCTTCGCTCTTGGGACGGAGAACGGGAGCAACAGCAGGCGGCCCTGTCGCAGCAGCAACAGTAGCAGCAAGCCACCCAGCTCCAACAACAACAGCAGCTCGTTGAGCACCTGGGAACCCAACAGCACCAACTGGTTCAGGACCTGGTCACCCAGCACCAGGATTTCCAGCGGCAATGTTTCCAGCAGCTTGCAGCGGCGCTGGCATGACCTGGGGAACCCCAGCCGTGAGGCACAGCTGGGGCCCCACAGCCCACCCCCCCCAATCCAGCTGATGAAGATGGGCCCCGGCGATGACCCTGAAGCCTTTCTCGTCACATTCAAGTGGGTGGCCGTCGTCGCGGGGTGGGCCCCAGACCAATGGGCTTCCATCCTAAACCCGTATTTGACAGGGACTGCTCAAACAGTCTATCAAGGCCTGTCTGCGGATGCAGCCCAGGACTACAGCCAGGTAAAGGCTGCAATTCTGGACACCCTGAAGGTGAGTCCAGAGACTTTCCGACAGCAGTTTAGAAGCCTGACCTACCCCGCCGGGGCCCGACCTCGGATGGTGGCCCAGGAGTTCCGAGAAACCTGCAAGCGGTGGTTGCAGCCCGAATGCCGAACGTCGGAGGAGCTAATGGAGCCGGTGGTACTGGAATAGTTCACCTATGTCCTTCCGCCGTGAGGAAGGGCTTGGGTCCTCCGCCATAGGCCCGCAACACTGGCCACCACTGTCACATTGATGGAGGACTTCCTCGCAGCCGAAGCGCCAGTGGGCCCGGCTGGTCGAGCGGCCCCACCGGGGGCGGAGCGCCCTAACCCTGAAAGGAAGGGGTGCCCGCCCGGACTGACTTGCGAGTTTCCTCCTGGGGGACGGAGGCCCAGACCCAGACCCAGACCACGACGGCACCCGGGCGGCCCGCTCAAGCCCAGCTCCAGTGGCTCATGGGGGCCACCTGAGCCCTCCTGGGGACACCCCCGGGACCCAGCCACCAATGAGATGGGCAGACCTTGGGCCCTGTCTCTCCTACGAGGAGTATGGCCATCTGCAGCGGGACTGCCCGAGACTGGAGTGCACCTTCGGCTAGATCTGCTCGGGAGAAGCCCGTGCCTGTCATTCACAAGCTGCCAAAATCACCGTGCCCATGGTTATTGAGGGGTACCCGAAGGTGGCCCTTCTCGATTCGGGCTGCTGGCAGACACTGGTCCGCCAACGCTTAGATCCCCAGGCTGACGCCCGCCTGGGGAAAATCCGGCTGCAGTGCATCCACGGGGACATACGACCCTACATCAATACCCAGGCCCAACTGACGGTTGATGGGGTCACCCAACCGATGGTAGTGAGACTCGCTCCGTGACTGGCATACCCAGTGATCCTGGGGAGGGATTGGCCCGAGTTTCCCTCTGTCTTATGCCACCACACCGAGGGCAGCCCTCGGGTCATGCCAGCCTTGGAAGGGGAAGCCCCCAAACCCGAGGAAGACGAGGGGGAAGCCCCCGAGACTGAGGAAGGCGAAGAGGAAGCCCCCGAACCCGAGGAAGATGAGGAGGAAGCCCCCGACCCTACCAACCTGATGGGAGACCCGGGGGCACTTTCCCGGGGACGTTGGGGGGTTCGTCAACCCCCCTGGACTTTTGCCAGGATCAAAGGGATGACCCCACACTCAAGCGGGCTTACGAACAGCTGGCCGCTGTTGATGGGACCGTTCTCAATCCACGTCGAGCGGCACAGTGGCTTTGAGCTGCGGCAGGAGCACTTGTATCGAGTTGAGATGGACCCCCACATGGGGGAGTCCCAGGCCCAACTCCTCATGCCCTGGTGTCATTGGCAGGTGGTTATGAAGCTGGCCCATAATGTCTTGGCAGCCGGACACCTAGGTCATGAGAAGACTCTATCCCAGATACTGAGCCGCTTCTTCTGGCTGGGGATACACCAGGAGGTAAAGAACTACTGCAACTCCTGCCCTGCCTGCCAGTTGGCCGCCCTGGCACAAACTCCCAAGGAGCCCCTAATCCCCATGCTACTAATCGAGACCCCCTTCGAGCGCGTGGCTATGGATCTGGTGGGGCCCTTTCCCAAAAGCACTGCGGAGTTTCAGTACATCCTAGTTACGCTGGATTATGCTACCCGGTTCCCCCGAGGCAATCCCTGTCCGGAACATCACAGCCCACACCATCGCAGGTGAGCTGGTGAAAGTTTTTGCCCGCATTGGCCTGCCCCGGCAGATCCCCATGGACCAGGGGACCAACTTTACCTCGTGGCTACCACAGCAGGTGTGTGAACTCCTGGGGATCAAGCAACTGCGGACTTCAGTCTATCATCCCCAGACCGATGGGTTTGTCGAAAGGTTCAACCAGACCCTGAAAGACATGCTGCGGAGGTTCCCCCAGGAAGACCTCCGCCACTGGGACCAACTACTTCCACCCTTGCTCCTGGCAGTACGGGAAGTCCCTCAGTCGTCAACCAAGTTCTCGCTGTTTGAACTGCTGTATGGCCGCCAGCCCCGGGGCCTATTGGACCTGATGAGGGAAGCCTTCAAGCAAACCCCATCACCCGCCCAGGGCCTCTTAAAATATGTGCTCCAGCTCCAGGAGCGTCTTAAACAGGCTGGGGCCCTGGCGCGAGAGAACTTGAGAGCCGCCCAAGAAACACAGGCCCAGACCTACAACTGAAACGCACAGACTCGCGACTTTCAACTCGGAGATCGGGTCTTACTCCTCCTTGCCTCCAGCAAATCTAAAATCCTGGCTCGGTGGCAAGGGCCTTATGAGGTGGTTCGAAAGGTCGGCTCTGTTACATATGAGATCAATCAGCCTGACCGGCGAAAGAAGGTACAGCGGTACCACGTCAACCTTCTCAAACCCTAGCGGGAACGAGAGGGGCTTTTGATCAACCCCTACCCACCGGAACCCAAGCTCGGACCCCAGATAAACCCTACCGAGGACCCTGGGGGACCCCAGCTTGGGGAGACACTGACGGAGGAACAACTCAAACAGACCCCACCTGGAGAAGAACTGGCCGGAGAGGACAGATGCTGGTGCCCTAGCTCCCGCTGAGCCGAGCTTGCCCCGTGCTCGCTACCCTGAGGAGGACTGGCTGGGCCTTCCTCTCGCCCGGTACCTGGAGGAGCCGCCTGAACCACCCCGCATCCAGTATCCCGAGGACCAGCCCCGTTTACCCAACACTCAGTATCCTGAGGAGCCCATGGTTTGGGACATTGCGGAAGACTCATGTGATCCACAGGTCCCAACACGGGGGAAGATTGGAAGTGGCCAGGGGCAGCCGATCCTAGTCTGGCTCCAGGAGACCCCGAACCAATGTCAGTGTGTTGCAGCCAGGATCCCCACTGACACAGCAGCAGAATGCCTGCCACTGTTAGGGCCCCCGCCTGGGACGCAGTGGAGTGGGAGGGCCTGAGTTCTGTGTCCATAACACTGTACAGCCGCCTCCTCCCACCCCTCACCCATTGTGTATTCGGGGCAGGTAGTGGGGGGAAGATTGTCTCAGGCGGGGCCCTGAAAGCTGTCACTGAGTTTTGTTTCCTTGCTACTGCTTGTAATAAAACGCTTTCCTGCCAATGCAGAACCAGTTGGTGTGATTGGGGGGCTGAGGGTGCTTTACAGTTCTCAGTGGGGCCTATTAGCCCTGCTGAGGCTGACACTGAGCTGTGGGGTGTGAAATTACAAGCAAAAGCTCCAGGAAGAAACAAAACCCACAGAGGGAGGGGTGTCGTGTGTAGGGAACGGACAATGGGGTAGGGGTGTAAAGGGGGTATTGAGAAACACCCTGATCCTTCCCCGAGGAGACAAAGCTCAGCTTGGTCTGTCTTGGGAAGGAGGCTCCCTGCCAGCCTGACTGGACAACGCTGCAAAGGCTGCAGGTGGGAAACTTCTCTAGCCAGGAACGTGTCTCGGGGCTCTCCCAAATGGGCGGTGGGCTTAGTTCTCATGGAGCCATTTGCTTCCAGTACTTTTCCTTGCGACTTCTCCAAGCGCTGATAAATAATCTTCCCCTGGATTTCAGTTTAGCCCACGCCAGTGCTGTGCATCGGGGGTGGGGGTGGGGGTGACCGAAGAGAGACCTGGGGAGCTGGGGCCCTGTCCCTTTGCCAGCAGTGGGTCTGTGAATGCCATGTGTGCCATGGAGCCGGGGTTGGGCAATGCAGGGGGACTCTTGGGGGTTGACGTATGCCTGGTGCTGCAGAAAAACAGTCATCCCAGGTCAGCCCAACAGCACAGATCTCTGACAGCGGTCAGTACCAGATAGTTCAAGGGTAACGAACAGTCGGGAGTTGCAGGGGATCCTGAAGTAGAGGGCGGCAGGGAGCACCCACAGAGCTTGGAGCAGGGGTGGTGAGATGCGAGGACACATAGCTCTGCACCTGGGCCCTTTCCATCGGAATATTTCCCATTGCATCCCCCAGCTCATAAATGCCTTGGGTATAAAATTTTCCTGCCTACAGTCAGACAGCCCCATCCTCCTCCCTTCATCTACTTCCCCAGCCTCAGCCCACAGGAACCAGGGTTGTGAAAGCTTCTCCTGTGTGTACAGGTTCTCCCCCACCCCGACCCCCCGCCAGTCCTGGGAAGAGCAGCCTGCCTCAGATCACAGGGAGGGATCTCAATCACCAACCGACACCCAGCGAGCCAGCGTGGAATGGGCCCTCGTGCCTCACTCCCTGCCCAGGATAGGGCTGGTCTAGGCTGACGGGGTCATGGGCAGCCCCACCAGGGCCATATCTGGGCCTGCCCCAGGCCCATGGGGCTATCAAAGCCCGGAGCCTCTGAGCACCAGGGAACACTGCAGGCGGAATGGGGCAGGAGCCAGGGCAGAAGGGTCCTGACAGGGCCCCTATAGTGGGTGCCAGTGGAGAGGGGCGGCTGGGAACTGGCCCTGGAGCCAGACCCTCTCCAGTCATTATCTGTGAGGTCTGGGCTGGTCGGGGGAAAAGACAGAGAAGAAACAGCGTCAGACTAGACAGAGTATCCAGGCATCCTGACCTGTCCCTGATCCCCGTGGGCCTAGCCAGACCGGCCTGCCCCAGATCCCCCTGGGCCCAGCCAGCCTGGCCTGACCCACAAGCCCCTACCTCAGCCCTGCCAGCCCTGGGCCTGGCCAACTCTTAACTGCCCTGGCACCCAAGTGTGGAATATGAGTTCATCAGAGGAGAGGTGCTGGTTCCCATTTTACTTATGTGATTCCATCACCTTAGTATCTGAGCACCTCATAAAGTCTGACTTATTTCTTCTCACAGCCTCTCTGTGTGATAGAGCAGTGCTGTTATCCCCATCATATGCATGGGGCACTGAGGCAAAGAGAGACTAAGGCCAGATTTTTGAAGGTATTAAGGTACCTACTGGGATTTTCAAAAGTGCCCAGAAGGTTAGACGCTTTGTAATCCCCACTGGTTGAATCTTTGGGTGCCTACAAACCTTTGAAGCTCTGTCCCTAAGGCATAGGCCTGAGGTCATACAGGAAGTCCATGGGCGGGTAGAACCCAGGTCTATCAGGGCTTGCTCCTTACCCACTGTACTAGCCTAGCTCTCTGCTGCATGGTGTAGAAAAAGAGACCCTGATAGCTGGGAGCAAAGCCAAGCTGGCCAGTTCTCTGAGACTTCAGCTATTAGTCCCAGGAGGTTGGGGTGAGTGTCATGGCTGAAGAGCGAAAAGCACCACAGAGGTCAGGAAGGATGGGGAATAAGCATTAGGTGAACAGAGATCACTGAACTCTCAAGCAGTGGCAGGTTCTGCCCCAGGCTGGGTTGTAGAGCAACACCTGCTGTGAAATTTTATCTTTTAACTGAAAACCACTTTGTTTTGTCATTTTTTCTCCTGAGTTTGAAAAAGGGAAGGCATGAGAAAGTGTTGTATGAGTATCAGAGGTGTTTATGCCTCAAATTTTTGGGTTTCAGCTGGATCCAGGCCAATTCCAGAGCAAAGACCAGAAACTGCATCCACAGAGTCCATAAAGTCAACAACTATTGTCATGGTTTGTATTATTCATGATATTGTATTATTGTATCCCTAGCCTCTGTTTGCCAGAAGCTGGGAATGGGTGACAGGAGATGGATCACTTGATGATTGCCTGTTCTGTTCACTCCTTCTGGGGCACCTGGCATTGGTCACTGTCAGAGAGAGGACACTGGGCTAGATGGAGCATTAGTCTGACCCAGTATGGCCGTTCTTATGTGCTTATTCACCGACACCATCTGTGTGCTCAGCATTGTTCAGAATATGCCAGAAAATGCAGTCCCTGAGCCAATGTGTATAAAATGTATAGCCCTGGATAAGATGGCTCAGCTATTTAACTCTGAAGTGTGTCATTACTGAGCACCTGTTAATATCTATGAGTGGAGGCACTGACAGCAATAGATGTTTTACCTGGTTAAAGACTGCAAGATTTGACCCTCCAACTTTTTTTTCAAGAGGAAGAGTTGCCCAGAGCTCCTGTGCCTTTTCATTTCCCTTCCCTGCCTACAGTAGCCCTGATATACCTGAGAAGAGTCCATTTTTTCTCAACTTTAAAACGTGGACTTTTCATCATGCTTGGTTTTAAATATTCTCCTGTGAGAGCTGCAACTCAGTCACCGGAGTATTTTTCTTAAGAGCCTTCTGGAAAGCAACTAGTCTTTAAACACAAGTGAAAGCAGTGTTGCCAACTCTCATGGTTTTTTCATGAGTCTCTTGATAATTATTGTTTTCCTTAAAGCCCCACTCCTGGAGTCCAGTAGATATATGATGATTTCACCCTTCACTCTTAACAAAAAATGAAGTTCCTAGCCCTCGTGGCTGTAGAGAAAGCTTCAAAATGGGACCCCAGTGCACTCTAAAGGCTCAAAAAGCAGAAGGCAAATCCAAAGAGCCCCAAAGCTATTATATTTACATAATCTCATGATTTTTGGTGGTTTTTGAACATTTGCAGTTGGCAATATTGAGAAAGTGACTAGCAAATGTCAGTTTCACTCCTATATCAAGTCAGTTTCTAGCCTATTATTTGTAGTGAGGTAACACCCCTACAGCCCCAGGCAGGTGCAGTATAAACTCATGGGGCCTGGCCCTTGTAGGATGGTTCTAGAAGTTACATGATCTGTTCCAAGCTTGGTGAACTGCAAAAAGAAAGTAGCCTAAATGATAGAAAGTAATTGTAGATTTTCCTACAATTGTTTCAATTGTTGTTTTCAAGAGTAAGAATATACTTTCCATTTTTAAATCTAACCAGTGTCCCTTAAGTGATATAACGCAAGATGTCAGAACATGTTAGTGTTAGAGCTGAGTACTGGAGATTCTTTATATATATATATAGTCAGTTAATTTCCAAGGTACTGTCTGCAAAATAACTAGAGTTTTCAGGTGCCTAAGTAGCCTCTGGAATCATGATTAAAGTCAGGGGCGGCTCTATGTTTTTTGCTGCCCCCAGCACGGCAATGCAATGAGGCGGGCTGCGGTGGCATGCCTGCAGGCAGTGGTTTCCCCAGGAATTGAAATTGGGGTGTTCGCATTTACAGGGGGGGTGTCAGGACCAATGAGATAAATAAAAGAGATATGAATAAAGTAAATGTTTTGCTAGGATTATGCAAATTTAACATAAGAATAATGCAAGTTGCACCAAACAAATAACACGTCTAGATTTCTAAAAAATATACATTTAAAAAAAAGTATTTAATTTAAATTGACTTTTAAAAAGTAAGCCATCATGAAGTAAGAGGAAAGTCCTCTCATGGATCAGTAACTGGTTAAAAGATGGGAAACAAAGGGTAGGAATAAATGATCAGTTGTCAGAATGGAGAGAGATAAATAGTGGTATCCCTGAGGGGTCGGTACTGGGACTATTACTCTTCAACATATTCATAAATGATCTGGAAAAATGAGTAAACAGTGAGGTGGCAGAATTTGCAGATGATACAAAACTATTCAAGATAGTTAAGTCCCAGGCAGACTGCAAAGAATTACAAAGGGATCTCATAAAACTGGGTAACTGGGCAACAAAAATGGCAGATGAAATTTAATGTTGATAAATGCAAAGTAATGCACATTGGAAAGCAATTTCAACTATACATGCAAAATGATGGCATCTGAATTAGCTGTTAACACTCATGAAAGATCTTGGAGTCATTGTGGATAGTTCTCTGAAAACATCCACTCAATGTGCAGCAGCAGTCACAAAAGCAAACAATGTTGGGAATCATTAAGGGATAAATAAGACAGAAAATATCACATTGCCTCCATATAAATCCATGGTACGTGCACACCTTGAATAGTGTGTGCAGACCTGGTCACCTATTCTAAAAACCATATATTGGAATTGGAAAAGGTATAGAGAACGGGGAGATGGTTGGGAGATGTCCAGGTAATCTCCACGCCGGAATTTAACCTTGAGAGGAAAGAAAACAAAGTAAGAGGGGATACAGCCATGGACAGAAGAATTGACATAAGGAGGAAGGGTAGTGTAGATACCAGTCTTACAGGTGATGCTGGTGATAGAATGTCTGTGCCTAACCGTGTAAAGAATGTCAGTGAAGCCAAACGGCAAAAATTAAGATGTCTGTACACTAATGCGAGGAGCCTAGGTAACAAAATGGAGGAACTAGAGCTACTGGTGCAGGAAATGAAAACGGATATTATAGGGATAACAGAAACATGGTGGAATAGTAGTCATGACTGGAGTACAGGTATTGAAGGTTATGTTCTGTTTAGGAAAGACAGAAATAAAGGCAAAGGTGGTGGAGTGGCATTGTATATCAATGATGAGGTTAACTGTAAAGAAATAAGAAGTGATGGAATGGATAAGACAGAATCTGTCTGGGCAAAAATCACACTGGGAAAGAAAGCTGCTAGAGCCTCCCCTGAGATAGTGCTTGGGGTGTGCTACAGACCGCCAGGATCTGATTTGGATATGGATAGAGACTTTTTAATGTTTTTAAGGAAGTAAACACTAATGGGAAATGTGTGATCATGGGAGACTTTAACTTCCCAGATATAGACTAGAGGACAAGTGCTAGTAAGAATAATAGGGCTCAGATTTTTCTGGATGTGATAGCTGATGGATTTCTTCACCAAGTAGTTGAAGAACCAACAAGAGAGGATGCCATTTTAGATTTGGTTTTGGTGTGTAGTGAGGACCTCATAGAAGAAATGGTTGTAGGGAACAACCTTGGTTTGAGTGATCATGAGCTAATTCAGTTCAAACTAGATGGAAGGATAAACAAAAATAGATCTGGGACTAGGGTTTTTTACTTCAAAAGGGCTAACTTTAAAGAATTAAGGAAAATACTTAGGGAAGTGGATTGGACTGAAGAACTTGTGGATCTAAATGTGGAGGAGGCCTGGAATTACTTTAAGTCGAAGCTGCAGAAACTATCAGAAGCCTGCATCCCAAGAAAGGGGGCAAAAACCATAGGCAGGAGTTGTAGACCAAGCTGGATGAGCAAGCATCTCAGAGAGGTAATTAAGAAAAAGCAGAAAGCCTACAAGGAGTGGAAGAAGGATGGGATTAGCAAGGAAAGCTACCTTAGTGAGGTCAGAACATGTAAGGATAAAGTGAGAAAGGCCAAAAGCCGTGTAGAGTTGGACCTTGCATAGGGAATTAAAACCAATAGTAAAAGGTTCTATAGCCATATAAATAAGAAGAAAACAAAGAAAGAAGAAGTGGGACCACTAAACACTAAGGATGGAGTAGAGGTTAAGGATAACCTAGGCATGGCCCAATATCTAAATAAATACTTTGCCTCGGTCTTTAATAAGGCTAATGAGGATCTTAGGGATAATGGAAGGATGACAAATGGGAATGAGGATATGGAGGTAGATATTACCACATCTGAAGTAGAAGCCAAACCTGAACAGCTTAATGGGACAAAATCGGAGGTCCCAGATAATCTTCATCCAAGAATATTAAAGGAACTGGCACATGAAATTGCAAGCCCATTAGCAAGAATTTTTAATGAATCTGTAAACTCAGGGGTTATACCGTACGACTGGAGAATTGCTAACATAGTTCCTATCTTTAAGAAAGGGAAAAAAAGGGATCCGAATAACTATAGGCCTGTTAGTTTGACATCTGTAGTATGCAAGGTCTTAGAAAAAATTTTGAAGGAGAAAGTAGTTAAGGACATTGAGGTCAATGGTAATTGGGACAAATTACAACATGGTTTTACAAAAGGTAGATCGTGCCAAACCAACCTGATCTCCTTCTTTGAGAAGGTGACAGATTATTTAGACAAAGGAAATGCAGTAGATCTAATTTACCTCGATTTCAGTAAGGCATTTGTCATGGTTCCACATGGGGAATTATTAGTTAAACTGGAAAAGATGGGGATCTATATGAAAATTGAAAGGTGGATAAGGAACTGGTTAAAGGGGAGATTACAACGGGTCAAACTGAAGGGTGAACTGTCAGGCTGGAAGGAGGTTACTAGTGGAGTTCCTCAAGGATCAGTTTTGGGACCAATCTTATTTAACCTTTTTATTACTGACCTTGGCACAAAAAGCGGGAATGTGCTAATAAAGTTTGCAGATGACACAAAGCTGGAAGGTATTGCTAACGCAGAGCAGGACCGGGATATCATACAGGAAGATCTGGATGACCTTGTAAACTGGATGAAATTTAATAGTGAAAAGTGCAAGGTCATGCATTTAGGGATTAATAAAAAGAATTTTAGTTATAAATTGGGGACACATCAGTTGGAAGCAACAGAGGAGGAGAAGGACCTCGGAGTATTGGTTGATCACAGTATGACTATGAGCCGCCAATGTGATATGGCCGTTAAAAAAGCTAATGCAGTTTTAGGATGCATCAGGTGAGGTATTTCCAGCAAAGATAAGGAGATGTTAGTACTGTTATATAAGGCGCTGGTGAGACCCCACCTGGAATACTGTGTGCAGTTCTGGTCTCCCATGTTTAAGAAGGATGAATTCAAACTGGAACAGGTTCAGAGACGGGCTACTAGGATGATCTGAGGAATGGAAAACCTGTCTTATGAAAGGAGACTCAAAGAGCTTGGCTTGTTTAGCCTAACCAAAAGAAGGTTGAGGGGAGATATGCTTACTCTTTATAAATATATCAGAGGGATTAATATTAGGGAGGGAGAGGAATTATTTAAGCTTAGTATCAATGTAGACACAAGAATAAATGGGCATGAACTGGACACTAGGAAGTTTAGACTTGAAAGTAGATGAAGGTTTCTAACCATTAGAGGAGTGAAGTTCTGGAACAGCCTTCCAAGGGGAGTAGTGGGGGCAAAAGACATATCTGGCTTTAAGACTAAGCTTGATAAGTTTATGGAAGGGATGGTATGATGGGATTGCTTAATTTTGGCAATTGATCTTTGATATCAGCAGGTAAGTATGCCCAGTGGTCTGTGATGGGATGTTAGATGGGATGGGATCTGAGTTACTGCAGAGAATTCTTTCCTGAGTGCTAGCTGGTGAGTATTGCCCACATGCTCAGGGTTTAGCTGATCGCCATATTTGGGGTCAGGAAGGAATTTTCCTCCAGGACAGATTGGCAGAGGCCCTGGAGGTTTTTCGCCTTCCTCTGCAGCGTGGGGCCTGGGTCACTTGCTGGTGGATTCTCTGCAGCTTGAGATCTTCAAACCACAATTTGAAGACTTCAGTTACTCAGACATAGATTAGAGGTTTGTTATAGAAGTGGATGGGTAGGATTCTGTGGCCTGCTTTGTGCAGGAGGTCAGACTAGATGATCATATTGTTCCCTTCTGACCCTAAAGTCTATGAGTCTATGGGCAACTAAAATAATCAGGGGTATGAAACAGGAGGAGAGATTAAAATGACTGGGAATTTTCAGCTTAGAAAAGAGATGACTAATGGGGATATGATAGAGGTCTACAAAATCTTGACTGGTGCAAAGAAAGTGAATGAGGAAATTTTATTTAATCCTTCACATAACACAAGAACTAGCAGTCACTCAATGAAATTAATAGGCAGCAGGTTTTAAAAAAACAAAAGGAAGTACTTCTTTGCACAATATAAAGTCAACCCAGGGAACTCTTTGCCAGTGGATGCTGTGAAGACCAAAACTATAACAGGATTATAAAAAGAACTAGATAAATTCCTGGAGAACAGGTCAATCTGTGGCTATTAGCCAGGATGGGGAGGGATGCAATACCATGTTCTGAGTGTCCATAGCCTGTTTGCCAGAAACTGGGAATGGGCAACAGGGGATGGTCACTTGATGATTACTTATTCTGTTCATTCCCTCTGGGGCAACTGGCCTTGACCACTGTTGTAAGACAGGGTACTGGGCTATATGGACCATTGGTCTGACCCAGTATGACCATTCTTATGTAAAAATTAATTATAATAATAAAAATGTTTAGTACAGAAACTCCCCAACATAATGACCTCCCAAGATAACAACAATGTGAGATAACAACCTTGGCAAATAATGCTTTTTAAAAATCTTGGCCTACTAGGAAACATTTATTTAAGTTTCCATTCCCAGTCACAAATCTAGCATTCTGGAGCAAAGTGACTAAAATATAGTCCAACAAACAAATGTTTATTTAACATGCCCCTCACTTTTCCCTCCACTGCACTCCACTCACCGGTGTTGTCCTTGGTCAGTGGAGATTCAGAGTTCAGAGGTGCTTTCATGTGAGTACACCTGCCAGGTGGGGGACAAGAAGGCACCTTGCTTGTTCCTCCAGCTGCTCACTGTTCACTCTGGCCACGGCTGTTCATTGTGCCACTGTTCACTCCACCACTCTGTTGCCAATGGCCCTGCACAGTCACCTTCTGCTGCCACCTGCCACTGTGACCTCTGCGAGTTGGTCTCTTGAGGTTCCACCAGCTCTCAGTGATTTCAGCTGAGCTCTCAGTGTGGGAACCTCGCTCACTGCTAGTGCAGTCTGGGCTGTCTCTTACACAAAAACACTGTCCCCACAACAGGACTAAGCACTGAGGCCTTGGCTACACTGGCGCTTTACAGCGCTGCAACTTTCTCACTCAGAGATGTGAAAAAAACACCCCCCTGAGAGCTGCAAGATACAGCACTGTAAAGCGTCAGTGTAAACAGTGCCCCAGCGCTGGGAGCGCGGCTCCCAGCACTGCAAGCTAAACCCCATGAGGAGGTGGTTTACGTGCAGCACTGGGAGAGCTCTCTCCCAGCGCTGGCGCTGCGACCACACTCGCACTTCAAAGAGCTGCCAAATCTCCAGGCTATGATACAGAGTCCACAGCACAGTGCTGGGTGACAAGCATAATGGAAACCCAAAGAATCAAATGGATGCTCATGGAGGAAGGGAGGGGGGACTGAGGACTCCAGCTATCCCACAGTCCCCGCAGTCTCCGAAAAGCATTTGCATTCTTGGCTGAGCTCCCATTGCCTGCAGGGTCAAACACATTGTCAGGGGTGGTTCAGGGTATATCTCATCAATTTACTCCCCCTCCCCCGCCGTGAAAGAAAAGGGAAAAAAATCATTTATTGACTTTTTTCAATGTCACCGTATGTCTACTGCATGCTGCTGGTAGACACGGTGCTGGGGCAATGAACAGCACCATCCTTTCCCCTCCCTTCCCCTGTGGCAGGTGGTACAGTGCAGTAGGACTGGTAGCTGTCCTCCTCCGCATCAGCCTGTGAGTGCTTCTGGCTGGCCTCAGGTGAAGTTGGCTAGGGGTGCCTGGGTAAAAATAGGAATGACTTCTGGTTATTCCTGGCAGATGGTACAGAACAGCTGGTAACCATCCTCATCATAGCAACTGGGGGCTGAACTCCATCAGCCCCCCCACTTTCATGTCTAAAGAAAAGATTCTGTATTGCCTGGACTATCATAGCAGTGGGATGCTGCGCTCCTCTTCTCTCTACCGTTTAATGTCCTGCCTGGACTATCATAGCAGCTGGAGGCTGCCTCCCTCTCATTTTATCTCACTAAAAAGTCAGTGTTTCTTATTCCTGCATTCTTTATTACTTCATCACACAAATGGGGGGACCCTGCAACGGTAGCCCAGAAGGGTTGGGGGAGGAGGGAAGCAACAGGTGGGGTTGTTGCAAGGACACCCTCTAGAATGTCATGCAGCTCATCATTTCTATGGTATCTGACATGGAGTAGCTGTGCTCTCTGGTTCTCCAGTACACTTGCCCCATATTCTAGGCAGGACTGACTCTATTTTTAGATACAACATAAAGGAGGGAATGACCCAGGGGGGTCCTTCTCATTTTTGTCTTTGCATCCCAAGCCAATCTCAGCAAAGGTCAGCCAGGAGCACCCATGACAGCAGCAGACAGTACAGAACGACTGATAACTATCATCTCATTGCCAATTTACAATGGCACAGCAAACGGTACAAAACAACTGACAACCATCTCTGCTACCTTGCAAAGGCAAATGAATGCTGCTGTGTAGCGCTGCAGTACCGCCTCTGCCAGCGGCATCCAATACACATACAGTGACAGTGACAAAAGGCAAAATGGGCTCCATGGTTGTCATGCTATGGCGTCTGCCAGGGCAATCCAGGGAAAAAGGGCACGAAATGATTGTCTGTCGTTGCTTTCACGGAGGAAGGAATGAGTGACGACATTTACCCAGAATCACCCGCAACACTGTTTTTGCACCATCATGCATTGGGATCTCAACCCAGAATTCCAATGGGCGGGGGCGACTGCGGGAACTATGGGATAGTTATGAGATAGCTACCCACAGTTCAATGCTCCAGAAATCGACGCTAGCCTCAGTACATGGATGCACACCACCGAATTATTGTGCTTTGTGTGGCCGCATGCACTTGACTTTATACAATCTGTTTTACAAAACCGGTTTATGTAATATCGAAATAATCCTGTAGTGTAGACATACCCTGAGAGTATCAATTCAGGATAAATTGCTTAGAGCAGGGCAGTGACAGCCCAAGGCTGGGTGTCCTTTATTATTGAGGCAAACCAAACCAGCCAAACAGAAAAGACTTCGGTCTCACCCCACAGGCTAACCATAAATCATACAAGCAATTCTCGTAGACACTCCAGTTTCCCAGTATCACCACCAGCACTGCTCCTTATGGGGATGAATGGCTATTAAAATCAATTCCCCAGTAAAACAAAAAAGCTTCTCCTGATCCCAAAGGACCAAGCCCCAGACCCAGGTCAATACACAAGTTAGATCTTACCCACAAATCACACTGTTGCCAATCCTTTAGAATCTAAAACCTAAAAGTTTATTCATAAAAAGAAAGAAATATAGATGAGAGCTAAAACTGGTTAAATGGAATCAATTACATACAGTAATAGAAAAGTTTTTGGTTCAGGCTTGTAGCAGTGATGGAATAAACTGCAGGCACAAATCAAGTCTCTGGAGTACATCCCCTGCTGGGATGGGTCATTCAGTCCTTTGTTCAGAGCTTCAGTTTGTAGCAAAGTTCCTCCAGAGGTAAGAAGCAGGATTGAAGACCAGGACCTTTTATATTCTTTGCCATGTGGAAGGACACCCCTTTGTTCTTACTGTGGAAAATCACAGCATGTCATAACTTTCCTACTCAGATCTGAACCTTAGAGTTCAGAATGTGAGAAGTTAGCAGGAACCTCCAAACTTAATTACCAGCTTGGATCTGATATCGCTGCCACCAGCCAGAAAATTCCAGGGTCTGGCTCCCTCTGGTCTCCCCAAAACCTTCCCTGGGGGACCCCAGGACTCAGATGCCCTGAGTCTCACCACAAAGGGAAATAATCCACTTCCCTTTCCCCCTCTTTACCTCCTCCCAGATTTCCCCGCCTTGGGTACTCTAGGAGATTCCCTGCTTCAAGTCCTTGAAATATAAGTACCGAGAGATCAAATCTCTCTCTCCCCTCACCCAGAGGGTATGCAAAGTCAGGCTGAGTAAATCTAACACAAAGAGATTTTCCCCCTCCCTTCGTTCCTTAGCCTTAACCAGTGAAAAAACTCAAACAGGTCTTAAAAAGAAAGCTTTATATAAAAAGAAAGAAAAAGACATAAAAATGGTCTCTGTATTAAGGTGACAATATACAGGGTCAATGGCTTAAAAGAAAAATGAATAAACAGCCTTATTAAAAAAGAAATACAATTTAAAACATTCCAGCAAACTACACACATGTAAATACAAAAAAACAATATAAACCTATTGTCTTACTATCCTTGTACTTACAACTTGGAAACAGAAGATTAGAAAGCCTGGAGATAGAGAAATCCCTCTCAGAGCCGAGAGGGCCACCGAACCAAGACAAAGAACACACACAAAAGCTTCCCTCCCACCCAAATTTAAAAGTATCTTCTCTTCTGGTCAGATGTCCAGTTCCCTGCTTGTAACCCTATACAGGTAGCAGAGATATTAACCCTTAACAATCTGTTTATGACACAGCAGCAAGATGGAGTCATATGGGCAAGTCACACATCTATGCATGACTCAGTTCTTTTATAGAGAGAGAAGCCATTGCTTACGTGCTACCTTAAATGTTCCCAGGAAGACTTCTCATGTGGATTGGAGTCTCCCAAGGTCCCTTGTCATAGAATACCAGGGGCTGAAAGGGACCTCAGGAGATCATCTAGTCCACCCTCCTGCTTGAAGCAGGACAAATCCCAAACTTTTTTTTGTTTTTACTCTAGTTCCCTAAATGGCCCCCTCAAGGACTGAGCCTCTAACCCTGGGTTTAGCAGGCCAATGCTCAAACCACTGAGCTATTCCTCCTCACTTATGTGTTTGACATCTCCCAAGGTCCATTGTCAGTTAAATGTTTCTTGATTGGGCACTTAATCTGCAAATTCCTTTCTCAAGAAGCTGACCAAATGTTTCACTAATGCTACTTAGAATTAAACACATTGAGATACAAGTACATAGCCAGCGTTCATAACCTCAGCTACAAAAACAATACACTCATACAGCTAGCATAATCATGACCAGCAAATCATAACCTTTTCATAGACACCTCACAGGACAACCTTTGTACAATATTTGCTGCAAATATATAACAGTGGTTGCAACAATGATCTACACGGTTACAGTTCATGAGTTGTTAATTTGCACTTTTTTGATATTTTAATAGAGGCATCTCTGTAATTTTTGGCACCTTTGCATCTGTCCTCAGTTCCTTGCTAGAACATTTGGTTTGGTGATGGCTTTTATACTTATTTTTTAATACATATATTCCTGATTTACATACAAAACAGAATTGATTTACACAGACATTTGAACAGGAACATTAAATTGCAATGCAAGAGAAAAACAAGTATTGCATTTTTTGTACTTATTTGAAAATGCACAACAAAGTGGTGACCCTAAAAGGTCTGTCACTGCCTTGAAATTAGCTCAGACACAGATTCTGGCTGATGTATTTTTACCAAACAGTCCATTAGGCCATTATTATTATTTTAATTATATAAAATACAGACATAAAATTCTATTACTATATGTCCCCCTTATTTTTAGAGTTGTTAATTTGCCCTTTTTAGATATTTTAATAGGGGCATGTCTGTAATTTTTTGGCACCTTTGCATCTGTCCTCAGTTCCTTGCTAGAACATTTACATTTGGTTGTAAAAACTGAGTTATTTTGGGTTTTTATAATAAGTGATTAGTTAGACTGTGTTAATTTAGGTCAACAGTAACAGAGAAATTAACCAGGGTAGCAGATATAGTACTTTGTGCTTTTTTTATTTCGGGTAAATAGTACGTGTGATTGCTAGTCTATAATACACTGGCATTTATTTACTGGGAGTTGGCTGATATTTGCATTTTTTTTAAATATTGGTTTTTAGGATATAACATACACATTGTTGTACAAAACGTGTTACATCTTTTACTTTGTTTTATATATATATCTTTTTAACGATATGTTTTTGCTACCTGTGGTGTTTGTGGTAACAGGCAGGGACAAGCACAATTATTTTTGAGGGCTTTATTTTGTGTATTTTAGGGTATTTAATCATTTTTTAGCTTATTGTTTTATGATTTGGGATAGCTAAAAGGATTGTATGGCCAATTTTGGGAGCAGGCAATAAATACTGCACACGTTCTGGGAAAAATTCACATTTTTTAAATAGTTTAACTTGTATGGCATTATATTAGCCATATTAATGTTTACATACAGTGTAAATATATTTTTTTGTGCTCACAGAGTTTTCATATACCCTTATTAAAGTGACAATTTGATTACATGGAGCCACTTTAAGGCTCAGTGTTTTTAACATTGCTTGGTTTTTTGCACCTCACCCCTGCTGTTGCTTTAGAGGGGCACTGTTCTTTTAATTTCTTATTTTTTTTAATTACAGCTTTTATTTGCTATTTTGTTACCAAAAATCAAATCCAGAATTTTTTCCCATTCTTTTGGGTTTGACTGCCCTGCTGCAGCCATGACTTTGGTCTTTTTTTAAAAAGATATTGAACTTTATAAAGCATTGAGGTACCTTATGGGTTAAGTGCTAAATACCAAAGCCAAACAACACTAATTACCTGTGTTTGGCAAAAAGTCTGTCAGTTTTGCCACTTTGAATGAATGATCCAAATGGATTTTTAGTGATATTATTTAAAAACAAAACAAAACCAATATATTTTAAACCTACAAATCAAGAGTTTTACAAACCAGGAGTGTTGATTTAGGTCTTTAAAACCTTACATATTTACACAATATTTTTTACCACACACACAGATGTGTATATATACACATATTTTTTTGCTTAATAGTTTTACACTGCTTTAATTTTTACACAGCTGTACATAGATTATATTTGTATACACTGAGGGCAGTTAAATTCTAGTCAGATGATTTAAATCAGATTGTCTCTTTGCCTGGATTATTTACAGACATTCCTTTGAGAAAAAGCCCATTTTCCCTTCAGAATGACTGCAAAGAAACCAAGAATTTTCTTCTATTACACTTTTTTCTTAACATTTTTACAATGTTTAACTACTTAATTCCCTTTAGTCTTTGCAGAGTTAATTTCTTACCTTTTTTTAATTACATGCTTATTTTTTAAAATGACACCTTTATTAACTTAGATTTTACCATTTTAAATATTGTTTCAGGGATCTGAATTCCCTATGCCTGTACTTACTGCCGGACAGTCTCTAAGCAAAAGAAAAATGGACACAAATCTGACATCAGGAATCATAACATTCAAAAACCAGTGGGAGAACACTTCAACCTCTCTAACCACTCAGTGACAGACTTGAAGGTGGCAATTTTGCAACAAAAAAACTTCAAAAACAGACTCCAAAGAGAGACTGATGAACTCGAATTAATATGCAAATTAGATACAATTAACTTAGGTTTAAACAGAGACTGGGAATGGTTGGGTCATTACGCTAATTGAATCTATTTCCCTATGTTAAGTTCTCCTCACACCTTCTATGGGTCATCTCAATTGATTGGACTCTTCCAGTTGGTATGCGTACTTCCACCTTTTCATGTTCTCTGTATGTATAAATATCTCCTGTCCGTGTGTTCCGTTCTATGCATCTGAAGAAGTGAGCTGTAGCCCAAGAACGCTTATGCTGAAATAAATGTGTTAGTCTCTAAGGTGCCACAAGTCCTCCTGTTCTTTTTGCGGATACAGATGAACACAGCTGCTATTCTGAAACCTTACTGCTTCCCTTACTCTTGCCACTATGCCCTCAGGGTTTTCCAATCTGTTTTCCAATCTCTTTATCTGTTGCCTGCCTGCTTGTCTGGGCCTGATTCTGCTTTCCTCACTGAGCCATTCCTTCCATGGACACAAGCTTTGTTCCACTACCAATTTAGCAAGGAGGACGGGCTCCTCAACTAGCCCCCATCCCTCCTGGTTCCTTTTTTTAAACATATATTTTTTAATTGTTATATTACCACAATATTACTCAAAAAAAAATTTACACTGCCCAAACTTCTATATCCTTCAGAGTTTGGTTTAACAGAGCAAGATCTGTTTAAAAGGAGTAATTTCCTGTATTAATGGCAATTTTTTTTTCTTTTTGAGCTTTGTTTTTAGGGGACTTTTTTTGCCTGAACATTTTTTTTTGTCAATTGTTTTAATTTGTATAACTTCTTTTGTGCCCACACTTGTGCTGGGACTTACAAAACACAAAAAGGTTATACCCACTAAAAACTTCCTGACAGAGCAGGAGTGGGGAATGCTAAGCCCCCTACCTTTTGGGCTCGATCCTGCCATGAATGAAGGTATATTCACCTATGCAAATTTTCCCCGACAGATGGGTAGGAGCGAGGTGTATATACCTAGACAGTTTGTACAAACAGTTTATATATATATATATTCGTATAGTTTTTCTCGAGAGATGGGTTGGAGCGAGGACTCTAATTCTCCCTCTGTTGCCTAGCGCTTCTACACTGGGGTGTGCACACCAGAATGATGGATCACTTGATACATCTGGAATACCTTTTAGCAATATTTTGCAGTGTGTTCAACAATTACAGTGCATGTCTTCCCCCTTTTGCAATTCTCCACGAAAAATGTTATGCTTATAAGAAGCAAACAGGATCTTTTTTAGAGGAAAAAGGCAATACATCACATTTATTGAACAATTAACATATGCATTCAATCACACACACATACACACTGTCCCACCAGTCAATGTTATAGTTACCAGATCAGAGTCCGGATCAGTCTAGTGGCCAGCTAGGTTGATCATGGGTAGGGAGGAGCTCGGTTCTGTTGGTCGTGACACAATGCTCCGGAGAAGTCTTGGCAGGACGAACCCAAAGGTTCATGGCAAGGCATCCTATTTCTACAGTGATTTTTCTTCACTGGGACCAATGAGTTTTGCACCGTTATGCTGTAATTAATTGTTGTTTGACGAGTGCTTGGGGTTTTTTAATTGTTTTTTATACCCTTTATTTTGTTTTTTCATTCTCTCTCTCAGGGAGTTATTTCATGCTGGTTTTGGTTACAGCTATTTTGTCCCCATTGATAGGTGCCTGTCTTACTTTTAGAGTCATCAATTTGCCCCCTTCTGACATTTCAATAGGGCCGTGTTGTAATCTTCTGGTGCCCTTTGTCTGTCCTCAGTTCCTCCCTAGAACATGTGGTCCGGTCTGGTGATGGCCTCTACACTTATCTTCTAACACACACAGTCCGTATTCATACACAAAACAGAATTGATTTGCACAGAACATTTGAACAGGCACAGAAGGAAATGCAGGCAGAGCTCACACTGGAAAGGATTCTTCTCCTCATTACAGTTAGGGAAATTTAGTAGAGAAAAGTTCCAGTTGGGGTCTTTGGCTCCATCTGGGGTGCCCAACTCCCATGGACACACCCCAGGGTTTGACCTGCAGGGGGGGGAGGGGCAGGGAAATCTGCATCCTAAGAAACAGGGAAGGAACCCAGGGCTCCTAGATCCCATGGAGACCTCTCACAGGAAACACCTAGCACAGCAGCTGGCCAGGAACTGGACTGCCAGTGTTACTGCTATGTCTATAATGTGTCCATTGTCCTGACTCCCAGTCCTGCACTAATCCCTTGACCACACTCCTCTGCCAGAGCCTTGGAGGGAACTCAGGAGTCCTGACTCCAGATGTGTTCCTCCCCCATGTTCCTTTCACTCTCCTACCAAGATTATGATCTCAGCTTCCCCAGGGTCAATCTGGAGTCACCCCTGAGTGCAATGGGGTCAGGATCGGATTCTGCTCCCAGCCCCTCTACATCTTCCCCCTGCCTGGGTCTGTTCTCAGCTTACCCAAGTCCTGGGGCTCCCGTCAGATACGGATCCAGCTGCCAGCAGAGCTTAGGGTCACTGAGTCTCTTTCCCCTTCGGATGTCCTTAAACAGAGCTTCACATTATGCCTGAAGGTGCATTTGTCCTTGTGTCTGGCTGATCTGGGGCTTTCTCACCAGCGGACGTTATCACCATCTGATCCCCTGATGTGTCCCATGGCAGTAGGTGAGGCCAGGCTGGCTGGGCCCAGTGGGATCTGGGGCTGGCTGGGCCCAGGATGATCCAGTGCAGGCCAGACTGGCTGGGCCCAGGGGAATCCGGTAGAGGATGGGCTGGCTGGGCCCAGGGGATATGGGGGCAGGCTGGGCTGGCTGGGCCCAGGGGGATCCAGTAGAGGACAGGCTGGCTGGGCCGAGGGGGATCCGAGACAGGTTGGGCTGCCTGGGCCAAGGGGGGATCTGGAGCTGGCTAGGTCCAGAGGGATCCAGGGGAGGCTGGGGATCCGGGGCAGGTGGGCTTCACTGGGCCGAGAGGATCTGGGATCCAGAGCAGGATCCAGAGCAGGCTGGGCCCAGGACGATCCGAGACAGGCTGGACTGGCTGGGTCTAGGGTGCGGGGGGAGTGCCAGGCACAGGGGGATCTGGTGCTGGCTGAGCCCAGGGGTATCTGGGACAGGTTGGGCTGGCTGAATACACTGTCCAGTCTGATGCTCTGTTTCTTCTCTGTCTTTTCCCCCTGACCAGCCCAGACCCCGCAGATAATGACAGGGGAGGGGCTGGCTCCAGGGCTAGTTGCCAGCCACCCCTCTCCACTGGCACCGGCTATGGGGCCCTGCCAGGCCCCTCTGTGCTGGCTCCTGTTCCATCCCCCTGTAGTGTCTCCCAGTGCTCATGGGCACAGGGCTTTGACACCCCCTCAGTCCCGAGGCAGGCCCAGATCTGGCCCTAATGGGGCAGCCCATGACCCCGTCAGCCTAGACTGGCCCCAGCCCATCCCAGGCAGGGAGCAAGGCCCAAGGGCCCATCCTGCGCTGCTCAGCCCCGCTGGCTCTCCGGGTGTCAGTTGGTGGTTGGGATGTCACAGGCATCGGACACAATCCCCTCTGGCCCCATGTGGTCTGGGGCAGATGCCTGTTACCATGACGGTTGGGAAGATCCTCCACACACACACAGGGGAAGCTTTCACAGCCCTGGGGTTCAGGGGCTAAGGCTGGGGAAGTTGGGCTGGGGGGTGTCTGACTTTAGGCAGGAAAATTTTCCACCCAAGGCACAGAAGAGTTGGAGGATGCCATAGGAAATGTTATGGCAGGATGCCCACTGGGTGCAGAGCCCACCTGGTGGAGCTGAGAGCGAGCAAAGAGGACATGTTCCTGGCTAAGGAAGTTTTCTACCTGCAGCCTTTGCAGTGATGTCAAGACAGGCTGGCTGGCACCCTCCTTCCAGAGATAGGCCAAGCTGAGCTTTGTCTCAGGGAAGGATCAGGGTGTATCTCAGTCCCCCTGTGACACCCCGATCCGTATTGTCCGTACCGTAAACAGGGCACCCCTCCCCCTGCGGGTTTTGTTTGTTTCTGGAGCTTTTCCTTCACTTCACACCCCACAGCTCGGCATGAGGCTCACCAAGGCAAATTGGCCCCATTAAGAGCCCTAAAATGCCCCAGCCCCCCAAACACACCGACTGGCTCTGCATTGGCAGGAAAGTGTTTTATTGCAAGAAGCAGCAAGGAAACAAACTCAGTGACAGCTTCCAGGTCCCCGCCTGGGACAATCGTCTCCTCACAACATGCCCCCAATACCGAATGGATGCAGGGTAGGAGGGGGCAGCTGTATTGTGTAATGGCATCCAGCGAGGAGGGCACTGGGCTCAGGTTGAGGGTTTCAGTGCCAGCCAGGGGGGCTGGGTGCCCAGATTTTCAATCAAGCAGATGGGCACCCACTGTGGGAACCCCCCCACCCCACCCCTGAAGGCCTCAAGTTGTCAGCCTGTGGGATAAAGGGAGACGCTGAATGTCCTTGTGGAGACGCATGGCAGGCGCTGTTGAGGAGGGGCAGGGATGGGGCAGGAGAGCCCCAAATGACAGGAGAAAAAGGGGGAGGAGGGGACCCCCACTGCCCAGCCCATGGCCAGCACCTGGGTTCTCCACAACTCTGAGGAAGAGCATGGGCAGCCCCCAGATACAGGCCACGCGGGACCTGCGGATCTGGGGTATTCCCCTGTAGACACAGCTTGGTAGGCGGGGGGGTCTGTTCAGCCAGCAGCTGGTGACGGGGTAGGCTGCGTTGCTGTCACATTCATTGTATAGGTTGCATCTCCCTCTGCTATTGCAGATGGTCCGGAGTCGGCTGGCGGGGGCGTGGATGAAGGTGTGGGTGAGTTTGCAGGCAGCCATGTTCTGGCACATGCACTGCATGATGTGGTCGCAGTAGCTCTGGCCCTTGGGGGGTCTGGTCTTGGGGAAATCAACGTGTTCGTTCACAAAGTTTTGGTAGCTGTCGGGTGGGCTGATGATCTGGGCCAGGCCGGTGACCAGCAGGACCAGGTTCAGGAAGAGCAAAGGGCAAGGTCCTCTCAGGGCCATGGCCGTGTCTGTCACTGGATCCACCTGCAGTGGGGAGTCGGGGAGATGGATGGAGACTGTGCGGGGTGGGGATCTGCCTCCTCCATGGAACCTCCTGATCCCAAATCACTCCCTCTGCCAGGCCATTCTACCCCTAAATGCTCATTACCCAGTCTGAGATCAGGCCCCTATACTACTCTGACTGAAATCAGGGCTCCCATTGTGCCAGGCGCAGCCCAGACCCCAACCGATATCAGAGCCCAATTGTGCTGGGTGCTGCCCAGACCCTGACTGAGATCAGGGCCCCGTTGTGCCAGGTGCTGCACAGACCCTGACTGAGATCACGGCCCCATTGTGCCAGGTGCTGCACAGACCCTGACTGAGATCACAGCCCCATTGTTCCGGGCACTGCACAGAGCCCGATTGAGATCAGGGCCCCGTTGTGCCAGGCGCTGCACAGACCATGACCGAGATCAGGGCCCCTTTCTGCTTGCAGTGTCGCAGACACAGAGTGAAATGCAGGCAGAGCTCATGCTGTGCAGGAAGCAGGGAAGGAAAAGGTTCTTCTCCCCCCGTTACAGGTGGGGAAGCTGAGCAGAGCAAAGTTTACATTGGAGATTTTAACTCCATCGGGGTGCCCAACTCCCATGGTCATAGCCCAGGGTTTGGTCTGGAGACTCCAGGGGGGGCCCTTGGAAATCTGCATCCTAAGAAACAGGAAATGAACCCAGAACTCCTAAACCCTGTGGAGATAAACACCTAGAAGAGCAGTTGGCCAGGAACTGAACCGTCAGTGTTACCACTATGTCTGTAATGTGTGCATTGCCCTGACTCCCTGCCCCCTCAGTACCCTGTTCAAACCACTAGACCCCACTCCCCCCCAGAGCTGGGGCAAGAACCCAGGAGTCTTGCTTCCCAGAGTCCCCTCATGTTCCTTTCACTGTTTTGCCAGGTTTCTGAACTCAGTCCCCAGGATCAATCCAGAGTCACCCTCTGAATGTGATGGGGCCCAAGCCAGATTTTGCTCCCAGCCCGCCAGGGTCAATCTGCAGTGACCCTGTGACATCCTATACCTTGGGGGAGCGTACTGTAACCACCATATTCCTCATTTTCAGATAATCATGATCTCCCATATAAAGCAGGCCTTGTAAGGTATCAGGGGAAAGGTTGTGATCTGCTGAAAGTTGTTTCTCTATCCATATACGTGTATCATTAATACAAATGAAGTTATGAGAATTGTGTTGTGTGATGGTCACTAAAACATGCTGTAAGGTGGGGAATCAGCCAGACATCAGCTCCCCAGAGACAACGGCAAGGAAAGCAACCAATGCCTGGGTGGGGTGTCAAATAACCCATCTACAACCATTGTCCAAAAAGGGGGCTACAATGCAATGACTCTCCTGCATGAGACCCCACCAGGGGAATTGCTTAAGCTTGCTTGGAGAGACTCAGCAATGCCCCCAGACATGCCTGGACCTGTGCTGCCCAAGCACATGGACTGGGGGTATAAAACAGATGGAGTGGACACATACTGGGCCCTTCTCCTGCCCCCACTTATGCTGCAAGCAACCAAGACACTGAGAAGAAGACAAGATTCTGACATGGGAGATTGGCCCAGGTTTAAGGAACAAACCTATATATGAAGGACGGCAATATCCAGTGGGGTAAGAAAAACTGCTTAATCTAGTTGCTGCCCAGTCTAGTAGGGTTGAGAGTTTACAGTGTGTGCTTATATTGTATTTCTTTTGGTAACTAATTCTGACTTTTGGCCTGTCACTTAATATCACTTAAAATCCACCTTCTGTAGTCAATACATTTGTTTAATTGTTTATCTTTACCAGTGAGCTTGTATGAAGTGTGGGGCAAATCTCCTTAGGTTTGGTGTATGTCCACTTTCCATTGTTGAAGTGGTGAACCAATTAATAAATTTGCACTGCCCATCTTGAGCAGTGCACGACGCAGGGCCACCCAGAGGATTCAGGGGCCCTGGGGTCTTCGGCGGCAGCCCCCCCCCCACCAAATTGCTGCTGAAGACCCAGAGCAGAAGAAGCTCTGGGGGCCCGGGCCCTGCGAGAGTTTTCCGGGGCCCCCCGGAGCGAGTGAAGGACCCTGCTCCAGGGGCCCCAAAAAACTCTCTTGGGGGCTCCTCGGGGCCTGGGGCAAATTGCCCCACTTCCCCCCCCCCCCGGCGGCTCTGACAAGACTGTATATTCCTGGGGTATAGTGCTGGGAGCTGGGGGAATTTGGCTGGTGCCTTTCTCTGTGTGATTCATGAATGGCTCTGTAAGCATTCATGCAATCTAGTTGGGTGTGGGGTCTCCACATGCTGTTGTGCTTTGTGATCACAGCGCCTGGAGGGGCTTGCTGCTGGTCACTAGCAAAGCATTGTGAGACACAGCCCAGGCTGGGGAGAGTTTGGGGGCACAGTTCCAGGTTGCATCTCAGTCCCAGGCTGCACCCCAGGGGGATCCCATCATACCCTCACTCTGCATTTCCCCCCGGGAAGGGTCGGTTCTCAGCTCACCCAAGTCCTGGGGCTCCCATCAGAGATGGATCCAGCTGCTGGCAGAGCTGAGAGTCCCTGAGTCTCCTTCCCCTTCGGGTGTCCTAATATAGAGCCTGACTGGGCAGTTGGGGTGGGGCAGCTCCTCCCACTGAAGGGCCCAGAGATGCTCAGTGGGGCAGGGAGTTGGGGGGAAGTGGCACAGGGCAGGGTCCTCTGACACTCAGAACCCACCAGCCCCAGTAGCTGGAACTCCTGCCCCTGTGATCCTCAACCCAATGTTTCTCCAAGAATGAAAATGGAACACATAAGTCCTAGCTCCCAGACCCTCTAACCACGTGGCCCTGGTGCCCCAGTGAATCTACTCCCTTACTGATGACCTGGGTACCCCATAACCACAATCCTCTGCCCCGGTCAGTCCCTGCCCAGGTTCCCAGCCAAGGGAAGGGCAGGCATGGCTGCTAGAGACGCCCAGGCCCAGCAGAGCCAGTAGGAGCCAGTCCTGCCCTCCTGGTGCCACCCGAGCCCAGGGCCTGGTGGAATGGGGAGAGCTGGAGGGGTGCGGTTGTCTCTCATGGGTGTGTGTCCCAGCCCTGCAATGTGTATGTGAAAGAGAGAGCAACAGAGTGAGACGGAGCCAGAGTGTATATGACCAGGAGCGTGTGTGTGTGTGTGTGTGTGTGTGTGTGTGACACGGCTCCCTGGAAGCAGCCAGCATGTCCCCCCTCCGGCTCTTATGCTTAGTGGCAGTCAGGGGGCTCCGCATGCTGTCCCTGCCCCAAGCACCGCCCACTCAGTTTACATTGACCAGGAACCGTGGCCAATGGGAGATGTGGGGGTGGCGCCTGCAGACTGGACCGCACACAGAGCCACCTGACTATGACTCCAAATAGGAGCTGAAGTGGAGACATGCTGCTGCTTCCAGGAGCTCCTTGAGATAAGCACCACCTGAAGCTTGCACCCCTGACGCCCTCCTGCACCCCAGCCACCTGTCCCAGCCCTGATCCCCCCTGAACCCCTCAGTCCCAGCCTGGAGCACCCTCCTGCACCCCAAGCCCCTCAACCCCAGCCCTACCCCCAGAGCCCTCACCCTCCCCACCCCCCAACCTCCTGCCCCAGCCCTGATCCTCCTTTTGCCCTCTGAACCACTGAGTCCCAGCCCAGAGCACCCTCCTACACCCCAAACCCCTCATTCCCAGCCCCACCTCAGAGTCTGCACCCCCCAGCCCTCACACACCTCCACATCCCAAACCCTGCCCAATCCCTAATCCCCAGCCCCACATCAGATACCATACCCCCAGCTAGATCCCTCACCCCCCAGCACCTCAACCCCCTGCCCCAGCCTGGAGCCGCCTCCTGCACCCTGAACCCCTCATTTCTGGCCCCACTCCAGAGCCTGCACCCCAGCCTCACCCACTCCTGCACCCCAGCCCCCTGAGCCAGCCCAGTGAAAATGAGTGAGTGAGTGAGGGTGGGGATAGCGAGACAACGGGGGGGGGGGTGATGGAGTGAGCAGGGGCAGGGCAGGGGGCAAGGAAAGGGTGTTCAATTTTGTGCGAGTAGAAATTTGGCAACCCCAGTATGCACGTGTGCTCATGCGTCTCTGTGTCCAAGTCAGTGTGTTGTCAGTGTTTGTGTGTCACTCTGGGCCCGGGGTGCATTTGTCCCTGTGTCTGGCTGATCTGGGCCTTTCTCACCAGCTGAACGTGTCGCCATCTGATCCCCTGATGTGTCCTGTTGGAGTAGAGGAGGGCAGGCAGGCTGGGCCCAGGGTATTCAGGGCAGGTCAGCTCGGCCCAGGTGGATTCGGGGCAGGCCAGGCTGGCTGGGCCCAGCGGGATCTGGGAGAGGTCAGGCTGGCTGGGCCCAAGGGTATCTGGGACAGGCCAGGATGGCTGGATACACTGTCCAGTCTGACACTGTTTCTTCTCTGTCTTTTCCCCCCAAATAACCCAGACACCAGAGTTAGCGGCCAGGGAGGGGCTGGCTCCAGGACCGGTTCCCAGCCACCCATCTCCACTGGCACCAGCTGTAGGGGCCCTGCCAGGCCAACTCTGTGCCGGCTTCTGTCTCATTCCCCCTGCAGTGTCCTCTGGTGCTCACACGCTCAGGGCTTTGACACCCCCCACAGCCCCAGGGCTGGCTCAGATCTGGCCCTACCAGGGCTGCCAATGACCCAGTCAGCCTGGACTGGCCCCAGCGCATCCTGGGCAGGAAGCGACGCCCGAGTGCCTGTCCCACACTGCCAAAGCCCCTCTGGCTCGCCGGGTGTCAGTTGGCGGTTGGGATGTCGCAGGTGTCAAACAAGATCCCCTCTTGCTCCTGTGGTCTGGGGCAGGCAGCTATCATGTGACAGCTGGGAAAACCCTGTACACGCAGGGGAAACTTTCATAACCCTGGAGCCCTTACCCGCCAGAGGTCCTTGCATCTCCCCATAATCTCTTCCCTGCCAGGGCCTCCATGTGCCCCCCAGTGCCCTCTCTCCATACCAGGGTCCCCCATTCCCTACTTATGCCAGATGCTGTGTGCACCTCTGTTCTCACTTTGCCCCACACCAGGGTGCTCAGGGCCGTGAGCCACCCTCTAACCTAGGCAGGAGGGTCTATGCCAGCTGGGGGCAACTCCCTAACTCCACTGGCCATGGGCGACACAAACCCGCCCCTCTCAGTGTACACGGGTGCCGCTGTCCATACATGGGTGAGCAGAAGCCAGAAGACAGGCCTAGCTGGCAGGGGTGGATCACTCGGTAATTGTCCTGGTCTGTTCATTCCCCCTGAACTATCTGGCACCGGCCGCTGTCAGAGACAGGCCACTGGCCCGTTGGTCTCACCCGGGATGGCCGTTCTTCTGGAGCACCAGGCACATGCCAACCCCTGAGAGTCCCCCTGCGGTGCCCAGCCCCGGCTCCACGGCACACACGGCATTCACAGACCCACTGTTGGCAGAGGGACAGGGCCCCAGCTCCTCAGGCCCCTCTCCGTTCACGCCCCTGGACGCACAGTGCTGGCATAGGCTACTCTGAAATCCAGGGGAAGTTTATTTATCAGCGCTTGGTGGAGTCGCAAGGAAAAGTAGTGGAAACAAATGGCTACATGGGAACTAAGCCCAGAGCCAGCCTGGGAGAGCCAAGAGCGAGCTAAGAGGACACGTTCCTGGCTGGTGAAGTTTGCTCATCCACAGCCTTTGCAGCACTGTCCAGCCAGGCTGGCGGGGACCCTCCTTTCAGAGACAGGCCAAGCTGAGGTTTGTCTCCTCGGGGAAGGATCAGGGAGTGTCTCAGTCCTCCCATGACACCTCCTGACCCCATTGTCTGTGCTCTAAACAGGGCACCTCTCCCCCTGCGGGTTTTATTTCTTCTTGGAGTTTTTCCTTGTCACTCCTCACCTCACGGCTCAGCGTCAGGCTCAGCAAGGCAAACAGGCCCCACTGAGAGCCCTAAAATACCCCCAGTCCCCCAAACACACCGACTGGTTCTGCACTGGCAGGAAAGCGTTTTATTGCAAGAAGCAGCAAGGAAACAAAACTCAGTGACAGCTTCCAGGGCCCTGCCTGGGACAATCTTCTCCCCACAACCTGCTCCCGATACCCAATGGACGTAGGATGGGAAGGGGTGGCTGTACTGTATAATGGGCACCCAGTTGGCTCAAGCTGAGAGTCTCAGTGCCAGTCATGGGGGCTGGGTGCCCAGATTTTCACTCATGTGGATGGGAACTGGGCACCCAGTGCGGGAAACCCTCCCGCAGGCCCCAAGCTGCCGGCCTGTGGGATAAGGGGAGATGCTGAAAGTTCCTGTGGAGACTTATCATGGGTGCTGTCCAGGAGGGGCAGGGATGGGGCAGGAGAGCCCCCAGCAACAGAGGGCTGTCCAGAAGCGAAAGGGGCAGCGGGGGACCCCCTGCCCATGGCCAGCACCTGGGCCCTACAGGACTCTGTCAAGGCGCATGTGCATTCCCTGGCTGCAGGTCAGGCGGATCCTGTTGGTGTGGGCTCTGCCTCGGTACATACAGCGCCCCGGGTGGGAGCCAGGCACCACCCGGCAGGTGGTGAAGCGGAAGCCTGCCTTACTGTCACAGTGGTAGCATCTGTCAGATGTCCCACCATGGCCGTAGATGGCCTGGGGCTGGCTGGCGGGGGCATGGGTGAAGGTGTGGGTGGGTTTGCCGAAAGGGGTGGTCAAGTTCCAGGGGTGGCATCATGACATTGCAGTAGCGATGGTCATTGGTGGCGCTGGTCTTGGGGAAATCAACATGTTCTCTCACGAACCACTGGAAGCTGTCGGGCGGTCTGAACTGGGCCAGGCCAGTGGTCAGCAGGATGAGGGGCAAGAAGAGCAAGGGGCAGGATCCCCTCGAAGCCATGGCGGTGTCTGTCACTGGATCCACCTGCACTGGGGAGAGGGGGGAGATGGATGGAGACAGCGCAGGGTTGGGATCTGCCTCCTCCATGGAACCTCCTTGGCCTGAACCCCTCCCCCTGCCAGCCCATTCTACACCTAAGGCCTCATTACCCTGACCGAGATCAGGGCCCTTATTGTGCCAGGTGCTACACAGACCATGACCGAGATCAGAGCCCTCGTTGTGCCAGGTGCTACACAGACCATGACCGAGATCAGAGCCCTCATTGTGCCAGGTGCTGCACAGACCATGACCGAGATCAGGGCCCTCGTTGTGCCAGGTGCTGCACAGACCATGACCGAGATCAGAGCCCTCATTGTGCCAGGTGCTGCACAGACTATGACCGAGATCAGGGCCCTCATTGTGCCAGGTGCTACACAGACCATGACCGAGATCAGAGCCCTCGTTGTGCCAGGTGTTACACAGACCATGACCGAGATCAGGGCCCTTGTTGTGCCAGGTGTTACACAGACCATGACCGAGATCAGGGCCCCCATTGTGCCAGGTGCTACACAGACCATGACTGAGATCAGGGCCCCCATTGTGCCAGGTGCTACACAGACCATGACTGAGATCAAAGCCCTTGTTGTGCCAGGTGCTACACAGACCATGACGAGATCAGAGCCCTTGTTGTGCCAGGTGTTACACAGACCATGACCGAGATCAGGGCCCCCGTTGTGCCAGGTGCTACACAGACCATGACTGAGATCAGAGCCCTCGTTGTGCCAGGTGCTACACAGACCATGACCGAGATCAGAGCCCTTGTTGTGCCAGGTGTTACACAGACCATGACCGAGATCAGGGCCCCCGTTGTGCCAGGTGTTACACAGACCATGACCGAGATCAGGGCCCTTGTTGTGCCAGGTGTTACACAGACCATGACAGAGATCAGGGCCCTTGTTGTGCCAGGTGCTACACAGACCATGACCGAGATCAGGGCCCTTGTTGTGCCAGGTGCTATACCGACCATGACAGAGATCAGGGCCCTTTTTGTTCCAGGTGCTATACCGACCATGACCGAGATCAGGGCCCTTGTTGTGCCAGGTGTTACACAGACCATGACCGAGATCAGGGCCCCCGTTGTGCCAGGTATTACACAGACCATGACCGAGATCAGGGCCCCCGTTGTGCCAGGTGCTATAAAGACCATGACCGAGATCAGGGCCCCCGTTGTGCCAGGTGTTACACAGACCATGACCGAGATCAGGGCCCCCGTTGTGCCAGGTGCTACAAAGACCATGACCGAGATCAGGGCCCCCGTTGTGCCAGGTGTTACACAGACCATGACCGAGATCAGGGCCCCCGTTGTGCCAGGTGTTACACAAACCATGACCGAGATCAGGGCCCCCGTTGTGCCAGGTGTTACACAGACCATGACCGAAATCAAGGCCTCTTTTAGCTTTGAGTGTCTCAGACACAGAGTGAAATACAGGCAAAGCTTGCACTATGCAGGAAGCAGAGAAGGAAAGGGTTCTTCTCCTCCCGTTACAGGTGGGGAAACTGAACAGATAGAAGTTCCAGTTGGGGTCTTCAGCTCTCTCTGGGGGCCCAACTCCCATGGACACACCCCAGGGTTTGACCTGCAGACTCTGGGGGGCCCTTGGAAACCCTCATCCTAAGAAACATGGAATGAACCCCAGGGCTCCTAAACCCCCATGGAGAACCACGACCAGCAGAGCATCCAGCCACAAACTGAACCATCAGCATTACTGCTTTGTCTGTAATATGTCCATTGTCCTAACTCCCAGCCCCCTGCCACCCTGCTCAAACCATTAGACCCCACTCCTCTGCCAGAACCTGGGATAGAACCCAGGAGTCCGAGTTCCAGCTGTTCTCCAATCTGCCTTTCACCCTCTTGCCAAGAATGTGGTCTCAGCTGCCCTGGGGATCAATCCAGAGTCACCCCCTGAGTGCAGTGAGTCAGGATCTGCTTCTGCTCCCAGCCCCCCAAGGTCAATCCGCAGTGACCCTTCCTCTGCATTTCCCCCCTGGATGGGCTCTGTTCTCAGCTTACCCGAGTCCTGGGGCTCCCGTCAGAGATGAGTGTTCCTGAGTCTCCTTCTCCAGGTGGGGCAGGGAGTTATGGGGGAAGTGGACACAGGGCAGGATGCTGAGACACTGAGAACCCCACAGCCCCAGTGCCTGTTGCACCTGCCCCTGTGATCCTCAGCCCAGTGTTTCCCCAAGGATGGGAATGAAACCCAGGAGTCCTGACTCCTAGCCCCCACTCCTCTAACCCACTAGACCCCACTCCCTTCTCAGACTGGGAATGGAACCAGGAATTCTGACCCAGGTGCGCCAGTGAATCCACCCTGCTACAGTTTTATCCCCTTATTGGGTGCCCTGGTTACCCCATAACCACAATCCCCTGCTCCAGTCAATCCCTGACCAGGTTCCCTGCGCCAGTCCCTGGGCATGGCAAGGGACAGCGACCCAACCAGGGGATTGGCAATCCTGGCTGCTGGAGACATCCATGCCCATCGGAGCCAGTGGGAGATGGGTCCTGCCCCCCAAGTACCCCCTAAGTCCCAGGGCCTGGGGTTAGGGCTAGGGCTTGAGGGACTGCCTGGGACTTGTTGGCATCTCCCCTGGGTTTTTGTCCTACTCCCTGCAGTGTGTGTGTGCAATGTGTAGGAGTGCTTTTGACAAGTCTGTGCGTTGTGTGTATATCTGTGAGCAGTGTGTATATCTGTGCAGGGTATGTGTGTGTGTGTGAGTGTGCATATTTGCAAAGCATGTGTGTATGCATGTGTGAATGCATGTGTCGGGGGGGTGCTCTCAGTGTGTGCTCTCTATGGCTGATCTGGGCCTTTCTCACCAGCTGACCTTGTCACCATCTGATCCCCTGATGTGTCCTGTTGGAGTAGGGGAATTGGGCTGGCTGGCCCAGGGGGATCTGGGACAGGCCGGGCAGGCTGGGTCCAGGGGTGGGAACTGGGTGGGACGGGCTGGCTTAGCCCAGGGGGCTCTGGGGTAGACCAAGCTGGCTGGATACACTGTCCAGTCTGACGCTGTTTCTTCTATTTTCCCCTCCTGACCAGCCCGGACCCCACAAATAATGACCAGGGAGGGACTGACTCCAGGAGCTCATTCCCAGCCACCCCTCTCCACTAGCACCAGCTATGGGGGCTCTGCCGAGCCCCTCTGCGCCAGCTCCTGTCCCATTCACCATGCAGTGTCCCCTGGTGCTTACAGGGCTGGGGTTTTGACACCATCCAGTCCCAGGGCAGGCCCAGATCTGGCCCTAAAGGGGCTAACCCAAACTCCATCAGCCTGGACCAGCCCCAGCCCATCCCGGGCAGGGAGCGAGGCCTGAGGACCTATTCTTTGCTGCTCAGTCCCACTGGCTTGCCGGGGGTCGGTTGGTGGTTGGGACATTGCTGGATCGCTGCCTGTGGTCTGGGGCAGGCTGCTGTCCCTGGGATGGGGGAGGAAACACTGCACACACAGGGGAAGTTTCCCAACCTGGGATGGTGCAATGGGCTAACAGTTGGTGACTCCACCGGGCAACAGGATATGCCAAAGGCTGCTCGTTCCCCGCTGTTACTCAAAGAGCCCTGCTCCCGCGTGGGGTGTCGTTATGGTGTACGGAGAAAGGAATGATGCCAGCTTAACACACAAACACCCATCTAGACACACACCCAGACATCCCCATCCACAGATGCCACACACCAGTACCCACACACCCATCTACACGCCACGCTCGGCCCCACCCAAACACAAACACATACACACACACACACACATCCAGCGAGAGAGGCAGAGACCCTAGCCATAGAGCGGGGCAGCAGCCCTCAGTCCAGCCAGCCTGGCCTATCCCTTCCCCTTGGCCCAGGTCGGCCCACTGGCCCAGTTTGTCCATCCTCTCCCCGCCTGGTTTATGAACTGTAAGCTGGTAACACAAGGACACAGTGTCCCTAACACTGCTTGGGCTCTTTACTCAGGGAACTAGCTGTTGCTGGACCGGCAGCTGGGCATTCCAGTCCTGTGCACACAGACTGACTGCCAGGGGCCTCCTTCCAACTCCTCCCTCCTGCAGCCTAGCTCGTCCAGCCCATTGCCATGTGGGTCGCTGCCTCCCACGGCCCAGCCAGACTCATCTCCCTGCCCCCCCCCACCCAAATTGGCCCCTCGTCCCAGCCAGCCTGATCTATCCCTGCTCCCCCATGGATTGCCCCTCAGCCCAGCCACCCCAGTTTCCCCCTGTCCAATAGGACACATCAGAGGAGTACTTAATTTGTAATGAAAGAGGTGTCTGGGCTCGAGCAATTATTTTACATTCTTAATTGACACAACAAGTCCAGAGATGCTGGGGCTCAGCCCAGCCAGGCCCAGATGTGCCAGGGGTTCTGAACTGCCAGACTCAGAGGTGCCGGGACTATGAACTACCAGGCCTGGAGGTGCCAGCGCCATGAACTGCCAAGGGCCAGAGGCAAGGGCAGCTCCAGGCACCAGTGCTGCGAGCGCGTGCCTGGGGCAGTAAGCTGGGAAGTGGGGCATGCCGGTCGTCATGAGGGTGGCAGTCAAGGAGCCTTCGGCGGCGTTTCTGCGGAACGTCCGCTGGTCCCACGGCTTTGGTGGCAATTCGGTGGCGGGTACACTGAAGTCACGGGACTGGCAGATCACTCGCAGAACCACCACCGAATCCACGGGACTGGCAGGCTCCCTGACTGCCATGCTTGGGGTAGCCAAAAACATAGAGCCACCCCTGGCCAGAGGTACCAGAGCTCTGAAATGCCAGGCCCAGAGGTGCCGGGGCTCTGAACTGCCAGGGCCATGAACTGCCAAGGGCCAGAGGTGCCAGGGCTTGAACTACCAGGGTCAGATGTGCTGCGCTCTTGTCTGGCACACTGCACCCCCATGCCCCCTTGCTGAGCCCAGTGCCTTCAGTTCAGCTACAGCATTGCAGCCTAAAGACTCAGTTGTGAGCCAGAGGCAGAGCCCGAGGTGCCCCCAGTGCTGAGGCCCTGCCCTGGCAGGTGACATAGGCCCGGGTGCAGAGGGAGGTAGAAACCTCCAAGGGCCCTGCCAGTCTGAGTGGGGGAGGGGGTGTCTCTCCCCAGTCCCTACCCCAGATCTGGCCATCAGTTGGCCACCATGAGCCTGTGAACCAGGCACCCCAGCCAGGCATGTGGAGAGAGGACTGCCCCACAGCACCCGGCCTGGTGCCTGCTTCCCGCACTACTCTCCCTCCCCCACCAGTGTCTCTGGGGCCCTCAGTGGGAGCAACTTCCCCTTCCAACCGCACCACGACCGGCTGCCCTGCCAGGCTGTATAGAGGGGAAGGAGAGCCGAGGACTCTTAGTTCTGCTGGCAGCTGGATCCATCTCTGACAGGAGCCCCAGGAATTGGGTGAGCTGAGAACAGACTCCAGCCAGGGGGGAAATGCAGAGGGAGGGCCACTACGGATTGACCCAGGGACTGGGAGCAGAATCCAGCCCTGACCCCACTGCATTCAGGGGTAACTCTAGATTGATGCTGGGACTGCTGAGATAGAATCTTAGCAAGAGAATGAAAGGAACATTGGGGGACATCTGGAGTCAGGACTCCTGGGTTCTAGCCCTGGCTCTGGGAGAGGAGTGGGGTCTAGTTGTCTGGTGGGGTGGGGCTGGGAGACAGGACCAATGACACAACTGACAAACAAGTGACAGTGACAGGCTGGGGCTGTGGTTCAGGTTCTACACTGGGATTTAGGAGACCTGGGTTTCATTCCCTCTTAGGATGGGACTTTTAAATGCCCTTCGGGAGTCTGCAGGCTAAATCCCAGTGTATTCCAATGAGACTTGGGCATCTTACTGGGAGCACCAAAGCCAGCCTTAGCTACTCCGTGCCTCAGTTTCCCCCATGCAATGGGGGCTAATTACCCTTTCTCTATCTGCTTGGTCCCTTTACCCTGTAAGGGCTAGATTCACAGAGGCACTTTGGCACTGGGATGCTGACAGTCATGTCTCCTGACTTTCAGTGCTTAGAAACCCCCTGGGATCCACCAAGGCTACGTTTGTCGCCCAGGCTCCCTTTATGATGGGTGGGGGAGGTAGTGGCTCAGAGTGGGATTTCCCAAAGCCAGTGGACTAAGTGGGGAACTGCTGGGGGCAGCTAGTGGGAGAGGCTGAGGAGAGGAGCGTGAGCCAAGCCTCTCGGAGTCTGGCACCTAAGTCTGAGCCTGTGGGGAGGCGCCCATATGGGGCTAGAGGAGCTCTGTGCCCTTGAGTTGACCTAAACTCCAGAACCCTTTGCAAAGCTGACATCAGCTTTGACGCTAGCAAGCACAAAACCTGTCAAAGAGAAGACAGATCAGTGCTAAGTCTCGATATGGGTAGGGAGCGTTTTCACATCCTGACCGGTACGGAGTGGGGCTACCAGACCACATACAGGAACGGCACAGAACAAGCACAGACAGGTGCACGACAGATCACGCACCCTCAAGCCTGTGAACAGATCTGCTCCCAACACACAGAGTCTCCGATGCATGTATGTGACGTGCACCTTCCGCGCAAAGCGAATGTGCCACGAGAGGGTGCAGAGGAGAGCCAAGAGAATAATTAGAGGGTTAGAAAACCTGCCCTCTAGCAGTACAGTCATGGAGCTTAATCTATTTAGCTTAACAAGGAATATGTTAAGGGGTGACTTGATCCCAGTCTACAAGTACCTACGTGCGGAACAAATATTTGATAACGGGCTCTTGAATCCAGCAGAGAAAGGTCCAACACGATCCAACAGCTGGAAATCGAAGCTAGACAAACTCAGCCTGGAAATAAGGGGTAATTTTTTAGCAGTGAGAGACACTAACCATCGGAACCATTTACCCAGGGTCATGGTGGAGTCTCCATTGCTGGCCATTTTTAAATCAAGACTTTCCGACCGCTCTGCGCTAGAAGTTATTGTGGGGAAGGTCTCTGGCCTGCGCTCTATGTAGGTCACAAATCCTGAATCTGAGGAGATTTTAAATTGACATTGATGAACTAGAGTGAAAATGGGGCAAAATCTGAGGTGGAGACTAAAGAAAGGGTCAATAATGTGAGAGAAAAGGGGAGAAACCTGCCTGGATTTTATACGCATCAGTGATAAGCAGGAGAAATGGGGGAGAATTTTCTCACTATTGGAGAGACAAGTGGCCAAATCTGAGGGAATTTCATTAGCTCCCCCTCCCCCTAGCACCAGCTCGGCTGCCCCTGGGGGTCCCTGGCTGCACAGAGATAATTCAACCCCCCTCATCACCATTTCACACCGTCTTTCCCCTCCCCCCATCTCTGGCTGATTTTCCAGCCCGGCCCTGCCTGACCCATTCCCTGCTGCCAGACACACAGAGGGAAATCCCTCCATGTCCCGCTTGCTCTGTCCCAGCCCGAGCCCCCAGCACTGCCCCAACTGGGGGCAGCATGAGGGCTGCGGCTCCATCACTGTCCAGGTCCTGCCCAGGCACATTCTCCACCTGGGAGCAGATCCCCAGGGCCTGCGAGACCTGCGGCTACTGGGGCCTTTGAGCAGCGCCTCCTTCCTGCCTGCCCCAGCGCTGGCCCCAGCTCTCTCCCGCACGGGTGCCTACGGCTCTAGGTCAGAGGCGGCAGAGCCCGGGGCTGAGTCCAGCCGGAGAAAGTTCCCTAGGGCTGGGCACACAAAGACTTTCAGTGAAAGTCTCTCCCTGGGACAGGCTCAACTGCGGAAGGAGCTGCCACTGAGCCTGGGCTTCCAGCTCCCCCTGGAGGCTACAGTGCTGCACCCCATGTCTGTGTTCATTGTTTTTTCTGCTTTCTTCCTTCCTGCCAGTAGTTCCCCCCCACCCCAATCCCCTTCCTGGCTCCTTCCGCACCGACCTGAGCCAGGTGGGAGATCCCTTTTAAATTGCCTGAGCCCCTGGGCAATTTTCCTCTTTGCCCCGCCCTGTTGGCAGGACCTGGTTAAGGGGCTGATATGTTTGCTAAAGACTGGGACAGACTCTCCCAGCTTCTCCTGGGATCTGGTTTCCTGTCCATTATAGAGTCATTGTCAAAGATTGGGACTGGGTTATTACCCGGTGTGTCCCTAGCGGTAGAACAAAGAGTCAACGTCACGTGTGCGGCTCCCAAGTGCATAGATGTTCTGACTAGAAACAATGCGGTACTGCCCCTCCGTTATAGGTTACCCTCGCCACTGGTTGGCTCCGTTTTGTTAACCCAACGGGCATGAGGCAGCGGCCTCCTTCGCCTCGGCTAACTCCGGGGGTCCATGCCATGGAGTTGCAATCTCAAAGTCTTTGCATTTGCACACGAATCAAAATCCCCTGATGGAAGAGGGAGAATTCTGAATTCTGTGCCCTTTGGGGAGGTGGGTTAATGTCAGTGATGGGAGCACCCCAATGGAGAATTGCATAGCCGCAGGTTGTGGGAGTGGCAGCCCATAGGGCTTTTATAAAAAGGATATTGCCCACACTGAGTGGAATATAAGGCTGCTAATGCCACTGTGTCCTTTACTTAACAGGAATCCTGTGGGTGAATGAGTTTGTACATGGAGGTGAACCAGTTTGGCAGAATAAACATTTGTGGAGTGTATTAGGTATTGCCAGAAGAGGACAGAGTTAAGGCTGTGCTGGCATCTTAATTTTTCATTGCCTGCTTTTCAGAAGATTTAATTTTGCCCAGTGAAATGTTTTGTGAGAGGACGACATAGCACCAAGGAACCTTAATGCAGTGCTAAGCTCATTGTTTTGGTCTGCTTTTCCCCACCGTGCTGTTCTCTCACATTGAGTTATTTCACAAGGCAGGAGGAAACAAAGACAAAGATACACTGGGGTTTTGTCCTGCTACAGGCAGGGAGTGCTGTCACGTCCAGACTGGTATGGAATATGGTTACCATATCAGAGCCAGAAAAGGCACGCAACAAGTAACGGCTGGTGGGGGATGTATGCCATCCCCTCCAGCTAGTGGATATAAATACAAGCCCTCCTAGATTAATGTGCGTGCAGCACATTTTTTGTGTATGGTGCACACGCCACCAGATTAATTGCTTCCCTAGAGGAGGGGCGTAGTAAGGTGAGGCCCTGAAACATAAACCCTTATATCAGAGGCCCAGTTTGAGGCCTAAGGCCTGAACTACAGTAATGGTCAAGATGTTGCTAATGTAAGCAGGGAAATGGTCTCGCTATTGGGGGAACTTTCCTGGCTTATACACAACCCCGGTGAAATGGGCTAGTGACAGGATTTGAGTCCTCGCTCCCACTCCCTCTACCCAGAACCCTGCCTGACCTAGAGAGCTCCCCTTCCACTCTCCTATCTGGATGAGTCCTCATAACCCCAGCAAGGCTGGGCCCAGGATTCCTGGGGGGCTCAACTCCCAACCTTGTTGGGGTCCCTTAGGGCAGGGGCTAGGGTGTTGCCACTCTGGGGTGTGCTCTCTGCACTGGATGCTTCCCTGACCCACTGATCATCACATACAATTCAAAGCAAATACAATTTATTAAACAAAAAGCAATTTTTTAAAAATAAGTTAAAAATGGGACAGGTTACAGGAAAACAATTCACCCTGCTCTGTGGCACAGGGCATCACAAACAGCAGCTCTGGAACGTAAGGGAAGTGTGTTCCTCACACATCCTAGGCCTCCTTCTCAGGCCCTGGCTGCGCTGCAGGGATGCTGCGGGTTGGACACTTCCTCCAGCAGTGGCCACATGCCCTCAGGGTCTAGGTGGCAGGACCCTTCTTCCCAGTATCACCCTGTCCCATCGGGGTTACGATCCCCTTCAAGTCTGGCCTGCAAGGCATCTCAGCAGGAGGTGTCTCCCTGCACTGGGCCCGCTGCCCAGGGTCCCCTTCACTCTCCCCAGCTTCTCACACATCTGGTTCCGGACTGCTCCAGCCTCAGCTCCACCACTCTGCCTCAGCTCCAGCTCCACTCTGCTTAGCACAACTACTGCTGCTGCTCTGCCTCCAGCTCCTTGGGCTGCTTCTCTGGCCCCCCTGGCTCTGGTTGCCGCTGCTCTGCTCCCAGCACAGGTCAGCTCTTTGGGCTGCTTCTGTGACTCTGCTCTCAGCACTGACCTGCCTCCTGGGCTGCTTTTCTGGCCCCTCTGGCAGGCACAGCTCTGCTCCCCAGCTCAGCTTCGGCCTCTGTTCTCTCCTTAGCTCAGCCCCACTCTGTTCCAGGCAATTCCAACTCACTTGCAGGATGGGAACCTCCAGGGCTCCTGACTCCCTGATTAGCCTGCCTGCCCTGTCAATCAGGCTGACCTAGAGCACTGGTCTCTCCCCATTGTTCCTGGGGACTGTCAGTCTCAGGGTCCTGATTTCCCATCGACCTTTCCCCTTCCTTCTAGTACTGGGAGCTAGCCAGCCGAAATACCCCCGCTGAGTTTTGGTAAAGGGACCCCTTACGCTAATATAAAGCAAAGTTAAGCGGCTCACAGAAGCTGGCAAGGAAAGGGCTGATGTTGCAAAAATATACATACCTAAAAGGTACTGAACACTAGAGATATAAACATATGCTAGAATGGTACCAGAACACTCCGATTCTTGCACATTCTACACAGCTAACAAGGCACAGGCTGACCCATCCTAAAGACAAGGGCAAAAGGGTAATATGATGGATAGAGTTGCTTTGTTCGAATCAACATGTACAATGTGAGAAGCGGCACCTTACTGCCTAGGGGGGTTGCACTTTAATACATCAGGAGTGATGTGTAACGTGTTTGCACCCGTGTATAAGAATTTACCCTGAGGAGTTGTCTCTGTCTGGCTTAGGGGGCAGTGGTAAATCCTGCCACTGATTGAGCCGGTCCATTGTCAGGGAGCATGTATGTACTAGCAGAACTGTAGATATCTGATCCGGGGAGCTAGAGACTTTGTTTTGTTTGACAGTGAACCTGGCCGAGTGCCTTCATACCTTGTCGGAGTCTGTGGTCATTGGGGGTTCTCTCGGGGTGAGCTGTGCCAGCGATTTGTGCAGAGCCGGGGCAGCACTGTTATAACCTTATTCCCAGATTTGGACCTTAGCGTCCAAAATATGGGGGTTAGCATGAAAAATCTCCAAGCTTAGTCACCAGCTTGGACCTGGTACCTGCTGCCACCACCCAAAAAATTAGAGTGTTTTGGGGCACTCTGGTCCCACTGGAAAACCTTCCCTGGGGACCCCAAAACCCAAATCCCTTGAGTCTCACAACAAAGGGAAATAATCCTTTTTCCCTTCCCCCCTCCAGGTGCTCCTGGAAAGATACACAGACACAAGCTCTGTGAAACTGCACAGAGACTTCCCCCTCTCTGTTCCCAATCCTGGAAACAAAAAGTACTTTCCTATTCCCCCCAGAGGGAATGTAAAATCAGGCTAGCCAATTCAACACACACAGACCTCCCCTGATTTCTTCCTCCCACCAATTCCCTGGTGAGTACAGACTCAATTTCCCTGAAGTAAAGAAAAACTCCAACAAGTCTTAAAAGAAAGCTTTATATAAAAAAGAAAGAAAAAATACAAATGTTCTCTCTGTATTAAGATGATGCAACACAGGGTCAATTGCTTAAAAGAATATTGAATAAACAGCCTTATTCAAAAAGAATACAAATCAAAGCACTTCAGCACTTATATTCATGCAAATACCAAAGAAAAGAAACCATAGAACTTACTATCTGATCTCTTTGTCCTTACACTTAGAAACAGAAGACTAGAAAATAGAACTACTTCTCCAAAGCTCAGAGGAAACAGGCAGACAGACCAAAGACTCAGAGACACACTTCCCTCCACCCAAGGTTGAAAAAAATCCGGTTTCCTGATTGGTTCTCTGGTCAGGTGTTTCAGGTGAAAGAGACATTAACCCTTAGCTATCTGTTTATGACACGCCCCCCAAATTGCAGACAGTGGGGAAGCTCACTGGCGGCAATTTCCTTCTAGAACTTGAAAATAAACAGATTAATACAACACATGCACCTTTACATATACTACTAAGTATATAACTAACAGACTTTTACATTTTAAGAACACTTTTTAACTACTGGATTCTGGGAAACTCTCACGGGAGAGTGCATCAGCAACTTTGTTAGAAGCCCCTGTGATGTGTTGAATTTCAAAATCAAAATCTTGGAGAGCTAAACTCCACCGAAGAAGTTTCTTGTTGTTCCCCTTGGCAGTATGAAGCCACTTTAGTGCAGCATGGTCAGTTTGTAGTTGGAACCGCCGTCCCCAAACATATGGGCGTAGCTTTTCCAGGGCGTACACAATGGCATAGCATTCCTTTTCACTGACTGACCAGTGACTTTCCCTCTCAGACAGTTTCTTGCTGAGAAACACGACAGGATGGAAGTTGTGATCTGTTGCTTCCTGCATGAGCACTGCTCCTATACCACGCTCAGATGCATCTGTGGTTACTAGGAATGGTTTGTCAAAATCCGGGGCCCTGAGTACAGGGTCAGACATGAGCGTTGCCTTAAGCTGGGTAAAGGCTTTTTGACACTCATTAGTCCACTTAACGGCATTTGGCTGGGTCTTTTTGGTTAGGTCGGTCAATGGGGCAGCGATTTGGCTGTAGTGTGGTACAAATCGCCTGTAGTATCCGGCCAAGCCTAAGAAGGATTGGACCTGTTTCTTTGACCTTGGGACAGGCCACTTTTGGATAGCATCCACCTTGGCCTGTAGGGGGTTTATGGTTCCTCGACCCACCTGGTGCCCCAGATAAGTCACTCTGTTTTGGCCTATTTGACACTTTTTGGCCTTAACAGTTAGTCCTGCCTGCCTGATGCGCTCAAAGACCTTTTCCAGGTGTAGTAGGTGTTCGGGCCAGGAGTCTGAAAAAATGGCCACATCATCGAGGTAGGCAACTGCGAATTCTCCCAGTCCAGCTAGTAGATCATCTACCAGCCTCTGGAAGGTGGCGGGTGCATTTCGAAGGCCGAAAGGAAGGACATTGAATTCATACACCCCCGCATGGGTGACGAATGCTGACCTCTCCTTGGCAGGTTCATCTAGCGGTACTTGCCAGTACCCCTTGGTTAAGTCTATTGTAGAGATGAACTGGGCACGTCCCAACTTTTCCAATAGCTCATCGGTACGTGGCATTGGATAGTTGTCCGGACGAGTTACAGCATTTAGCTTACGGTAGTCCACGCAAAAGCGTATTTCCCCATCTGGTTTGGGTACCAGAACCACTGGAGATGCCCATGCACTGGTAGATGGGCGGATTATACCCATCTGTAGCATGTTCTGGATCTCCCGTTCTATAGCAGCTTGGGCATGAGGAGACACCCGGTAGGGTGGGGTTCTGATTGGGTGAGCATTACCTGTATTAATGGAGTGGTATGCCCGTTCAGTCCGTCCTGGGGTGGCTGAGAACAATGGGGCGAAGCTAGTGCACAGCTCCTTGATTTGTTGCCGCTGCAGACGTTCCAGGGTGGTTGAGAGGATCACCTCTTCCACGCCACCGTCTTTTTTTCCGTCGTAGTAGACACCGTCAGGCCACTCAGCATCATCTCCCTGGACTGTAAACTGACAAACCTGTAAGTCTCTGGAATAGAAAGGCTTGAGAGAATTAACATGGTACACTTTAGGCTTTAGTGAGGAATTGGGAAATGCTATGAGGTAGTTTACAGCTCCCAGGCGCTCTTGGACCGTGAATGGCCCTTCCCATGATGCTTCCATCTTATGGGCCTGTTGCGCCTTCAAGACCATAACCTGGTCTCCTACCTTGAAGGAACGTTCTCTGGCATGTCTGTCATACCAGGCCTTTTGCTCTTCTTGAGCATCCTTTAGGTTCTCTCTAGCAAGGGTTAAAGAGTGTCGGAGGGTGCTTTGTAGGTTGCTTACAAAGTCCAGAATGTTAGTTCCTGGAGAAGGCGTAAACCCCTCCCATTGCTGCTTCACCAACTGTAATGGCCCCTTAACCTCGTGACCATACACAAGTTCAAATGGTGAAAACCCTAAACTGGGATGTGGTACAGCCCTGTAGGCAAACAGCAACTGCTGCAACACTAGGTCCCAATTATTGGAGAATTCGTTGATGAATTTTCTTATCATGGCCCCCAAAGTTCCATTGAACCTTTCCACCAGGCCATTGGTTTGATGGTGGTACGGGGTGGCAACCAAGTGATTCACCCCATGAGTTTCCCACAGTTTTTCCATGGTCCCTGCCAGGAAATTAGACCCTGAATCTGTAAGGATGTCGGAGGGCCAACCTACCCTGGCAAAGATGTCTGTTAGGGCCAGGCATACAGTGTTAGCCCTGGTGTTGCCTAGAGCTACTGCTTCTGGCCATCGGGTAGCAAAGTCCACTAAAGTCAGTACATACTGCTTTCCTCTGGGCGTCTTTTTTGGGAAAGGGCCCAGAATATCCACAGCTACTCGCTGAAATGGGACCTCAATTATGGGGAGTGGCTGGAGAGGGGCCTTGACCTGGTCTTGAGGCTTACCTACTCTTTGGCATACCTCACAAGACCGGACATACTTGGCAACATCCTTGCCCATCCCCTCCCAGTGGAAGGACTTCCCCAACCGGTCCTTGGTTCTGTTCACCCCAGCATGGCCACTGGGATGATCATGGGCTAAGCTTAAGAGCTTCTCCCGGTACTTAGTTGGAACCACCAACTGTTTTTGCGGCTGCCATTCTTCCCGGTGTCCACCAGAAAGAATTTCCTTGTATAGAAGTCCTTGGTCTATAACAAACCGGGATCGATTTGAAGAGCTGAGAGGCGGTGGGGTGCTCCGTGCCGCCGCCCAAGCTTTCTGAAGGCTGTCATCTGCTTCCTGCTCAGTCTGGAACTGTTCCCTTGAGGCTGGGGTCACCAGTTCTTTCTCAGACTGTGGACTTGGGCTTGGTCCCTCTGGAAGCGATGTAGGTGATGGGGTTGTTTCCGTTGCTGGTGAACCGCTCTCCGCTGGTGCACCTGAGGGTATTTCAGGCTCTGGCTGAGCCTTTTGGGTATGGCTGTCTTTTGCTTCTGCCAGTTCTGGCTTGCTGGCGCCCTCTGGCGTTGAGTTTGAAGATGTGGTTGCACTTGTTGGTGCTGGTTGCTGTTCCAGTTCCGGGCCTGGGACTGGAGATGCTGTGGCTGTTTCAGTGGTAGGCATGGAATCCGGGTCCACTACCTCTGTCTGGGTCTCTGGTAACACAGACGGGGCCTCTGTGGACGGCTCAGGAACAGGAATGGGTCTGGAAGCTTGCCTGGTTTGGCTACGGGTAACCATTCCCACTCTCTTGGCCCGCCTCACCTGGTTGGCCAAGTCTTCCCCTAGTAGCATGGGGATAGGATAATTGTCATAGACTGCAAAAGTCCACATTCCTGACCAGCCTTTGTACTGGACAGGCAGTTGAGCTGTAGGCAAGTCTACAGCTTGTGACATGAAGGGGTAAATTGTAACTTTGGCCTTTGGGTTGATGAATTTGGGGTCAACGAAGGATTGGTGTATAGCTGACACTTGTGCCCCCGTGTCTCTCCACGCAGTAACCTTCTTTCCGCCCACTCTCAAATTTTCCCTTCGCTCCAAGGGTATTTGAGAGGCATCTGGGCCTGGGGATCTTTGGTGTGATGGTGGTGTAATGAATTGCACTCGCATGGTGTTCTTGGGACAGTTGGCCTTGATATGTCCCGGTTCATTACACTTAAAGCATCTTCCATCTGATGGGTCACTGGGCCGAGGTGAGTTACTGGAGACTGGTGAGGTTGAAGAGTAGGGTATCTGTGGCTTTACTTGGGTGGTATGGAGGGTCTTTGGCTGTCCTCGGTTGTAGGGTTTATGGTCTGTGTGCCCCCTGGGGTAATCGTTCCCCTTGACAGTAGCTTTTTTGCTTTCTGCCAGTTCCATCCATTTGGCTCCAATCTCCCCCGCCTCAGCGATAGTTTTGGGATTTCTATCTTGTATGTACCGTGTGATGTCTTCAGGAACACCATCCAAGAACTGCTCCATTTGTATGAGGAGGTTCACTTCTTCCAAGGTTTGAATGTTGTTTCCTGTTAACCAGGCCTCATAGTTTTTTGCAATGTAGTAGGCGTGTTTGGGAAATGACACCTCTGGTTTCCATTTTTGGGTTCTGAAGCGCCGACGGCATGATCTGGGGTTATCCCCATCCTGTATCTGGCCTTGGTTTGAAAAAGTTTATAGTCATTCATTTGCGGCTTGGGCATTTCAGCTGCCACCTCTGCTAAAGGTCCACTGAGGTGTGGCCTTAATTCTACCATGTACTGGTCTTCGGGGATGCTGTACCCAAGACAGGCTCTTTCAAAATTTTCCAGGAAGGCCTCGCTGACAGTGTCATCACCTGCCTTGTAGGTGGGAAATTTCCTGTGCTGTGGAGCAATAATTGGCGCCGGGTTGTTAGGGTTGGCTGGCACATGCAGCCCAGCTTTTGCCAAATCCAGTTCATGTTTTCTCTGTTTTTCCTTCTCTTCATTTTCTTTTTCCATTTGTTTTTGTTGTTTTTCCATGTCTCGGCGGTGGGCCGCCTCTTCTTCTTCTTGCTTCCTTCTGTGGGCCAACTCATCTTCTGCTTGTTTCCTTCGGTAGGCTACCTCTTCTTCTTCTAGTTTTCTTTTGTGTGCTGCCTCTTGGGCTGCCTGTTCTCTTTGGAAGGCTGCCAGTTTGAGGCTTTCTTCCTTTTCTTTCATCTCCATCTGTCGCCTGTGTTCAGCGTCTTTGATTTGTTCTTCGGCGTCAATCTTTGCCTTAGAAGTCATGGTTCCTGTTTTCTTGTGTTGGGGTGCCCTCCGGTGTTTATTTTCTGAACTGCAGGCTCTCTGTTGCCTCCTGAAGTCTGCCTAGCAACAGTGCTTTTTTCCTTTTCTCTCTCTAGCTAATGTTCAATTAAGGGAAACCAGAAAAACCACTTTATTTGCATGCATATAAGTGCTGGTACTTGCCTGCTAATGGGAGGGCTATTGCATGACAAAAGACCCTTAACAGTCTTCTCGCTTAATATGCAAACCACAAACTGCTAGAGAGCAGAAAAAAAAAATTCTCTCTGGTTCCCTTTTAAAACCAAACTGTTTCTCTCTGCTAAAAAGCCCTTAGCAGAGAAAAGAAAAATATAATATTCCTACTGGCTTCTGGGTTCTGTCTATATCCCGCCGCTGCTACACCATGTTATAACCTTATTCCCAGATTTGGACCTTAGCGTCCAAAATATGGGGGTTAGCATGAAAAATCTCCAAGCTTAGTCACCAGCTTGGACCTGGTACCTGCTGCCACCACCCAAAAAATTAGAGTGTTTTGGGGCACTCTGGTCCCACTGGAAAACCTTCCCTGGGGACCCCAAAACCCAAATCCCTTGAGTCTCACAACAAAGGGAAATAATCCTTTTTCCCTTCCCCCCTCCAGGTGCTCCTGGAAAGATACACAGACACAAGCTCTGTGAAACTGCACAGAGACTTCCCCCTCTCTGTTCCCAATCCTGGAAACAAAAAGTACTTTCCTATTCCCCCCAGAGGGAATGTAAAATCAGGCTAGCCAATTCAACACACACAGACCTCCCCTGATTTCTTCCTCCCACCAATTCCCTGGTGAGTACAGACTCAATTTCCCTGAAGTAAAGAAAAACTCCAACAAGTCTTAAAAGAAAGCTTTATATAAAAAAGAAAGAAAAAATACAAATGTTCTCTCTGTATTAAGATGATACAACACAGGGTCAATTGCTTAAAAGAATATTGAATAAACAGCCTTATTCAAAAAGAATACAAATCAAAGCACTTCAGCACTTATATTCATGCAAATACCAAAGAAAAGAAACCATAGAACTTACTATCTGATCCCTTTGTCCTTACACTTAGAAACAGAAGACTAGAAAATAGAACTACTTCTCCAAAGCTCAGAGGAAACAGGCAGACAGACCAAAGACTCAGAGACACACTTCCCTCCACCCAAGGTTGAAAAAAATCCGGTTTCCTGATTGGTTCTCTGGTCAGGTGTTTCAGGTGAAAGAGACATTAACCCTTAGCTATCTGTTTATGACAAGCACACAGAGGGAACACACACAACCAACTGTTATCCACACTGAACAGAGCAGAGCACCACACCGGTGACATCTGACAGCAAGGGATATGTATGGCTCTGTCCTTCCCTGTGCTACTTTACTTCAATTCATCTGATTAGCTACACCCAGCCGTTTGGGCACGTAAACCTTTTTAATATTGATCCACAAGAGCAATTGGCTATATTTCTGTCAGTCATCCTGAGGGGACTGGGGGGAAGGGGGTCCCAGGGCAGAGGGGATCCTGAGGGGATGAGGAGTCCCAGGGCAGAGGGGATCCTGAGGGGATTGAGGAAAGGGGGGCCCCTGGAAAGGGGGAATTCTGAGGGGCAGGGAGGTTCCTTGGAAGGGGGAACCCTGAGAGGATGAGGGGAAGGGGAGTCCCCAGGAAGGGAGATCCTGAGGGGATTGGGGGAAGGGGAGACCAGGGAAGGGGGATCCTGAGTGGATTGGGGGAAGGGGGGTCTGTCAAGGTCCCTTCCAGTTCTATGAGATAGGATAAGGAGTCCTTGAGAAGGGGGATTCTGAGGGGATTGGGGAAAGGGGGGTCCCTGGGAAGGGGGATCCTGAGGGGATGCAGGAAAGGGGGATCCTGAGGGGATGGGGGAAGGGTGGTCCCCAGGAAGGAGGGACCTGAGGGGATGGGAAAGGGGAGTCCCAAGCAACGGGGGAACAAAGGTTAAGCCATAGCCCATGCTGTCAATATCCCCCTGTACCATGGGAACAATGCTCCTTTATCTTGTCGGGAACATGTGCCAGCCTGGCCCCTGATTAAGTAACCTCGGCTTGCTTTCCAGAGCGCCGATCCCCCCATTCTCCAGCTAGCGTCGGAGAGTCATGAGTGCAAATATCCCCCCAAAATCAAGCTCTGAGCTAGGACCCCAAACCCAGACAAACCACTACCAAGGCCTATGTCAAGTGTAAAGAAATCAAAGGGGTTTTATTAAGCTGTCAGCCCCTTTGGGCAGGACACCACAACCTCAGACAAGTCACCAGCACCCAATCAAAAGAACGACAGCACCGCATGAGGCATATCTTCCCTCAGGGAGGGCCTGGCCGGTGGCAGCTGCTCAAGTGGTCCCTGACCACAGGAAGAACTGGAAATCTGTTCTCCTTCCCAGGCAGCCCCTAGCTGAGCCGGGTTCTGCCCTTGTTACCCCTCGCACCAAGCCTGACACCTGTTGCAGATGTAGCTGGAGCCCACAGCAGCTCATTTACACTTCACACTGTGGGTTTGTGGGCCCCACCATCCTGGTTTAAGGAGCTTGTAATCTCTTCTGGCTGGATCCTCACTTACTATGTGTATGGACAATGCCTAGCAGAATAGGGCCCTGACCTCAGCTTGGGGCTCCAGGTGCTACTGCAATACAAAATAACTAATGGGAAGAAACTATTTTATCTTCTAGTGCCGAACACCATGCCTGCGATAGTCCCCAAGAGCAAAGCCCCAGGGGCTGACTTCTGTGGAGTGAACAAATATTACTACGTCGTCCGCTCAGACCTGGGCTGCTACATGAGGTCGACCAGTTTCAAAGAAGGAAAAGATCTGAACGTGTATAGTCTGCACCCCTCCTGCCAGGGTGGGGAGCACTATCTCGCCCACCAGGATGACCTCTTCTACATCATCAAAGGAGGGGCTTATCGCCGTGTGTCCAACATGAACATGGACGCGGAAGCCATAGTCTACAATCTCCACCCCAGTTGCCAGGGAGGAGACCATTATCTCTCAGCCTTTGGGTACTTCTACATCATCTTCCAGAGCAAGGGCGTCTACCGCAGGGTCACTAACATGAACACCAATTCTGATGCTGTCGAATACAGCCTTCACCCATCCTGCAGAGATGGCCTCTATTACTGGGGCATCAAGGACTATTATTATTTCGTCAAGCCCCATGACAAATGGGGGATCCAGTATTACCGAACCACCAATTTCCACGAGAACACGGATGCCGTAACCTATTCCTTCCACCCTGATGTGATCAACTTCCTCCCTGGTGGGCTGGCTATCACCCAGGGTTCAGCTTTTGGCACCTGGGAAGCCATCAAGACCATCTCCAATGATTCCAACACGCCCATCACCTGGAACAAGAAGATCACTAGGAAGGTGGGCTATGCCAAGGAGAAGATGAGCAGCATAGAGCACAACTGGAGCGTGAGCATCTCAGCATCATACCAGTCAGGAGCCCTCACTGAAGCCATTGCCAAGTACCAGTTCTCCCTCACAGCTCAATATGGTGGGAAAAGCGTCAACACGGAGCAGGAAAACTGGAGCGAGGCCACTGATGTGGAAGAGTCTGTCAGTCTGACCCTGCAGCCGAAAGAGAAGATCTACATATGGCAGTACCAGCTGGGCCTGGGCAACAAAAGCATCTTGTTCTGCCGTGACATGAGATTCAACGACAATCCAAAGCCACCTACTGAAGTCCCCCTGCCACCTTCTAACCAGTGATCTGAAATGGGGAGCCCCCAGGAATACCTAAGGGCCCGCTCGCTGCCTTGCGGTGTTGCTAAGTATTGGGGTTGTGGGGGTATATTTAGGGTTAGTATTTTACACAGTCATACGGGCTTTGCAGTGCAGGGCAGTTAGTGAGGTCCAGTCTGCCCTTAGGAATAGCAGCTAGGATTAAGATACAGAGACACAACTCTATGATCTACCATAATGATTGTACCGTGGGCTTCCAGAAAACCGGTTGCCAAGGGGTTTGCAGCTAACATGGCTGGAAAAGCATTTCCTGAGCCAGTATAGACAAAGCATTATTTCACTCTTTGACTAGTAGGATCAATGTTGCAGCGTTCCCACCCAGCTGAGCCATGCAGAGCACATACTATTACTCCTAGGGGGATTCTGCACCAATGTCAGGGTTCCTTCCCCACTCTGAACTCTGGGGTACAGATGTGGGGACCCGCATGAAAGCCCCCTAAGCTTATTTCTACCCGCTTAGGTTAAAACCTGGTATGCTGCCACCACCAAGTGATTTAACAAGAAACAGAGGAAGGACCACTTGGAGTTCCTCTTCCCCCAAAAGATCCCCCCAAGCCCTTACACCCCCTTTCCTGGGGAGGCTTGAGAATAATATCCTAACCAATTGGTTACAAAGTGATCAAGTTTTAACCTAAGCTGGTAGAAATAAGCTTAGGGGGCTTTCATGAGGGTCCCCACATCTGTACCCTGGAGTTCAGAGTGGGGAAGGAACCCTGACATGGTGGCAGAGCGGTCAGATCAGTTTTGAACAAAAAGCACAGCAGGATTTTAAAAGGACAAAATTTTCTTGTTAGAGGGTTTTTTTCTCTGCCTGAAGGCAGAGGGGTCAAGTTACAGTAGCAAAGGAATTCACAAGCTGGGTTGGTTTTTTTCCTTCTAACTCTCAGGTATAGCCAGGTTAAACACAGAAAGGCTAGGATGACAGGCAGCGATGTCCAGAAAAAACATGGATTTAGCCAGACTGGAAGCACAAGAGAAAGAAAAGGAACATAATAGACTGATTGGATTAAAACAACTTCAGAAAGAAGCTGCCGAAAGAGAAGAAAAAGCCAAAGAGGCTGCCCACAGGAGAACTATGGAGGCAAAAGAAAAAGAAATGGAGGCAAGGAAGCATGCACTGGAGACAGAGATGGCAAGGGCTAAGCAGAATATACCAGGCAACCCTGGCAATCCTCCTCCAGGTACTGCTTCCCATACCAGTAAGTTCCCCACCTACAAGGCAAGCGGTGATACCGAGGCCGCCTTGGGTACAGCATCTCTACCGACCAGTACATGGTAGACCTGAGGCCGCAGCTCAGTGGACTCTTAGCAGAGGTGATGGCCGAAATGCCTAGGGGACACATGAACAGTTGTGAACTTCTTAAAAACAAGGCCAGAATCAGAATGGGACTAACACCCAAGCATGCCCGTCGGCGGTTCAGAGCCCTAAGGTGGAAACCAGACGTGTCATTTACCCGACATGCCTTCTACATTGTGAAAAATTGGGATGCCTGGTGTCATAGTATAATTCCCCACTCTGAACCTTAGCGTCCAAAAGATGGGGTACCAGCATGAATTCCTCTAAGCTCAATTACCAGCTTAGAACCTGTAGCGCTGCCGCCAACCAGGAATTCCAGTGCCTGGTACACTCTGTTCCCCCCAAAACCTTGCCCGGGGACCCCCAAGACCCAGACCCTCTGGATCTTAACACAAGGAAAGTAAACCCTTTCCCTCACCGTTGCCTCTCCCAGGCTTCCCCTCCCTGGGTTACCCTGGAAGATCACTGTGTGATTCAAACTCCTTGAATCTTAAAACAGAGAGGAAAATCCACCTTCCCCCACCTTCTCTCTTCCCCTCCCAGATTCTCCCTGAGAGAGACAGTAATCCTAACACAGAGAGAAATTAGCCTCTCTCTCCCCCTTCCCTCCTTTCTCCCCACCAATTCCCTGGTGAATCCAGACCCCGTCCCCTGGGGTCTCACACCAGAATAAGAAAACCAATCAGGTTCTTAAACAATAAACTTTTAATTAAAGAGAGAAAAACAGTAAAAATTATCTTTGTAAATTTGAAATGGAATAGGTGCAAGGTCTTTCAGCTATAGACGCTGGGAATACCCTCCCAGCCTAAGTATACAAGTAAAAATTAAAATCCTTCCAGCCAAATACACATTTGAACTCCTCCCAGCCAAATACACATTTGCAAATAAAGAAATCAAACATAACCTAACTTGACTTATCTACCTAGTACTCATTATTCTGGATTTATAAGAACTTGTATCAGGGAGATTGGAGAGAAACCTGATTGCACGTCTGGTCCCTCTGAGCCCCCAGAGTGAACAACAACCAAACACTAACAGCACACACACAAACTTCCCTCCTTCAAGATTTGAAAGTATCCTGTCCCCTGATAGGTCCTCTGGTCAGGTGACAGCCAGGGTCACTGTTCTTGTTAACCCTTTCCAGGCAAAAGAGATATGAAGCACTTTTGTTCTATTAACTCTTACTTATCTGTTTATGACACCTGGATATCAGGAGCAAGTATTAAATCTCCAGAAGAGCTGCCCTTCCTAATGAAAATGGAGCCGTTCTTAGAGGGTGTTCCTGAGGAAATAGAAAGGCTCAGCCAGAACCTGAAATATCACATCGTGCACCAGCGGAGAGCGGTTCACAGTCAACGGAAACAGCCCCGTCACCTGCATCGCTTCCAGAGGGACCAAGCCCAGGTCCACAATCCAGTGAGGAACTGATGTCTTCAACATCAAGGGAACAGTTCCAGGCTGAGCAGGAAGCAGATGACAGCCTTCAGAAAGCTTGGGTGGCGGCATGGAGTACCCCACCGCCTCTCAGCTCTTCTAACCGATCTCAGTTTGTTGTAGAATAAGGACTTTTATACAAGGAGACCCTTTCTGGTGGACACCAGGAAGACTGGCGTCCTCAAAGACAGTTGGTAGTTCCAACTAAGTACTGGGTAAAGCTCCTGAGCTTAGCCCATGATCATCCCAGTGGACATTCTGTGGTGAACAGGACCAAAGACTGTTTGAGGAGGTCATTCCACTGGGAGGGAATGGGCAAGGATATTTCTACTTATGTCTGGTCTTATGAGGTGTTCCAAAGAGTGAGAAAACCCCCAAGACCAGGTCAAAGCCCCTCTCCAGCCACTCCCCATAACTGAGGTCCCATTTCAGCAAGTAGCTGTGGATATTCTGCGTCCTTTCCCAAAGAAGACACCCAGAGGAAAGCAGTACATACTAACTTTCATGGATTTTGCTACCCGATGGCCGGAAGCAGTAGCTCTAAGCAACACCAGGGCTAAAAGTCCTACTTGGTCCTGCTAGTGAAGGCAGGGGGCTGGACTCGATGACCTTTCAAGTTCCCTTCCAGTTCTAGGAGATAGGTATATCTCCAATAATTTTTTTTTAAAGTGTGTGCCAGTCACTAACAGACATTTTTGCCAGGGTACGTTGGCCCTCCAACATCCTTACCGATTCGAGAACTAATTTCCTGGCTGGGACCATGAGAAGCCTGTGGAAAGCTCATGGGGTGAACCACTTGGTGGCCATCCCTTACCACCATCAAACGAATGGCCTGGTGAAGAGGTTTGATGGAACTTTGGGGGCCATGATACGTACATTTGTAAATGAACACTCCAACAACTGGGACCTAGTGTTGCAGCAGTTGCTTTTTGCCTACAGGGCTGTACCACATCCCAGTTTAGGGTTTTCAGCATTTGAACTTGTGTATGGCCGCTAGGTTAAGGAATCATTACAATTGGTGAAGCAGCAATGGGAGGGGTTTACGCCTTCTCCAGGAACTAACATTCTGGACTTTGTAAGCAACCTACAAAACACCCTCCGAGACTCTTTAGCCCTTGCTAGAGAAAACCTAAAAGAGGCTCAGGAAGAGCAAAAAGCCTGGCAGGATAAACATGCCAGAGAGCGTTCCTTCAAAGTAGGGGACCAGGTTATGGTCCTGAAGGTGCCTCAGGCCCATAAGATGGAAGTGTCATGGGAAGGTCCAAGAGCGTCTGGGAGCTGTTAACTATCTCATAGCATCCCCCACCTGAAACCTAAAGCCTAAAGTGTACCATGTTAATTCTCTAAAGCCCTTTTATTCCAGAGAATTAAAGGTTTTCCAGTTTACAGCCCAGGGAAGAGAGGACACTGAGTGGCCCGAAGGTGTCTACTACGAAGGAAAAAGTGACAGTGATGTGGAAGAGGTGAACTTCTCCATGATCTTTGGACGTATACAGTGACAGCAGATCAAGGAGCTGTGCACTAGCTTCACACCGATGTTCTCAGCCACCCCAGGATGGACCGAAGGGGCATACCACTCCATTGACACAGGTAATGCTCACCCAGTTAGAGCCCAACCTTACCGGGTGTCTCCTCAAGCTAAAACTTCTATAGAACCAGAGATCCAGGATATGCTACAGATGGGTATAATCTGTCCCTCTGACAGTGCATGGGCATCTCCAGTGGTTCTAGTTCCCAAACCAGATGGGGAGATACACTTTTGTATGGACTACTGTAAGCTAAATGCTGTAACTCGTCCCGACAACTATCCAAAGCCACACACAAATGAACTATTGAAGAAACTGGGATGTGCCCAGTTCATCTCTACCTTAGCTTGACCAAGGGGAACTGGCAGGTACTGCTAGATGAATCCGCCAGGGAAAAGTCAGCCTTCGTCACCCATGTCGGGCTGTATGAATTTAATGTGCTCCCTTTTGGGCTGCGAAATGCACCCGTCACCTTCCAAAAACTTGTATATAGTCTCCTAGCTGGATTGGGAGAATCTGCTGTCACCTACCTTGACGATGTGGCCATCTTTTCTGATTCATGGGTAGAACACTTGGAGCATTTGCAAAAAGTCTTTGAGCGCATAAGGGAGGAAGGACTAACTGTTAAGGCTAAAAAGTGTCAAATAGGCCTAAACAGAGTGACTTACCTGGACACCAGGTGGGTCAAGGAACTACCAACCCCCTACAGGCCAAAGTGGATGCTATCCAAAAGTGGCCTGTCCCAAAGTCAAAGAAACAGGTCCAATCCTTCTTAGGCTTGCCCGGATATTACAGGCGATTTGTACCACACTACAGCCAAATCGCTGCCCCACTAACTGACCTGACCAAAAAGACCCAGCCAAATGCAGTTAAGTGGACTGATGAGTGTCAGAAGGCCTTTAACCAGCTTAACGCGACACTCATGTCTGACCCTGTGCTAAGGGCCCCAGACTTTGACAAACCATTTCTAGTGACCACAGATGCACCCAAGCATGGTGTGGGAGCAGTTTTAATGCAGGAGGGACCAGATCAAGAATTCCATCCTGTCGTGTTTCTCAGCAAGAAACTGTCTGAGAAGGAAAGCCACTGTTCAATCAGCGAAAAGAAATGCTACGCCATTGTGTACGCGCTGGAAAAGCTATGCCCATACATTTGGGGGTGGCGTTTCCAACTACAAACTGACCAAGCTGCACTAAAGTGGCTTCACATCGCCAAGGGAAATAACAAAAAACTTCTTCGATGGAGTTTAGCTCTCCAAGATTTTGATTTTGAAATACAACGCATTTCAGGAGCTTCTAACAAAGTGGCTGATGCACTCTCCCATGAAAATTTCCCAGAATCAACTGGTTAAAAAGTGTTCTTGAAATGTGAGACATATTGTTAGTTTTTATATAATCATTAGTATGTCTAAAGGTACATGTGTCTTATTAACTCTGTTTTCTCTTAGAGCTCCAGGAAGAAATCACAGCCAGTGTGGAATCAGCTGTCCAACGCTATCTGTGATTTGGGGGGCATGTCATAACTATAAAGAGATGAGTAACAACCCTCCTGTTTACAATAATATAAAATCCCTTCTGGCCAGAGGCACCAAAATCCTTTTACCTGTAAAGGGTTAAGAAGCTCAAGTAACCTGCCTGACACCTGACCCAAAGGACCAATAAAGGGACAAGATATTTTCAAATCTTCAGGTGGGGGAAAGGATTTTTTTTTGTGTGCTCTTTGTTTTGGAGGTTATTCACTCTTGGGACTAAGAGGCACCAGACATCAATCCAGGCTCTCCAAATCTTTCTGACAAATCTCTCATATTTCAAACTTGTAAGTAACAGCCAGGCAAGGAGTGTTAGTTTTATTTTTGTTTTCTCAACTTGTGAATCTTACCTTTGCTAGAGGGAGGTTTATCCCTGTTTTGTTGTAACTTTGAACCTAAGGCTAGAGAGGGTTCCTCTGGGCTCTTTGAATCTGATTACCCTGTAAAGTTATTTTCCATCCTGATTTTACAGAGATGATTTTTACCTTTTCCTTTTAATAAAATCCTTCTTTTAAGACCCGGACTGATTTTTCCATTGTCCAAAGACTCAGGGGTTTGGGTCTTTGATCACTTTGTAACCAATTGGCTAGGATATTATTCTCAAGTCTCCCCAGGAAAGAGGGTGTAAGAGCTTGGGGGGATATTTTGGAGAAAGAGGAACTCCAAGTGGTCCTTTCCCTGTTTCTTGTTAAATCACTTGGTGGTGGCAGTGTACCAGGTTTTAACCTAAGGGGTAGAAATAAGCTTAGGGGGCATTCATGCAGGTCCCCACATCTGTACCCTAGAGTTCAGAGTGGGGAAGGAACTCTGATAACCAAAAAATTAAAAATTCTGGGCACTATATTTTAAAATTCTGCAAAATATTGCATATTTTATATATCAAAATAACACTATATAATCACACCAGTTTCAATTATTTTCATAATTTATTTCAAAATACCTGTAACAATAAAGACATAACAAAATTCCCTGTTTCTCTGCCCCCTCCCAAGCAGAACCCAGCAGAGGGGCCAGACACCTGCACCCCCTATGCCCCAGAGCCCAGCTGCAGAGAGTCTCCACCCAGACACTCGCACTCCCTCCTCCCCAGAGCCCAGGAATCCAGAGGGAGAAACAGCCTTGTGCTGGGTCCCGACCTTGTGGGGCATTTCCTGCACGCTCCCTCACATGGGGTGCGGGAAATTGCCCCTGCTGGGAACCCTCCAGCTCCTCCCCTGCCCTCTTACTAGCAATGTTCTCCATGTGCGAGCTGGGCTCTGTCAGGACCAGTGCCCCCTAGTGGTGGCCAGCAGCTCTGCAGCCCATTTCTGGTAGAGAGGAGGAAAGGAAATTCCTGTGCACACAACATTAATTTTTGTGCAAATTCTGCATTGTGCAGTGGTGCAGAATTCCCACAGGAGGAACATACACACCATTTTCAGATGTGTTTGTACTTAACATGGCTCCACCATGCCTCCGCTGCTACTCCTCGTGCTAATGCAGATGCATTGCTATTTGCACTCGCACGAGTATGTGTGCATGAGCAAATCACACACTTTAGGGTGAAATTATCCAAGGCTTAAAATAAAGTGACTCCTGCTGTGTTTCTTCCTTTTGTTCGTGTGAATGTTACTTAACGGGAGGTGTGCTGGAGGGGAGGGAATTGGTACTCATTGTTCAGCTGGCTTCACAAATTCTGTTCCTAAAAACTTGACAATGCGTGCAGCATGTGGGGCAAATCTGTCAGCTAACCAAGAGAAATGAGGTCAGATGAAAGACAAGTTCTTTCCAATGAGCTTCAGTGCTAAGGGCATCCAGGGAATGGAATATGGAGCCTTTCACCTCTAGGTCCCCAACCTAGCTCCAGATCAGGGTGAAAGGTTCCTCCAGAGAGATTGGGTAACAAACCATGGAGCCTTTCACCTCTAGGTTGCCAAGTGAAATCCAGCCCGGCTGAGGATGTGCTGGCTCAGGGGTGTGTATGTGTCAAGAAATGGGATACAGACTCTTCCCTCTTACTGGCACCACTTCCAATTTGGCTATGTGTTAGTGGCATTTGCTAGCTCAGAGGGGACTGAGGAATAGCATGTGCAGCTGTGGCTTCTTTTGCCCTGAGCACTTAGATAATATTGCAGTTGTGGCCCATTAAAATAAATGGGGAGTTCCCATGTAAAGCGATCATTTCAGGCTCTTTATAGAATACCAAGGTTGGAAGGGTCCTCAGGAGGTCATCTAGTCCAACCCCCTGCTCAAAGCAGGACCAATCCACAGGCAGTTTTTTGCCCCAGATCCCTTGCTTTCTGCAAACTCAAACAGACTTGGCAGTCTCAGGCCACGTCCACACTCCAGAGTAAAATCGAAATTAATAAAATCGATTTTATAAAACAGGCTTTATAAAATCGATTTTACGTGTCCACACTAGGGCACATTACTTCGGTGGTGTGCGTCCATGGTCCCAGGCTACCATCGATTTCCGGAGCGGTGTACTCTGGGTAGCTCAGTAAAAGAATGGGACCAATAACTTCGATTTCCGTCCACACTAACCCTAAATTGATATAGTAATATCGATTTTAGGGTTACTCCTCTCATTGAGCAGGAGTACAGAAATCGATTTTAAGACCCCTTAAAATCGATTTTAAGTGCCTTGTAGTGTGGACGGGTACAGCGTTAAATCGATTTAACGCTGTTTAATCGATTTAACGCTGTAGTGTGGACCAGGCCTCAGTTGCTCTCAGGTCACATTTGGAAGGTTTCCTTCTGAACCATAACAACCACAGACATAATTACACAAATACAGCCCTACCACATAATTAACAAACAAACGGAGGAATGCTAGCTCCAGCCCCATTGCCTTTCTGTACACACATAAAAATGTAGCATGCATGACAAAGCATTAGCAAATCACATTGTACTCATTTTTAAAAGCAACGCTACCCAAACTATTTCATAATACTCTTCTTCCCCCTCATTCCCTAGATCATAGAATCATAGAAGATTAGAGTTGGAAGGGACCTCAGGAGGTCATCTAGTCCAATCCCCAGCTCAAAGCAGGACCAACCCCAACTAAATCATCCCAGCCAGGGCTTTGTCAAGCTGGGCCTTAAAAACCTCTGAGGATGGAGATTCCACCATCTCCCTAGGTAACCCATTCCTGTGCTTCACCATCCTCCTAGTGAAACAGTATTTCCGAATATCCAACCTAGACCTCCCCCACTGCAATTTGAGACCATTGTTCTGTCATCTGCCCCCATTGAGAACAGTCTAGATCCATCCTCTTTGGAACCCCCTTGGGTAGTTGAAGGCTGTTATCAAATCCCCCCTCACTCTTCTCTCCTTCAGACTAAATAAGCCCAGTTCCCTCAGCCTCTCCTTGTAAGCCATGTGCCCCAGCTCCCTAATTATTTTCGTTGCCCTCCACTGGACTGTCTCCAATTTATCCACATCCTTTCTGGATGCAGTACTCCAGGTGCAGCCTCACCAGTGTCGAATAGAGGGGAATAATCACTTCCCTTGATCTGCTGGCAACTAATGCAATTCTGACCCACAGGCACCTGCAAACGACCCTTTTTTTCTCCACACTGTACCCCACTGTACTCAGCCACTCATCCCCTCCCCCCTCTAATCCCCCACCCCTCTCCTGGCTCCCCAGAAACAATGTTTTCATGGCATGACCAGCATCCTTCTCTCGCGCCTTGGTGCCTGAAGCATCCATCTTCCCTCCTTACCCAAGACATCAGCTCACCATAACTTTTCTTCCTCCTCCCATTTACAGGCTGTGATTTTCAAAAGGATTTGAAAAAAATATTCTCACTTCTCATTGGGCCTTCGAATTCCTTCAGCAGCTTTGCAAGTGGCAGGATTCACCATGGAGGCCAAGGAATAAATTTAGAAAACCACGGAAGAGGGGATGGGACGTAAATTGTGACACCCACACAACTTTACCACTGCCCCCCTGGAATCAGCAAGCACCACAGGGAGTTAGCTGTGTGCATGGCAGCTGCAGTCTCTGGGTTAGGTGTAGCGGAACGGCAGGGAGATAAGACACATGGGCTTGGCAGAGCTGTGGTTGTGATATATGGAGATCAGGAGATCAGTTTGAGGAGTGGGGCAGAGCTCAGTGATGGAGAAAATATGTGGGAGCCCTGCCCATCTTACCTGGCCTGAGGTCCCTCACCATGTGCATGATCAAAGGACAGAGGCCTGTGTAGCACCGCCAGGGACCCAGAATCCCTTGTTCCAGCACGGTGTTGTGTAGGTGTTGTCAGCAGGGGAGTACAGGGGTCTCCTTGCCAGGGGACTCACCAGGAGAAGGCCGGACATGCATGAGGCAGCAGAGGGAAGGGCAGCTATAATGTATAATGGGAACTAGGGGGCAGCAGAGGGTGGGGGTCGGGAAGGGGGGGGTTATACTGTATCATGGGCACTAGAGGCAGCAGAGGATGGGGGTGGGGAAGGGGGGCTATACTGTATAATGGGCACTAGGGGGCAGCAGAGGGTGGGATGGGGAAGGGGCGGCTGTACTGTATAATGGGCACTAGGGGGCAGCAGAGGATGGGGCTGGGGAAGGGGGCTATACTGTATAATGGGCACTAGGGGGCAGCAGAGGGTGGGATGGGGAAGGGGAGGCTGTACTGTATAATGGGCACTAGGGGCAGCAGAGGGTGGGTGCAGGGAAGGGGCTGCTATATTGTATAATGGGGAATGGGGCAGTAGGGGCAGCACAGAGTGACGACACCCCATGTCAATAATTGGGCCTGGAGCAATAGCTCTGAGACATGCGAATGTCTCCACTCTGCTCAGTGGTTGTTCCCATTCCCCACCCCCAGGGGCAGTGCTGCGGTGCCTGTTCCATGCACCGATGATGCCTGGTCTCAGCTCCTTCCCCCGCTGTGCCTGGTGCTGCTCCCGGATGCCCTTTCTTAGTGCACATCAGAGCACCAGAGCGGGATAGATAATAAGACAGAAAATATCATATTGCCGCTATCAAAATCCATGGTATGCCCACATCTTGAATACTGTGTGCAGATGTGGTCGCTCTCATCTCAAAAAAGATATATTGGAATTGGAAAACGTTCAGAAAAAGGCAAGAAAAATGATTAGGGGTATGGAACAGCTTCCATATGAGGGGAAATTAATAAGACTGGGACTTTTAAGCTTGGAAAAGAGACAACTAAGGGGGGATATGATAGAGGCCTCTAAAATCATGACTGGTGTAGAGAAAGTGAATAAGGAAATATTATTTACTCCTTCACACAGTGCAAGAACCAGGGGTCACCTGAGGAAATTAATAGGCAGCAGGTTTAAAACAATCATAAGGAAATACTTCTTCACACAACTCACTGTCAACCTGTGGAACTCACTGCCAAGGGATGTTGTGAAGGCCAAAAGAGCTAGATACATTCACGGAGGATAGGGATGTTGTGAAGGCCAAAAGAACTAGATAAGTTCATGGAGGATAGGTCCATCAATGGCTATTAGCCAGGATGGACAGGGATGGCGTCCCTAGCCTTTGTTTGCCACAAGCTGGGAATGGGTGGCAGGGGATGGATCACTTGATGATTACCTCTCCTGTTCATTCCCTCTGAAGCACTTGACAGTGGCCGTTGTCATTAGACAGGATACTGGGCTAGATGGACCATTGTTCTGATCCAGTATGGCCGTTCTTATGTTCACCAGGTGGCACACTAAATTCAGGCTGATTAAAGTGTTGGCAGAAGTGTCTGTATTGGGTGGATCCCTTAATGTTGAACTGAGGGAAAGTGTCCTTAGGAAAGCCTGGGAAATGAAGGGCCTGCTGAAGGACAGTACTTTAGAACTGGAATCATAGAATCACAGAAATGTCCTTCAGGAAGGGACCTGGAGAAGACATCAAGTCCAGCCCCCTGCACTTGGAGTAGCTCCAAATGGCTGTGGATCTGGGAGCAGGAGTCATTCTCATGAGTGTTGGAACAAATCACTCAGGCACTAATGTGAGGGAAGCTATAACCTTAGGGCAAACACAGCTAATGTCCAGGACAGAGCACATCCCATGGGAGCATGTGGCACAAAGCCGAGCTCGGAGGGCATGAGTGTTAAGCACGCCCGCTTTATGTACGGGGCTGTGTGCAAGTGTGGTAATGCCATACCAGCCCGCTTCATCGATTGCAGAAAGAAAGGCAGTGCAGATAGCCTGGTGCATCACTCCCCGGCCCATGGTGTTAATGGCACTGACTGGACCCCTGGGGGAACCCAAATGCAAGGAGTAGCCCATGGGGCAGTCCCAGGCAGCAGAGGTTGAAAAGACAGATTCCTCATGCAACCAGGCCATGGGAAGAACCTGTAACAAGTCAGGGAACCTGTGCTTTGACTGTCCAGGTGAGCAGTCGGCAAGTGTTACAGCACCACCGCTCTGGGGTTGGACCCGGTGGAGCAGATGTTCCCGTCCGCCTAGGAGCACCAGGGCCGGCTTTAGGCCGATTCGGTCGATTCCGGAGAATTGGGCCCCGCGCCTAAGAGGGCCCCGCGCCTTAGGCACCTTTTTTATTTTTTTTTCACTTACCCCGGTCCCCGGCTGCGGTCTGCTCCGGGATCTTCCATGGTCCCGCTCCTTTGAGCGAAGCACCGGCGGGAGCGCGGCGCGGCCTCGCTCTCCCAGCTAGAGCTCCAGCCGGGGCGGCAGGGCTTGCTGCGCTCCGGCCGGGGCTCCAGCCGGGAGAGCGGGGCGGCGGGGCTTTGCCGCTCTCCGTCTGGGAGAGCGAGGTCGCGGGGCTTTCCGCGCTCCGGCCGGGAGAGCGAGGTCGCGGGGCTTGCCGCTCTCCGGCCAGGAGAGCGAGGTCGTGGGGCTTGCCATGCTCCGGCCGGGAGAGTGAGGTCGCGGGGCTTGCCGCTCTCCAGCCGGGAGAGCGAGGCCGCAGGGCTTGCTGCGCTCCAGCCGGGAGAGCGAGGCTGTGGGGCTTTGCCACTCTCTGGCTGGGAGAGTGAGGTCGCGGGGCTTGCCGCGCTCTGGCCGGAGTGCGGCAAGCCCGGCAGCTCCGGCTGGAGCGCGGCAAGCCCTGCTCTCCTGTCTGGAGCTCCAGCCAGAGCGTGGCAAGCCCCATGACCCCAGCTGGAGCTCCAGCCAGAGCGTGGCAAACCCCATGACCACGGCTGGAGCTCTGGGCCCTTTAAATAGCCCCCAGAGCCCTGGGGCAGTGAGGGGCTCCGGGGGCTATTTAAAGGGCCCTGGGCTCCAGCTGCCTCTGCCACCTCGGTCCTTTAAATAGTCACTGGAGCCCCGCCTCCCCCATGCATTCCCCAGTGCTCCCGCGGCTATTTAAAAGGTCCGGGGTGGGGTAAAAGGGGGTTTGGGGGCTACTTAAAGGGCTGGGGTTCCAGCTGCCTCTGCTGCACCCCCTGACCTGCCCACCCCAGTCCAGCCCCCCTGCCTGCAGCCAGCTCTGCACCCCGTGCCCACAGCCAGCCCCTGCCAAACCCCCTGTCCTGTCTCCAGCCAACCCCTGCCACACACCCCTGAAGCCCTGCCCAAAGCCAGCCAGCCCCACACACACTGCTGCCCGCACCAGCCCTGCACACCCTGCCCAGCCCGCACCCCCTGCCCTGTCTCCAGTCAACGCCTGCTGCACCCCACTGCCTGAAGCCAGCCAGTCCCGCACTCCTCTGTCTTCAGCCCTGCAAACCCCTGCAAACCCCCCTGCGGCCCTGCCTGAAGCTAGCCCGCCCCACACCCCCTGTCTCCAACCAGCCCCACACCCCTTGCCCTGCCTGCAGTCAGACCCTACCTCCAGTCAGCCCCTGCCCTGCCTCCAGCCAGCCCCATGTCCACTGCTGCCCTGCAGTTTCCAGGGCAGTAACCCTGCACACCTGCTTCAATGAGGGGGGCAGGGAGCAGCTGGGACCAACACATGTGCACACCCCCAGGGAGTGGCAGGGACCCACACATGCAAAACGGCAGTCATTAATAGCCAATTAACAGCATATATGATGCAATTATATAATATATAATTTTATTATTCATATAGTTATGGAAAGTAAATAATACATGACAGAAATGAAAGGCTTTTTTTTTCACTTTTTTTTTTAAGTCATCCCTGCCAGGGCCCCACTAAAAATGTTCGAATTGGGCCCCGCACTTCCTAAAGCCGGCCCTGAGGAGCACAGCCAGATTCAGAGAGTGGAATTTTGCAGGCAGGACACAAGTGCTCTCTCCAGAGGCAGCGCAAATGAGATCCGGGTGCCCCTTTGGCAGGCGGTTTTAGAGGCAGACATTTCTGTACTCACAGGGAGAACAGTGATGGCTCTGCTCCTGGCGGGACAGAAGGGACAGGCATCCATGCTTGCCTGGATTTTCCCGAATGCCACCCGACAGCTGTGGTCTCTTGAGATCCCTGAGAAGACCCAGTTCTGAGACTAAAATCAGGAGCCTGCTACCGCTTGGGGACATCATGATGCTGGGAGGTGAGGGGATATGACTGCTTTCTGTAATACATCAGGAGGAGGAGAAGATCAGAGCCCTCCTAAAGAACCATGTTGTAATTGGGATAAACAGGCCATAAACAAATTGAGACTGGAGGTGAGAAGTTGGTCTCTAGCCATCAGAGGGCTGAGATTTGGAACACGAGTGCATGGTGGGCCTCGAAGACCTGACACAGCAGAGAACTGCACGCTGTGAGGTTCTCTCCATTCCCGTGTCCTGTGTTCCTCTGGATTGCAAAGCACACTCCTCGCCCAAAGGGAAACCATCCATCTGATGAAGCAGGAGATCTATACTTCAAAGCTCAGAATTCCTGTTTGGGGAACACCACCTGTGGGGACAGATGCCCAGAGGTACAGACAGACCCTCCCGCCTCTCTCTCCAGTGCCCTGTTCAGGGATAGTATCCACACAATAATAAGCAGCAAAGTGGTACTCGACCTAGAAAACACCTACACTACAGAGCTATAGAGACACAGCTGCAGCTCCGAAGCTGGAGCGTAGGTGTACCCTCAGTGTGATCACCAGAGAATGAGGAGACCCCATTGTGGCTACTCCTCAACTACTCAAGTAGGGGAATAGGTTTGTCCTGGACCCACAGGATGGGGGCTATGCCCCCTGCATTAGAACAGTCTCTAGGAGAACTCTGACAGTGTGCCAAATTCCCTCAGGGTCTTGCTCTTCCTCCAAGGTAATCCACATGGCTTCACCATCTCCTTAGACTGGGCCTCTGGGCCTGCAGCCCCCCACTGCACCCCATTTGCTCTGCCCAGGGAGTTCAACGGAGACAGCCCCCGAGTGAGACTTAGCCGTGCTGCCAGGATGAACACGCCTCGCCCAGCATTGGCAGCGATGCTCACACAGGGCTGTCAGAACAGTCAGGTTCATGAGTCACCTGGACACAGCCTAGGGCGTCCTTAGTGTAGACCATGCTGGGTAGCCCAGAGCCCTGCCAAGCTGTAGGGAACCACCTGGTTCAAGCTCTGCCTGACCTCCTTGGTCAGACTCCAGGTGAGAGCCCCGACTCCTCCCAGCCCCCAGTTCTCACCTCCCACCTCACGCCTCCCAGTCCTTTGATCTCCAGCCTGGGGATTGGTCAGCTTCCTTGCGGAGAGGTGGGGAGTCCATGCCCCTCAGGGTCCTTGGGTGCTAGGTGTCAATCTCCTCGGTTTTGTCTTCTCAGACGCCCCACTGAGATGGAGACTAAGGGCCAGATTTCCTGGGGACACCCACACATATGTGTCTCAGCCTGCTCAGAGAGCAAGCAGTCCCCTTCCACTCACGGTACAACAGCACATAGGGGAAATTAAGGCACAACCAGGCCTCACAAACACATTACAGAATAGTTCCACATTGTCACACGGTTCAGCGGGCAGACACCCTGGGAAATGATCGGCAAAGAGAAGAGTTCAAGCAGCTGCTCTTGGGATTCCAGAAGATCTCGGCAAAAGACTCTTCTCGCTTAGAGAACCCACGTACCAGGCACACCGCCTCTTTGTGGGGGGTGGGGAGTACAGAGTTCCGGGCTGCTTACGGGGCCATACAAAAGACACTGGAGAGGCCCTTGGACAGAAGAATTATACAGGAGTGTCAGTCTACTTTGAATAGTCCAACCTAAAGCCTAACGGGACCTGGCAACTTCTGGCAGACCACAGGCAACTTGGCGACACTTAGCTCCAGCGATACACTTGCCAAGGGCTGCGGTGGCAGCTCCATCCCTGGCAGCTGGTTTTCAAAAAGCTCTGCCCCAGTTCAAACAGGAAGCAATTTGGCGCAGCTCGCCAGCCTGTGCTCTGCAGGAGGTCAGACCAGATGATCACAAGGTCCCATCTGGCCTTGGAATCTATGCAGCAAAGTGGAGCTCAGGTTTTCTAAAGCCAAACACTTCTCTGCCCTGGAGGTCGGGGCTGGACTCCCCAGTTGGCTCCAGGTGATCGGTGTCAATCATCGACATGGCCCCTGGAGGAGATGCTCCTGGGGACGCTGACACCCCTCTAGAGTTCAACCTCTCACTCTGCGCGAGGTAATACAGCTGCCACGGAAGCTGATAAATATTCACTGGCAAAAAACTGACATGAATGCAGCATTCCAGCTGCCAAGCAGTATATGGCGCCCTTCTGGAACACTGCTTGCAGCAAAACTGGCACGGCTGACGAGCAGGACGTGACAAGGGACCTGCCTCCCCTGAGAACTAAACTCTGACACGAGTTATGTTTTGATTCCTGCTCCTCCAAAGAGCGGAGGGGGTGCCATGCACTCACTGGGGCAATTCCTCAAAGGAGCGACACCGCTGCACCAGCACCAGAGCTGTGGTTCCATCCCCCAGCTCTGGGCAAAAAAGGAAAAAGTTGCAAAAATACATCACCTGTGAGAAAAGCTGGTATTGTTTTCTGGACTGCCTGTATCTCAGGAACCCCTGGGTCAAATGACCCTAAATTTGGATTAGTAACCCTAAGGGGTGCACTTTGGCAGAGGGTGAGAGGGAACGCAGTAGGGGGCATTCCACCCTTGGTATCAGAGCTGCCTCAGATGCCCCATCATGGTGCTGGGGGGAAGAGAGCAGGATGGGAGACTCAGGAAGGGGTGCTGAGCCCTCTTCTGTGCCGCTGTTTGTGCATTTTTCTACCAAGCACCCAGCCACTCCTGCTCATTAACTCTCCCTGGCGATGTGGGTTAATTCTGCTGCCCAGGCTGCATCCCAGAATTGGGGAAATCTGTCTCCTGTGGTGCCATGCGGATGTGACATCCTGACCCAGCACTGGGACGCCACCCAGTGCTACTCACTGGCCCCCCTGAACCCCGGAGGGCACTGGGATGGGGCCCTTTGTGCACAGTGAGGGGCAGGTCATTGTGATAAGTGCGAGCAGAGTATGTCCCAACCACCCTGCCATTGGTCAGGGTAAAGCTTCCCCTTTTGATGGGGCGTCGCCGCTTCTTGTGGGCACGGATTATGAAATACTTAACGTCAGATATTTCTTTACCACCGGTTCCCTCTTCTATTGACTTCCATGCAGCTGGGGGAGGCCAGCTCTGCAGACAGCTGGACAGATTCTCTGGGGGAAACAGAGGCACCAGGACAAGTGAGTGGGAGCGCATGGGAGAAGGGGCTAGGTATAATCTAGGCAGGGTTATTCCCCAGTTTAGCTGGTAGAGAGGAACATTAGAAAACACACCAAAGGGAAGTTCAGACAAGGCTCTTCTCTCCCATAGGCTCTAAAGCTTTGTGCAAAGAAGGTGGATGTCGCTTTACGGGGGGAAACTAAGGCAAACAAAACCGAAGCCACCTACAAGAGGTCAGTGATGGAGCCAGGACTCAAATCCAGGGCTCGTGAATCCCAGCCAGGGTCCCCCATTCCCTTGTTTAAGGCTACTTGGCTCTTAGATGGTGCCCACTAGCTGCAAAGACCTAAGAGCCGGGACCATCAGAGCTGGGACAATTCTCTCACAACTGCTGCCATGGATCTCTCTCAGAGCAACTCGGACGTGGGCACTCCGGCCGAAAAGACCTGCTCCACAGGCCTCAGGCCGGACGGGAAAGTTTCAATTGCTATTGATGTCTCCTGGTGCAAAGTTGGGGTTGTTTTGCCAAGGGAGGCCCAAAATACAGAACACCCAGAAGCAACAGCTTTTTAAAAATATCCTCCTGCTTCCACACTGCTTTTTTCCCCACTTGCTGCTAGAGGGGAAAGCTCGGGCAATAGTCACGTAAAACAGACTGTTGTGCTCAGTTAGCACCAGGGGCCGAGATCTAGTTCCCAATCTTATGATTAGGGACCTACCAAATTCACAGTCTATTTCAGTCAATCTCATGCTCATGGGATTTTAAAAATCATAAATTTCATTATTTTGGATATTTAAATCTGAAATTTCATGGCAGTGTAACTGAGAGTCTTGACCCAAAAGAGGGTTGTGGGGGGCTCACAAGGTTATTGTATGGGGAGCGCAGAATTGCCACCCTTACTTCTGCACTGCTGCTGGCGGCAGCGCTGCCTTCAGAGCTGGGCAACTGGAGAGCAATGGCTGCTGGCCAGGAGCCCAGCTCTGAAGGCAGTGCAAAGTAAGGGTGGCAATACTGGGACCCTCCACACACACAAGAACCTTGCTATAAATTTGGTAGGGCCCCACTTATGAGTCTACAGTGCAATGTAAGGCTGTGCCTCAACTGGGCTCAAGCCAACCCCCCACCCCTTGCATCTACACTGCAACTGCGCTAATCGAGGGCTCAGACCCAGGACCCTGCAGGGCTGGTAGGCCAGATTCCCTCTAATTTTTTACATCCACATGCAGAATGAATTTTGTTATGTGCACCGATATGGATGTGATGTGCGGCGAGGGTGAGGCTGAAGGTTTTGGAGTGTGGGGAGGGCTCAGGACAGGGGCAGAGGGGTGGTGTGCGGGGGGGGGGGGGGGTGAGGGCTCCAGCTGGGGGTGGGGGATCTGGGGTCAGGCCAGGGATGAGGAGTTCAGGGTGTGGAAGGGGGCTCAGGGCTGGGGCAGAAGTTTGAGGTGCAGGGGGGGTGAGAGTTCCAACTGGGAGTGCAGGCTCTGGGGTGAAGCCAGGGATGAAGATTTTAGGGTGTAGGATGCCCTGGGGCTGGGATCAGAGGACTTCCCCCAGCCCTCTCCCTGCCGGCAGCAGAGCCGGGGGCCGGGGAGAGATGCCTCCCTTGCCGGCAGCAGGGCCGGGGCCCGGGGAGAGATGCCTCCCCCACCGGCAGCAGGGCTGGGGTCTGGGGAGAGATGCCTCCCCCCGCCAGCAGCAGGACCGCGGCCCAGGGAGAGATGCGTCCCCGCACCAGCAGCAGGGCCGGGGCCCGGGGAGAGATGCCTCCCCCACCGGCAGCAGGACCGGGGCCTGGGGAGAGATGCGTCCCCCCGCCGGCAGCAGGGCTGGGGTCTGGGGAGAGATGCCTCCCCCACTGGCAGCAGGACCTGGGCCCGGGGAGAGATGCGTCCCCCCACCGGCAGCAGGGCCGGGGTCTGGGGAGAGATGCGTCCCCCCGCCGGCAGCAGGACCGGGGTCTGGGGAGAGATGCCTCCCCCGCCGGCAGCAGGACCAGGGCCCGAGGAGAGATGCGTCCCCCCGCCGGCAGCAGGGCCGGGGTCTGGGGAGGGATGCGTCCCCCCGCCGGCAGCAGGACCGGGGTCTGGGGAGAGATGCCTCCCCCCGCCAGCAGCAGGACCGCGGCCCAGGGAGAGATGCGTCCCCGCACCAGCAGCAGGGCCGGGGCCCGGGGAGAGATGCCTCCCCCACCGGCAGCAGGACCGGGGCCTGGGGAGAGATGCGTCCCCCCGCCGGCAGCAGGGCTGGGGTCTGGGGAGAGATGCCTCCCCCACTGGCAGCAGGACCTGGGCCCGGGGAGAGATGCGTCCCCCCACCGGCAGCAGGGCCGGGGTCTGGGGAGAGATGCGTCCCCCCGCCGGCAGCAGGACCGGGGTCTGGGGAGAGATGCCTCCCCCGCCGGCAGCAGGACCAGGGCCCGAGGAGAGATGCGTCCCCCCGCCGGCAGCAGGGCCGGGGTCTGGGGAGAGATGCGTCCCCCCGCCGGCAGCAGGACCGGGGTCTGGGGAGAGATGCCTCCCCCGCCGGCAGCAGGGCCGGGGCTTGGGAGAGATGCGTCCCCCCGCCGGCAGCAGGACCAGGGCCCGAGGAGAGATGCGTCCCCCCGCCGGCAGCAGGGCCGGGGTCTGGGGAGAGATGCGTCCCCCCGCCGGCAGCAGGACCGGGGTCTGGGGAGAGATGCCTCCCCCCGCCGGCAGCAGGACCGCGGCCCAGGGAGAGATGCGTCCCCGCACCAGCAGCAGGGCCGGGGCCCGGGGAGAGATGCCTCCCCCACCGGCAGCAGGACCGGGGCCTGGGGAGAGATGCGTCCCCCCGCCGGCAGCAGGGCTGGGGTCTGGGGAGAGATGCCTCCCCCACTGGCAGCAGGACCTGGGCCCGGGGAGAGATGCGTCCCCCCACCGGCAGCAGGGCCGGGGTCTGGGGAGAGATGCGTCCCCCCGCCGGCAGCAGGACCGGGGTCTGGGGAGAGATGCCTCCCCCGCCGGCAGCAGGACCAGGGCCCGAGGAGAGATGCGTCCCCCCGCCGGCAGCAGGGCCGGGGTCTGGGGAGAGATGCGTCCCCCCGCCGGCAGCAGGACCGGGGTCTGGGGAGAGATGCCTCCCCCGCCGGCAGCAGGGCCGGGGCTTGGGAGAGATGCGTCCCCCCGCCGGCAGCAGGACCGGGGTCTGGGGAGAGATGCCTCCCCCGCCGGCAGCAGGGCCGGGGCCTGGGGAGTGTTATATCCTTGGGGGCAACCGGTTTAGGACGAAATCACTTAAGGCCAGAGAGCAGACAGCTAACAAAACTACCAGTTATTTACAGACCACAGAGCTCACCTAACCGTCCAAAGCTGGCTGGGCTATCCCCTAAAAATCTAACTCAGTTGCCATAGAAACAAAAACCATGACAACCAAATACACAACCGGGAGAGATGCCTCCCCCCACCGGCAGCAGGGCCGGGGCCAGGGCCGAGGCGCCTCTCCTCCCCAGCAGCAGGAGAGTGGCACATGGCAGCCCTGCACGCCCCAACTTGCTCCGCTCCCCTTCCCAGTCCCCACCCACCTCCAAGCTCTCTCCTCTCCAGGCCCCTGTGGCTACACGCCTGTGCGGCCCTTGGCCATGCAGCTTAGAGGTAACATAGCTGGAGGATCCGAGCTCAAGCGAAGCTGGACCCAGGGGCCAAGCCCTATCACTTTGCAGTAGAGACGCAGCCCTGCTCGACTCCGGTCCTGGGAGTCAGCCAGAAGTATCTCACAGTTCCACAGGACAAATTCCTTAGTCCTCTCACGGCCACGGCTCAGGTCAGCATGGACCTGCTCTCTGACCACATGCACTGTCAGAGAGCTGCCTGGGTTGGCAGCGGGGAGCAAAGCCAGCAAGCCTTTTGCAAAGCCAGCTGCTTCCTGCTCACAGTCAGGGTGGGCAGGAAAGTTTTCCCATGAGCCCTAGGGCTATAGCAGCCATATTGTGGGGTACTAGGGGGTCTGCAGGCTGCAGTGTGGATGCCAGATCCCCAAGTTTGAGCCTGGGTTAGAAAAGCCCTTGGGTTAAAATACCACACGGATGCCCAAGCTCAGGGTTCCCAACACAGCTTGGCTGAGTGGAGTCCCACTAACCCTGGGCTTACCCTGCAGTGTAGACGTACCCTTAGGAGCAGGGGAAATTTGGCAGCACAATCACTGGGATTGCCAAGCGTTCAAAGAGCTCTAAACCCCACCTACCTGGGCAGAGCACCTGGACATTTAGCATGGCACATCGGTGTCTAGGGCATTGCCAGGGTCACTCGGGCAAGGGGATCCCCTCCAAAACGCTCTGCTTTACATGAATGACTAACAGACGGGCTCAAAAATGGCTGGGCCACGGCTGGGGCGAAGAGAAACTTGCCGGGGTGGGGGTGGGGGACAAAGCTAGGGCGATGTAAATGCTGTATGCTACGTGACAGAGCGACACTGGCACCCTCTACTGGCCGAAGCCTTCAGCGAGGATGAGCCCTGAAATCGCTACAGTGGGGGTGAGTCGCCCACAGGGGGTCCATGCTGTGCTGGTCTCACGTTCCCATCTCATACCCACCTCCCCCTTTCTCCCCTCCAGCCAGCAATGAAGACAAGACTGGGTCCAGGCCTCCTGCTGCTGATTTTCCTCTTCCCGGCCTGCCTGACTGCGGCCGGGAGAGAGACGCCGTACGAGAAGTTCCAAAGGCAGCATGTCGACACCTCTGGGAGCTGGGAGCCCGACCCCAACCGCTACTGCAATCTCATGATGCCGCGGAGGAACATGACGGTGTCCTTCTGCAAAGATCTCAACAGTTTCGTCCACGGGGCGCTGGCAATGATAACCGCTGTCTGCGGCTCAGGGGGGACATGGCATCACGAGGACTTTTACTACAGCAACTCTCCCTTCCAGGTCACTGACTGCCAGACAACGGGAGCGTCTCGCTGGCCCCGCTGCATTTACAGGGGAGACATCTGCAGTAAGAGAATTTGTGTTGCCTGCAAAAATGGGCAGCCTGTGCATTTTGCCCGGCCGTCGGTGTGCGGTGGCCCATGAGCCGTGGGGCAGACATACAGCCCTGCAGCTCTTCCTGGGCTTTGGCAATGCTGGCAGCCTTGGGCGCCCATAGCTGCCGGACGCCATCCCCATCCTCCTCCCCAACAGAGTATTTGGGCACCTCATTGGGGACAGCAACAAAGACTGTTGTTCCTTTTTCTATGGCAAATTATAACTGCCCCCTCCCCTGCCTGAATTGGCTGCTGCCCCCTAGTGCTCATTATACAGTATAGCCCCCCTTCCCCACCCCGAACCTCTGCTGCCCATAGTGCCCATTATACAGTATAGCCACCCCGTCCCCCCCACCCTCTGCTGCCCCCTAGTGCCCATTGTACAGTATAGCCGCCCCTTCCCCATCCCCACCCCCACCCCCACCCCCATCCTCTGCTGCCTCTTAGTGCCTATTATACAGTATAGCCACCCCTTCCCCACCCCCACCCTCTGCTGCCCCTAGTGCCCATTATACAGTATAGCCACCCTGTCCCCACCCCCACCCTCTGCTGTCCCCTAGTGCCCATTATACAATATAGCCACCCCTTTCCTACCCCCACCCTCTACTGTCCCGTAGTGCCTATTATACAGAATAGCTGCCCCGTCCCCACCCCCAACTCTCTGTTGCCCCCTAGTGCCCATTATACAGTATGGGCACCTTTTCCCCATCCTTTATCCATGGAGGGGGAGGCGGAGAAGGGTCAAAGTGCAGAGGAGATGTTACCAGGCTGAGCCCTGGATGCTGTTTTCTCTTGCTTCTTCCTGGAGTAAAATACTTTTTGCAAATGCAGAATGGCTAGGGAGATGTTTGTGGGGGATTTGCTATAGGCAAGACAACACTCCCTGTTTCCACTGCTTCAGTAGCAGCAGACAAATATGGTGGGCAATGGGACATGGTGCTCCTCTAAGGGGCACCAGCTGCCATCTGGCCCCAGGTTAACTACTGGCTGGCTCAGGGGGTGGGCAATGGAACATGGGGCGGGCAATGGAACATGGGGCCTTTCTTCACCGAGTGGGGGGGGGGTGCTGGTTTCAAACAATTTTCCTTTCCCGTGTGACGCCAGGTGGGAGACAGCACGTGGGAAAAGCTGGGTGTGAAAATCTCCCAACACGGTGCAAATCCCCTTAGGTTTGATGTTTCATATAAAATATGCCCACTACACAGGGACAAATCAAAGCACCAGGGCCCAGGCAGAGCTGCAGCATGTGGAGACACCACCAGCCCTGGTAGAGGGATGGCAAAGCTGGGAAATTCATGGCAAGCTGCCAAACGGCCCATGAAAGATATAAACACCAGACCCCCCACTTCACAAGCCCAGGGCAGGAACCCCTGGGCTACAGGATTGTGTTGTCTTTAGGGGTGGCTCTAGGCACCAGCATGCCAAGCGCGTTCCCAGGGCGGCAAGCCACGGGGGGCACTCTGCCAGTCGCTGCAAGGGCGGCAGGCAGGTTGCCTTTGACGGCTTGCCTGCGGAAGGTCTGCTAGTCCCGCGGCTTTTGGTGCATCTCGCGCAGACGGGCCACTGAATCTGCAGGACCGGGGACCGCCCGCAGGCAAGCCGCCGAAGACAGCCTGTCTGCCGTGCTTGGGGCTGCAAAATACCTAGACCCGCCCCTGGCTGTCTTCCTTAAACCCCCTCCACCCCCGCATCTAGTCCGTCTTCCCACTGGGGTTCTGGGGAGGCTCCCGGCCATGCTTGGTGGGGCTGCTCCAGACGGAGGGCTCTGAAAATAGGATCCTGTAGCAGCCAGCTCCCCACACACACTAGCCTCCCAGTCCAGATGTGTCAATCCCCAGATGGGTTTGGGGCGGGTGAGACAAGGAATTCATGGCCTGGGCCCCCAAAGCACGGGGCTCCTGGCAGGATTTTAACCCACGATGGTGGAGGTCATCACCCGGCCAGCCAGCCCCCGGGAAGTGCTCCCACGTCCCCCCCAAAGGAGGTATCTCTCTCGTTCCTCTCTTAGGGGGGCTGGCAGCTGCGCAGGCAGCTGGTCCCTCCCGGCCCAGCACAGGCACAGTTGGGCTCTGCCGGCGGCGGGTTCAGCACCGCGGTTACAGTGGCTCCAGTGGAGCCAGGGCGCCAGGCCCACAAAGGGTTAACCCAGCCCGGGCCACAGCCCAGCAACGTGAAGTCACCAATTTCCTAGAGTCAGCTGAAACACTCAGCAGCCTGCGGAGCGCAATGCGCAGGTGCAGCAGGGACAGCCTGTTGCAGGGTGTGCTGGGAGTTGTAGTTTACATGCCGCTGTGTTCCGCAGGGGCCCTGAGAACCTGCGCTGCCAGCTGCACTACTAGTCCCAGAATGCCCCGCCCCACGCTACGAGCCACCCCCCGCTGAAGTAGTCTGGGCGGACCAAAAAGTAACCCGCAAACAGGAAAGGGTCTGGTGCGGGGCGGGGGTCCTGGCGCTCATCGCGCTGCGCGCCCCCTCCCCCGTTCTCCTGGGGCAGCCCCCCAGCGGCTGTGATGGCCGGGGCCCCTGGGCACTGTCTCGACCCTGCACCCTGCACTTTGGGGTGGGCGGTGGTTGTGCTGTCTGGGAGCAGGGGGGGCAGTGACAGTGGGTCTGGTCAGTGCTGGCTGATGCGCCCCTGGCCAATGGCAATGCCCGGAAACTGCCTCCCTGTATTCCGGGGGGGGGGGGGTGCAGCCGGGTTTTGGGCCCACCAATATGTTTGGTGCCAGGCCCACAAATAGTTAAGCTGGCCCTGTGCAGGTTAATTTCCTCGCACAAGATTAAACAATCAGAGCTCACGGCTGTTTCTAACCAGGGTTTGAACCCGTGACCACACGTGGTAAACAACATGCGTAGCCCAGGACATGGGAGCTCCCTGTGCTTGGCTAGATGGTTCTGTCTCAACCCACTTGTGGCCTCTCCTGGTGCCAGAGGTGTTTCCTGTACCAAGCAGCCACAACTTTGTAATGGAGATAGGCTGATGGTCTTTGTTCTCAGCTGTTTGACTTTACGTTTAGCCAGATCCAAACACACTTTGCTTGCTCAGGCCCAGTTTACCAACAGATCCACATCATCCTCTAGCAGTGACCACCCACCCCCTTCATTAGTTACCATCCCCCGGCTTTGCTGCAAACAATCTGTTTTTTCCAGTCCATTGATACAAACAGTCAATAGCCCAGGAGATCCACATGGTCAATAGGAGGCCCAACCCGGCAGGAGCCAAGGACCCGAACCCGGACACGGTGTGGCCCCTGGAGCTGGGTGTCATCACCTGCCACAATGGGGGCCCTGATCTGGTCGGGGTCTGGGCAGCAACCGGCACAATGGCGCCCTGATCTCGGTCAGGATCTGTGCAGCTGTGACCTCTAGCACCCCTGCATGCCACCTGGCAGAAGTCCCTCTGTTCTGTAACTCCTCTGAGGCCCAACACACTCACTGCCCGTAACAGGGTACTGTCACAGTATTTCCCCGCAAGGCGTATGTCATAGCATTCTTTCTCAGATCTGAACCTTAAGAGTTCAGAAAATGAGATACTAGCATGAATTTCCCTAAGCTTAATTACCAGCTTAGATTTGATAGGCTGCCACCACCCAAAAATATAGTGTTTTGGGGCACTCTGACCTCCCCAACCTTCCCTGGGGACCCCAAGAACACAGATCTCTTGGGTTCTTAAAACAAGGAGAAATAAACCATTCCCCCACCTTCCCCCTCTCAGAACTTCCCCCCCTGGGCTATCCTGAGATATTGATCTAACCTCTTAAATCACCATACAGAGAAGCATCTCCCTTCCTTTCCACAAAGAGGCAAACAGATTCAAGGAAAACATAGAGAGATTTTATCTCTCCCGCTCCCGTCTCCCCACCTGTCCTAGTGAGTTATCCCAATCCCCTGGGATAAAACAAGGGAAACAGAGAAAAAACAATCAATCAGGTTCTCTAAAAAGAAATCTTTTAATAAAAGAAAGGAAAAAGTAAAGAATTATTTCTGTAACTTCAAGATGGCAATATACAGGGTCCTATAGCTTACAGATGCCAGAAAGAGACTTTCCCCCCAGTACCAATACAAATCAAAATATTCCCAGCAACTACACATATAAAAGTTAACCAGCCAGATCCACAAATGCAAATAGTGTAAAACAATTAAAAAGCTTAAACCGCCTGGTTTTTACCTTCTATTTGAAAAGAAACTTAGAGAGCCGGTAATGTCTGGTCTCTCTCAGACCCTCCGAGAGCAGAACAAAGAACAAAGAACTCACACCCAAACTTCCCTCCACCCGAATTTAAAAGTATCTTGTCTTCTGATTGGTCTTCTGGTCAGGTGTCCAGTTTCCTGCTTGTAACCCTTTACAGGTGGAAGAGACATTAACCCTTAACACTCTGTTTATGACAGCATAACAAAGGAAAGCTGGTGACAGACTGCTCAGTTACACCATGGCCTGACGTAGGCACGGACGGTGCACAGAGTTATGTGTCTGTGCCGCACAGATGGTCCTCACCTGTGTTTCAGGAACAGATTTGATCTACGAGTTCATCCTGACACAGGAATGTGGCTTTACCACTCTGCCTGAGGCCAGAGACTTGAGATTTACATGCATCTGAGTCAACAGAAAAAGTCAGCTGAGAGCCAGGTGAGGGAGCCAGGAGTGTGTCGACTGATTGGAGAACAGTCAGCAGGCAGAGACCTTTACCTAGGGGTGCCTGTCTAAGAGCAACTGGACTATAAGACGAAGGGGAGACATCTCCTTTGTACCCATCACTCCAAGGGGCTGGCTTTGTTCATACAGTGGATCCCCTGCCAAGCGGGAGGGTGATCCTGAAAAGTTGCTTTGGGTCAATGTCACCTGCTGGGGGAGGGGCAATCCAGAGTGCTGAAGACTCATGTCCCTTTTTACCTGCCTCTGCCTGGGACACCCACAGAGAACAGCCGCTTCGCGTCTATGCATTAAGCAGTCCTGAGCCAAAGTTTCAGGTTCAGGAGCCTGCCTGCAGTGCCACAGACGTCCGCTGGTCCCCCCCCAGCCTTGGTTAACTCTTCCCAGCCCCGATTTTCCCCAGATGTATGTTCTGCACCGTTCTTCTGGGCAGCTCAGATATTGAAGATTCGTTCCACACCACCCCCCCAGGAGGGTCAAACCAAGTCTGTTCTTTTAACTGGAGCAGGGCCGGCGCAACCCATTAGGAAACCTAGGCGGTTGTTTAGGCCACTGACATTTGTGGGGCGGCAACCACATGGTCGTCAGCAGTATTTTGGAGGCGGGACCTGCCGGTGCTCCTGAACTGGAGTTATCAAATGATTCACATTAAACACAGCGCTGGATGGGTTCAGATTAAAGATAAAGCAAGTTATTTTACAGACTCAGTGAGAGCTTTCAAGTGAGTTCGAGCATTGGGCATGAAAGTCAGGAAAGACAAGAGAAATAAAGATAAAACACTTCCCTGCAGCAAAAACTTAACAAGCTAGACGTGGCTGAAGGGAAAATCCTTCCCACATGGTCCCAGCAACCTGGCGAACCAGATTCTCTGGTCAGGATCAACTCCCAAAGCCAAAAAGCTGGTCCCTTTGGCTTCTTAAGGGACTGAGAGATCATCTGGGATGTTTTTGCCCCCTTTAATAGTCCAGTCACCCTCTGAAATGCAGTTTCTGGAGGGTTACCCCAGTAAAGGTCATTTCCACTGTGAGAACGGAGACACGGGGGCTCATGGGGACAGAGCCCCTGTTCCTTGGCAAAGACAGGCTATTTGACAGGTGAGGGCCTATCAAGTTTGCTTACTCCTGACCAGAGTCATTGGCTTGTGCTTTGTCTTTGTGAACCTGGTTTAGCCTGCCCCCAGGCTCGCCTGGCAAACACGTTGCAGTCATAACCTCAGCTCATATTCATAACTCTGGTCATGCATTCCATGCACACTCTCCACATACATATTACCCATCAGGCTGTCATTAAATGCTACCTCGCATGGCATCCTGGGCATGGAGATTATTACAATAAGTGCAGGGTATGAACACAGGGACTCAGGGTCACACTGAGGTGCTTAACCACGAGTTGTCGCTGGCTGAAAGCAAGTTGAGTCACTAGGAAGTGAGGTTATACTTGTGCGTGATCTCTGACCATTTTCTGTCTCTATTCTCTTTGCTTTGTGGCACTTGAAGCTCTGTTCTTTAGTTCTAAATGTAACTGGTTTTGTTACAAATTCATCTCCCTGCCCCTAACTGTCACAGTATTTCTCTGCAAGGTGCAGCAAAGGAAAGCCAGTGACACACTGCTCAGTAAGACCATGGCATGACGTAGGCACAGAGGGTGCATAACAAGGTATGTGCCACACAGATAGTCCTCACGCGTGTTTCGGGGACAAACTTGATCTACAAGTTCGACCTCATTACAGGAATGTGGCTTTACCACTCTGACTAAGGCTGGAGACTTAGGAAGTTATGTGCATCTGAGTCAACAGGAAAAGCCAGCTGAGGGCCAGGTGAGGGAGGCAGGAGTGTGTCGGCTGATTGGAGAACAGTCACTGGGGCAGAGACCTTTACCTGTGTATGCACAGTTGGACTATAAGGAGAAGGGGAGAGATCGCCTTTCTGGCCACCACATCGAGACATAGCACCTGGGTCTCTCTGTAGCTTTGCACAACAGGTCTCTAGCCACGTGGGAGAAGGACACCAAGAAGTCACATTAGGTAAGACAGGGAGCTTCGCTGTGGATTGTGGCTGGCTGAGGGCTGTTGAGTCACTGGGGATGGAGGTTGTACATATGTTTTCTCTGTGACCATTTTAGCCTCTGGTCTCTCTGCTTCATGGCACAGAAAGCTCTTTTGTTTAGTCAGGACTGGACCCTGGTTGGTTATAAATGCACTTCAGTGCTGTGATATTGACGAGAGGGCAGAGTTACCAGCAGAGGCGCCAGGCTGGCCATGTCCTGGCTCTTTGGAGATGCTGGCCTGGGTGATTTCTCGATCTGTCTGGGCTGCCTGCTGCAGAAAGACGCTTCTGAAGATCTGGGGAACTGAAGAGCCCCAAGGGTTACCTGCAAGGCAAGGCCAGGGTGTGCCAGGACCAGAGGAGTGTGCCAAGCCAGCTGGCTGATGGGAGAGGCAGGGAGCAGACTCATTTTAGCAGCTGCAAATCTCTCTCACTTTGAGGCAGGGTGGTGATGGGGTTACTTACAGCTCCAAACACCTGAAGAAACATCACAGCAGCACCAGCACAACAGGGCCCTTGTCTCGGTCCGGGTCTGTGCAGCACCTGGCACAACGGGAGCCCTGATCTCTGGTTCTGGGCAGCGTTTGGCACAATGGGGACCCTGATCTCAGTCGGGGTCTGTGCAGCACCTGGCACAATGGGGACCCTGATCTCATTCAGGGTCTGTGCAGCACCTGGCACAATGGGGACCCTGATCTTGGTCGGAATCTGTGCAGCACCTGGCACAACGGGGACCCTGATCTCCAACAGGGTCTGGGCAGCGCATGGCACAGCAGGAGCCCTGATCTCTGGTTCTGGGCAGCGTTTGGCACAATGGGGACCCTGATCTCAGTTGGGGTCTGTGCAGCACCTGGCACAACGGGGACCCTGATCTCCGACAGGGTCTGGGCAGCGCATGGCACAGTGGGAGCCCTGATCTCTGGTTCTGGGCAGTGTTTGGCACAACGGGGACCCTGATCTCAGTCAGAGTCTGTGCAGCACCTGGGACAACGGGGGCCCTGATCTGGGCAGTGCCCAGGAGGTTCCATGGAGGAGGCAGATCCTCACCCCACGTTGTATCTATCTATCTCCTGCCTCTCTCCCCACAGCAGGTTGATCCAGTGACAGACTTGGCCATGACCCTGAGGGGAGTCTTCCCCGCACTCCTGCTGCCCCTCGTCCTGCTGGTCACTGGTATGGCCCTGGCCCGAGGGGAGTCGCGCTATGAGAAGTTCCTGAGGCAACATGTGGACGCCTCTGACCCCAGCCCTCCAGATGCCCGGCGATACTGCAACCTCCTGATGCGGCGCCGGGACATGGCCACTGCCCACAAGTGCAAACACGTCAACACCTTCATCCATAGCAGTGCTGACCAGATCGAGCCCGTCTGCAGGGACGGCGGGGAGCCGGCTGAAGGAGACCTGCGCCTCAGCGAAGACCCCTTCCCCCTCACTGTCTGTGAGCTCCAAGGAGGATCTGATCCGCCTGACTGTGACTACAGTGGGTCCAGTAGCACCAGCAGAATTGTCATTGCCTGCGTCGATGGGGAACCAGTCCACTTTGAGACACAGGTTGAGAGCCAGGCAGGGGAGGGGGATGAGCCATGATCCCTCTTGCTCCCACCAGGTCCTGCATCCAAACCCAGACCTTACCAGGATCAACTCCAAGTCCTCCTTCGATCCAGCCTCCGACTCTCTTTAGACCAACCCCTGAATCCTCCTTCAATTCAATCTTCGACGCTCCTCAGATCAACTCCCGAATAATCCTTTGATCCAACCTCTGACCCTAGTCAGATCAACCCCCAAATCCCCCTCAGATCAACACTCAAATCCTCCTCAGATCCAACCTCCAACCTTCCTTAGGTGCCAGCTCTCTGGACAGGCCTGTCACTTTGTTCTGTGTTTGTGCAGTGCCAAGCACACTACAACTGCAATATGGATTATAAACCACACCCAAGGAGTTTTATGGACAGTCCTTCCATACTGGGGTTTGACTCCAGTTTTATCATTAGCCCAGACCACTGGCTCAGGTAGGGGTGGGGGTTTCCAAATGGGATCTGAATGCCCATCTCCTATTAACTTCCCAGAAGAGCTGTCTCTTTCCAGTCTCTGGTCTGAATGAGAATTAGACGTGGAAAATTCTCAGTGACAGCCAAGCAGTCACATCCATGCTCAGGTTTGAGGAACACGGCCTGCTGTTCAGAAGCACCAAACAATCAGAACTTCTGCTGACCCAACAGGAACCTATGAAGCCTAGCAGCTCTGGAAAATGATGTTTAAGAAGATTTTTCACTAGGCTTCCTCGAGGATTTGAATCCAGGAGTCCCAATATACCAGTGAACCCACAAGAACTGAAACTTTAGGAAATGGTTCTCAGCCCTGAATTTTTTGTCCCAGTCTCCCTAGTTCCAGTTCTTGGCCTCACCTCCATTTCCAGTAGCCAAACGGTGCCATTGCTTGAATAAAGTCATTATTCATTACAGATCCCCTTGAAGACCTATTCAGAAATCAACCCTACTGGTGCTTGATCTGCAAGGAGGCCTTGTCTCTTTGGGCTCTGCCATGGTGGTTGTAACTCAGAGCCCCCTGAGATGTGGCCATGAGGGTTTTGGGTGAACACACCCTGAACTCTCCCATCCTCCTCCCCAGTGGTCAACGATTTACATCAGTGTTGCCAATTTAATAGTTTTACAATCCCCACCCTGTACATTTGAACACCCAGTTGTATTTCAGTCCCTGGGGAAAACACTGCTTTGGGCTGAATCCTGATTCTAAGAGGTGAAAACTCAATGCACAGAGTTTACCTAAAGTTTGTGGACAGGAGACTATGGTTAATTGCTGCTAGTAGGTGTCATTCAGCCATGCCTAGAGCACAGTAGGTACTTAACAACTCAGGTGTGGAGCTTCACAGCCAGCTGACAGTCCTTTGGTATGTCTACACTAATCCCCAGGGCCGCCCGGGGTGGGGGGCAAGTGGGGCAATTTATCCCAGGCTCCGAGCCCTGCAGGGGCCCCCATGAGAGTTTTTTGGGGCCCCTGGAGTGGAGTCCTTCCGTTCTTCCGCTCCGCCCCAGGCCCCTCGCCACCGAAGACCCCATGCTTCCTGAATCCTCTGGGTGTCCCTGCTAATCCCAGGTGCTGATTCAGGTTTGAGTCACGCTGCCCCTTTCTGTCCACACACAAATCAGCTGCAAAGCTAAAAGATTTTCTGTACTGGACTTGTTTAACTGTTTCTTTGCTATCCCGATCGCAGGACCGATTCGCGTTCCACGTGGATGGAGTACAGTATTGCTTTACCCGCGTAGCCCAGAGTTTTCACAGTTCCCCCACGTTAGCCCACCAGGCCATGACAAGCACCCTAGATACCTTGACCCTCTCTGATGGGCTATGGAACCCCGGAGGGAAAATGGTTACACCACAGATAACTCGAAAGAGCAGGGTCTGTCGCAGAGGGAACACTGTGCTAATTTGTTTCGAAGCTTCTATCTTTCAGCTTCTGAACCAGAACTTCAGGAGAACTGGTACCAGCTGAAGAGTTATAAAAATACCATGCTTATAGCGTCGTGACAAAGTCTGTGTTCTGTGTTGCATGTTCTATGTTGTCTCATGTTCTGTGTTCTGTGTTTCATGTTTTATGTTTGTCTTGTAGACCCCGCCCTCTCCTTACCCCTCCGTCTCCTGCCAAATTGTCACTCACATACCTATCCCCATGGTGGTCACCTCCATCCAAAAGCCGGGGATAACTACTCCCTTTACCAATTTTTTACCTTCCCACCAAATGTTGTGATTTTCATCTAAATGTTGTACATGAGAAGGACTGTTTGACACTCATTGTTACATCCTCCAGTCAATATTTGGATATGTATTTCTGTTACTGCGGACATGCTACGTGTAATGAGAATCCGGAATTGTTCCAGCAGTTGAAGCACTGGCATGGATGAGTGGAAGCCCGCTGTCCCCCTTTGGATGGTCACCACAATTTGAGGTGACCAAGGGGCAGGAAATGTTATGTAAAGCCTCCACTCAAATGCGACTGTAAGATCTGTAACTTGTATCGAGTTCTGCAACCTTTCTGCAGACTTTGTAAATTCAGTGATTGTTAGCATAGCCTTTAAAGTTTTGTAACCTTTGCAAGCTCTGTAACCTTTTCAAGTTACCACTTGTATGAACTTCCAAGCTTTGTAATGTCCCATCTCTCAGAGAGAGTGTGAACGAAGGACTGTGAACAAGGGAGTGTGTGTGTGGGGGGGGGGGGACTGGGCAGAGAGGAACTGCAAGGAGAGAGGAGCGAGGAGCCAGGTGTATCTGATACAATCTGCCCTGAGAAGGCAGTCATGAAGTGCTGTAAAGTAAAGAAGAACCTGGTATGCATGAAAGGAACTGGTCTGGGAATGCTTCTCAGTGATGGACACAGAAAGGAAACTCAGTGTACGTGACAGGAGCCGCCCAGTTCCAAAATAAGAGGAAGAAGGCATGCACACAAGCCCCTGCTTCTTCACCCTCTCAGCAGCCTGGATTCGTGACCGCAGACAGACACCCCAGATCTACCAAGCTTCGGCTTCTCGGCCTCCATGCTGTCTCCAGTAACTCTCCACCTGTGTAAGTGTGTGGGTGCATGAGGGTATGCATGCAGTGAACGCATGTGCGTGTATGAATAAGCCCCATCTCTTTTCTATCTGACCCAACAGCGGCACTGTAATAAAGCTAATACAGTGTGACCCTGGGTTGTTTTTTGGGGAATTCAGGTAACACTTAACAACTCAGGTGTGGAGTTTCACAGCCAGCTGACAGTCCTTTGGCAGGTCTACACTAATCCCGGGCGCTGATTCAGGTTTGAGTCATGCTGCCCCCTTTCTGTCCACACACAAATCAGTTGGCATGACCAGGCGATGACTTTCAGCTTTCACAGATGAAAAACAATGCTCCTTAGCCAAGAGCAAGCCTGGGCGTTCCCCTCTCAGGACGACAGCTGAGCTTCACTGCTGGCAGGGTAGGGAAGATGAAGCGAGACGAGCTGGGCCAGGGGACAAGAGGCAAGGCCTGAACTGATCGTGTGTTTTGTCAAAGCCTCTTTTTAAAAAAACCCAAAAAGGGGACACATGGGCAGCATACTTCACCCTGCTCATTGTTGTGTCCCCGAATTAGTCAAACCAATTTTGGTCTATTCATTTCTAGTTCCACATCTTCTGTGTTCCACCACGCATGATTTCAGCAATCCTCAAATTATATCCATGGGGCCTTTTTGCTTGGATGAATCCAGCTTCTTCGCGTGGGTCTCTTGCACTTGTTACAGCATTCAGCATCATTAATGCCTTGGCCTGTTTTTCATGGTGGTTGTAACATCTCACGCACTTTCCCAGACTCTTTACATTTGAACTCTCAACAGGGGTACACTTTGTATGCCCTGTGATCACAACAGAGGTCAAAGAGACATGACTGTGGAGTGATGCATCAGGGACTGTGTAGATTTACAGGGGTAGTCAACTATGTTTTGTCAAGATCCAGCTTGCTTGGTCAAGGTCTAGTCAAGGTCCAGACTCCAGAGAAAATAATACAACAATAACAATAATAATAATAAATACATAAAAAGATTTTGGGGTTTGTTCAAAAGCATCTGGCAGGCTGGATCTGGCCTGTGACATGCCTGTTGAGTACCCCTAGTGTAGGTGGCTTAGCCAGCTGGCTTGTTGGCCTGGGGAATGATGCCACTTTGGGTGTTAAGAGAGTCAGGGTCCCAATCCTGGCTCAGGCCTGTTTTGCAAGGAGGCTACGTTTGGGAAGAGGAGCAGACCTGCTTGGGCCACAACAGTTGTTAAGACGGGATAAAGAGCTCTGGAAAGGTTGAGGGTAGGTTAGAAAGTTCTGCTTTAATTGGTGATGAGACTGAGTGCCTAACGCTCTACAGTTGGCTTGAAAACAACTGTCTAAATCAGTCACCCCTTCTCTTTACACCAAAGTGTCTGAAACCCCTGGCACAGGAGGCAATTGGCAGAAGTGGGATTTGAACCCACACTTCTAAAGGCACAGCCAGCTGGACCCTCCCACCCCCAGCTCTGGTCCAGTCCTGCCCCCAGCTCTGTCCCTAGCTCCCAGCCCAACACTTGGCCCCGTCCCCAGCATAAGCCCAGCTCCACTCCTGCCGCCACCCCCAGTCTTGGCCCCTGGCTGCAGCCCTACTTCCCACCCCAGAATCACTCCTAGTTGAGGCCCCAGCCTCGGTCCCCTTATCACTGCCCCCGCCCCCTGAGCCATCGCAGAGTGGGAGCTGCAGACAAAGGTACGATGGGCACAACCCCCAAAAGTTTGGGGCCCGCTGTTCTAGCACATCCTCTCTCATTTGTCTCCTTTCACATCCCAGCCTTTTCCACTTCCCTTCATACACATCTCTCCCATCCTGTGCCTTGTCTCGGAGCCCTTTCTGCTGGTAGTTACAGATTATTCCTGCATGAAAAATAACACTATTAAGTCTTTAATAAAAAGCCTGCACTAGCCCAAAGGAGGTGGGCTGGGGCTCTGATTACACAGAAGTAGCCATCCTAACATCAAGTATTGAGTCCAGCCCAGTATCAAAGGCGAATGTACAATAAAACGATTAACTATGTCTAAAGAAACAGGAATACAAAGTCACTCTAAGGCCACAGGTGGCTCAACACCAGGACAGTGTTGCTCAATTTGCCATTTATGAAACAAAATCCCTTGGAAGAACATTTGAAAAGAAGCCAGCCCTGGACGGAGGCAGGGAAACTCTCCACAGCCTTAGTACAGTGCAGAAGCCATCCTGATGGAGCCGAGCCACATGCTGTGGGTAACCAGAGATGGGACAGAGCCGTTTGACACATTGAGGCTGAGCTGTCAGCCTGAGCAACATCCTCTGGCAGGGAGTTCCGTGGGCTGATGCCAACAGCAAAGACACCCAGGAGAGGTGGAGCCTGCAGGGCGGAGGAAGCTATAAAAGAGCCAAAGATGTCAGAGTGCAGAGTGACACAACCCTGCTCAGAGACAACACAATGCCTGCTGTCAGGGGCTAGTGGCCTGAGACTCACAGTGAGTGTGAGAGGTGTGGGGTCCACTCCCAGATGAGCCCAGCAGTGCTAGTTTTGCAAATTGCCTTTAGGCAGTAGCTCGATCTGGAACAAGGTGCAAACAGGGTGGGTGAGCACAATTGTGAAGGTGGGATAAAGAGATCTAGAGAGAGCCCAGCTCCTCTGGGCCTGGCAGTTCAGAGACCCAGTACCCCTGGGCCTGGCAGTTCAGAGCCCCAGCACTTCTGGGCCTGGCACATCAGTTATAAAAGGAAAAAAAAATGGTTTGAGCTCCTGCACTTCTTTCATTACAAATTAAGCACTGGTGAAATCCCTCCCAAGAAGGGTACGTGGCAGCACACAACCCGCTGTAGAGGTGAACTGTTCTCTGGTTGATGGCCCAGCTTCTAGCTCTGTTACGGATTCAAATCCTGCCTGGCTTAGATTTGACATGCTGGTTTGATGTCCTCTTGTTCTTGTGTTAAAAATGGAAGGTCTCAATCGATCTCCTGTCTTTCATGTCACATCCTCTTTCAATTGTCTTGCTTTACAGTCCTAGCTTTTTTTTTATCCTATCCCTACAGACATCTCAGCAGCACTGTTGCCTTCTCTCTGAGCCCTCTCTGGCAGTAGGTAGAGACTATTCCTTAGTGACAAATAACACTGTCAGCTTTTTAATGACAATCTGGCACTAACCAGAGGTTGCATGATCAGGGCTTTCCTGTCTCCGGGAACCAAACCTGAACCCAGGCGATTGGGTGGATCAAGGTATTTGCAGGCTAAATAGTTCACTGTTATTCTCAGCAGAAGACAGCCTGCCTAAACAGGTCTGCCGGCCTTCTCTTCTGACGCTAACACAGTCTTTGCCAACAATTACGACTTACTACTCAGCGCTTCCCAGGCAAGCCTATTCCATCCCCGAGGTAAAAGCAGTCCAGAGAAAACATATCAGAAACAACAGAAGACCCAAGACATGTGCTAATAACCTCACGGAAGTCACCCCAGGTGTCTCCAACTTTTCCTCTAGTGACTCCTTCAAACGCCCCAAAGGGGTCTCTTTTGTGCTGACAAGTTCAGAGCAGCCTCAGCGCAGAAGTAGCCCACTCATGAAAAGTCTAGTCAGTCCTTTGTACAGTTCAGGAATCTTCGATCGGGAGTTTCCAGGAGCAGGTCGCTAGTAGACAATGGGTCTCTCTCTCCAGGGCATAGCTTCAAAAGGCTGCAGAGAATGTGCATTTCCTTCTCGCAGGTGCTTTTTTTGGAAATCCACTTTGCACTCATTGTCCTCTGAAGCCCTTTCAAGTTCCTACTGCAATCCACAGATTGCACTAGTCAGTCGCCAGGAGGAGTTACATGCAATTCCACCAGCAGACATGCACAATTTCATTTGCAATACTCTGGACCCCGAAGGGATTAAACTAAATTCAGTAACTGTCTTAGTCCTGTAGGGTTTGGCTGGCATATTAAGAACATAAGAATGGCCATATTGGGTCAGACCAAAGGTCCATCCAGCCCAGTACCCTGTCTACTGACAGTGGTCAATGCCAGGTGCCCCAGAGAGAGTGAACCTAACAGGTAATGATCAAGTGATCTCTCTCCTGCCATCCATCTCTACCCTCTGACAAACAGAGGTTAGGGATACCATTCCTTACCCATCCTGGCTAATAGCCATTAATGGACTTAACCTCCATGAATGTATCTAGTTTTCCTTTAAACCTTGTTCTAGTCCTGGTCTTCACAACCTCCTCAGGCAAGGAGTTCCAAAGGTTGACTATGTGCTGTGAGAAGAAGAACTTCCTTTTATTTGTTTTAAACCTGTTGCCCATTAATTTCCTTTGGTGGCCCCTAGTTCTTACATTATGGGAACAAGTACATAACTTTTTCTTATTCACTTTCTCCACACCACTCATGATTTTATAGACCTCTGTCATATCCCCCCTTAGTCTCCTCTTTTCCAAGCTGAAAAGTTCTAGCATCTTTAATCTCTCCTCATATGGGACCTATTCCAAACCCCAATCATTTTAGTTGCCCTTCTCTGAACCTTTTCTAATGCCAGTATATCTTTTTTGAGATGAGGAGACCACATCTGTATGCAGATATCAAGATGTGGGCGTACCATGGATTTATATAAGGGCAATAAGATATTCTACGTCTTATTCTCTATCCCTTTTTTAATGATTCCTAACATCCTGTTTGCTTTTCTGACCGCCACTACACACTGCATGGACGTCTTTAGAGAACTACCCATGATGACTCCAAGATCTCTTTCTTGATTAGTTGTAGCTAAATTAGCTCCCATCATATTGTATGTATAGTTGGAGTTATTTTTTCCAATGTGCATAACTTTACATTTATCCACATTAAATTTCATTTGCCATTTTGTTTCCCAATCACTTAGTTTTGTGAGATCTTTTTGAAGTTCTTCACAGTCTGCTTTGGTCTTAACTATCTTGAGCAGTTTAGTATCATCTGCAAACTTTGCCACCTAACTGGCACAAAACCTTTCATTTATCACAAGCTGGTTCTGTTCCCAGAGATTCTAGGCCCCACACTTGGGGATTCCAAGCAACCAAAGGAATTTAGTTTTGAAATAAATCAAAATCTTTGATTGAAATGATAATGGAAGAAAATGAAAATGAAGGAAAGAAAATATGATAATGTAAACTATAGAGAGGAAAGGGATGGATTGCAACCTGTAATACAAGGTAACTAACAGAGTGATACGATCTGTTGATTACACAAAAGTAACCGTCTGAACACTGAGTATCAATTCTAGCCTAGTAACAAAGGTTAATGTTAATAAAATTATTACCTAGGGCTAAAGAAACAAATCATACAGCCAGTGTAAGGCAGGAGGTCACCCTGCTAACAGGAGGATCTGGTTCAATTAGCACTTGTGAAATAATCTTGCTTTGAAGAATGACTGGAAAGAAGCCAGCCCTGGACGGAGGCAGGGAAACCTTCCACTGCCTGAGTACAGCTCAAGTCCCATCCTGACAGAGCTGAGCAGGACCCTATGGGTAACTAGAGACAGGAATACGCCATTTGGCAGCCTGGGGCTGAGGTGTCAGCCTGAGTAACAGCTAGTGGCTGGGAGTTCCATGGGCTAATGCCAACAGCAAAGACACCCAGGAGAGGTGGAGCCTGCAGGGCGGATGCAGCTATTAAAGGTGCCTGAGGGCAAACTGAGCCATCCTGGCTTAGAGAAGGTGCAGGGGTGTTGGTACGTGGCTTGTTGGTCTAGCGATATGAGTCTTGCTTTTGGCAGAAGAAGTCCTGGGTTCAGACCCTGGATGAACCCAGTTGTTGGGGTTTTACAAATGACTTATAGAAAGTAACCAGAGGGAGGGAGAGAGAGACAGTGGGTGGGCACAGTTCAGAAAATGGAGGAAAGAGAATGATGGAGGCCCAGAACTGAGGCCTGCTGGAGTGGCTATGGATGGGTTAGAAAGCTCTACTGTGTTGGTGACTATATGGGGTGCCTAACTCCCTTAGGCTCTTTTGAAAACAGGTGTGAATGTTCTTCTTTCCAGCTGTTTTGTAAAGTTAATTTGCAAAGTCAAAATCTCTGGGCTTGTCCAGGATTTGAATGCAGGACCCCAGCACCCAACATGAGAATCATACTCCTAGACCAACTAGCCAGATAGGGAAAGAATGAATAGGGGCTTCTCTGAGCTCCCACTCTACTCAGGCATCTTTGCCTCTTTAATAACTGCCTCTGCTCTGCAGGCTCTGCCTCTCATGGGCATCTCTGGCATTAGCATCAGTCCATGGAACTCCCTGACCCAGGATGTTACTGAGTCTGTCAAAAGGCCCCTTCTCATCTCTAGGACCCACACCTGTCTGCTTGGCTTTTTCAGGGTGGTGCATCATCTGTGGAGGGTTTCCATGCTTCCATCCAGGGGTTGCTTCTTGCTAGTCTCTCTGCAGGGTGAGGTTGTTCCATAAATGGCAAATTGAACAACATTTGCCTGTCATGGGGGCAAGCTGCGGACTTACCCTGGCTCCGTTTGAACCTTTACACATAATTAACCATTTTATCATCCATTAACCTTTGATACTGCGCTGGAATTGAGATGCCTACGGTTGCTTTTGTGTAATCAACAGATCGTATGGCTCCTTTAGTTACCTTAATTTATACCACGGAGTCACCATCTTCCTTCTTTGTAGTTCACATCATCGTGTTTGTTTTCATTCAGTTTCAGTTTCTTCCCGTAGCATTTGAAGTAAACAGTTTTCATCTATTTCAAAGGTAAGTTCCTTTGCTTGGAGGATCCTGGTGAAGGGACTGGCTCCTCCGGGGGGAGAATGAACCAGGCACAGAAATTAACCGCTAGCCCCAGCTCCAGCCTTTGTGCTTGTTTGTCAGCTGAGCCACGAGTCAATGATTCCATCAGCCAGACTGGGGTATCTCCCCAGTTGGTGATTTGGAAAAATTGGGTTTGGTTTTCATTTGCCGTGTTCATTGTGAATGTTAAAATTCCCAGGGATTCACCAGTTTAAAGGACCCCTTTTGCCCCTGGAGGCAGGGAAGGGGAATACGAACCCACGGCCTGTGACAGCTCTAAAAACATCCAGCCATGTGCTGGACCAAGCTAATGGAATTGTGACAACCATCATTGACCCTAGTTTATATCCTTTGGGGGCCTCTGTATGAACAATGGAATAGGGTGCGTGTGATTGTATGTGGGCATGGCTACCCTGAAAACACAACAGTGTCACAGCTGCGCAACCGCAGCGCTGCAGTGTAGACACACCTACAGGGCCGGTGCAAGGAAGTTTCGCGCCCTAGGCGAAACTTCCACCCTGCACCGCCTCCCCAGCTAACCCCCCCCGCCACGGCAGCTAACTCAGCCACCCACCCGGGGAGCCCCCCCACCACGAGAGCTAACCCCTCTCCTCCCCCTCCCCCTAGCAGCTAACCCTGTCTGGGAAGAATAGCCCCCTTCTCCCGCCCCCCGCAGCTAACCCTGCCTGGGGAGACTTCCCCGCTCCCACCCACCCCCCGCAGCTAACCCTGCCTGGGGAGACTTCCCTGCTCCCACCCACCCCCCGCAGCTAACCCTGCCTGGGTAGCCTGCCCCAGCTCACCTTGGCTCTGCCTCCTCCACTGAGCACACCGGTGCGGTGCGACTCTAATTCTCCTCCCCACCCAGGCTTGCGGTGCTGATTGGAGGAGACTTAGAGCTGGGCTGTGTGCTCAGCGGAGGTGAGCTGGGGCGGGGAGCTGTTCCCCTGTGCGCCCCCACCCCCGTTACTATGAGCAGCCCTCCCCGCGTGCCCCCCCACCCAGCTCACCTCCACCTCCTCGCCTGAGGGGACTTTTAGGCACCCCCAACCACTAGGCGCCCTAGGCGGCCGCCTACTTTGCCTAAATGGTTGCACCAGCCCTGCGCACCTATGTTACCCAGAGTGGTTCTCCCAGCAGCATGATTAACCATCTCCCCAAGAAGCGGCTGCTAGGTTGAGGTGCATCTACACTGCAGTGCTGCAGCTGCACAGCTGTGATGACCCAACACTGTCTCCACAGGCACATGGGTCGGCTTAACCAGGCTACTCAGAGGTGTGGATCTTTCACACCCCTGTGCGATGTAGTTAAACAATTTTCTGGTGCCATCCAGGCCTCTGCAGGGAGGGCACCTGACGTGGGTCTGCTCAGGCAGACTCTGTGTGCTGAGGATAACGCAGTGAAGGCAGAGAACTGCTGGATCTGGAGATCCCCAGGGCCCCTCAGAGCCACAGAGGGATTTCACAGACTAGTGTGTACAGAGGACGGATTTCAAGGTTCAGAGTCATTTTCAAAGGAGCCTATGGGAGTTAGGCACCCAATATAGTCACAAACACAGCAGGGCTTTCTAACCCACCCCCAGGCTGCCCAGCACCACTCAGTTATAGGCCCCAGTGCAGCTCATTAGCCCACCTACCCCTGGCTGCCCCTCGCCCCAGCTCTATCTGCTTTCCTAAGGTCATTTGCAAAAGCACAAACACTGGGCTCGTCCGGGATTTGAACCCGGGACCTCTCGCACCCAAAGCGAGAATCATACCCCTAGACCAACGAGCCAGATGAAAAGGTTTGTTGTGGTTTCCTCTCTGAGCTGAGATGTGTAATTCTGCCCTCCAGCATCTCTGCTTCTTCAATAGCTGCCTTCCTTTGCCCAGCAGGCTCCACCCCTCATGGGAGTCTCCAGGGTTAGCATTAGCCCACATAACTCCTAGCCATTGGATGTTACTCAAGCTGATACCTTAGCCTCAGGCCATCAAAAGGCTTGTTCTTGTCTCTAGTTACCCACAGGGTTCTGCTCGGGATGGTGCGCCAGGTGTACTAAGGCTGTGGTGGATTTCCCTGCCTCCATCCAGGGCTGGCTTCTTGCCAATCATTCTTCCAAGCGAGATTGTTCCATAAATGCTGAATTACACCATGTTCCCCTGTCGCTGGGGTGACCTGCGGACTCCCAACGGCTGTGGGATTTGTACCCTCAGCCTCAGTTAATCATTTTATCACCCACTGGCCTTTGAGCCTGGGCTGGACTTGGTACCCGCTGGTCACCCGGTGATTTGTGTGTGATCAGATTGGAGGGCTCCGTCAGTCGCCTTTGACCCCGGCTAGTCCGTCATTTTCCTCTGCACGCTTCCCAGCACCTACTTCCATTCCTTCCTTTCCTTTTCCTCCCATACCGTTTTAATTGACGAGTTTTCATTTCCGCCAACAGCCAACCCCTTGGGTTTATCAGGGGCATATCAGCCATCAGCTGCCTGGCTCCACCTCCAAGGCCCTTCCCGGCCAACCTGTCTCCTCTCACTCCCTGTCACTGGCCACCTTCCTCTGCTGGCCCCCTTTTCAAACAGGCCCCTTCCTGCTTTCTCCCGCACCTCCTCTCCCACCAGGGCTGCGCTCCCTGGGCACAGCGACAAAACCGTCTCTTCGCCCTCCTTCGGATACCGCTTCACAACTCACCTTTGCCAGAGGCCCCCAAAAATCAGCACAGCAGTTTGACTGCTGAGGCCAACGCCCGTCTTGGGTACTAACATCGTCTGGGCGTTCCCTTGTCCTGCCCCATCTCTTTCCACCTCTCAGCTCTTCTCTTATGTTTTCATTACAAGTTCCGTGGGGCAGGGACCCACTTTTCTGATCTGTGTTTGTACAGCACCTGGCGCAAAGGGCAGGACTTCCCAGAGGATTCAGGGGGCCTGGGGCAAAACGGGAGAGAGGACGCTTGTACTCACCGGGCAGTGCTCTGAGTCTGCGGCGGCAGTGGCGGTGGTGGCGGGTCCTTCACTTGCTCCGAGTCTGTGGTGTCAGTAGCGGCGGTGTCAGGTCTTTCACTCACTCCGTGTCTTCAGCAGCACTGAAAGATCTGCCGCCGAAGTGCCGCCGAAGACCCAGACCACCACCGGGTGAGTAGCCAGGGAACGGATTCTTGGCCAGGGCTCACGGGGCCCCTCTGGGGCCCAGGGCCTGGGACAAATTGCCCCACTTGTCCCCCCCCTCGGCATCCCTGGCAAAGGATCCTGGGCTCCCACTCGGGCATCGAGGTGCTAATGAGCGGAGGGAGCAGAAAGGCGGCTCTCCTCCCTGGGACGACCTCTGACACTAATGAATGCCCAGGCCCCAGCTCTGGATTTCCTCTCCTCAATCTTGGCCCAGGAGAACTGAGGAGGCAGGTAAGAGATTGCAGGGAGTAGCAGGAGTTCCTGAAATACAGGGAATGGGGGAAGAGATCTAATTTGTATATTGACCTGGGTCTGGGGCTAGGTCCTTTGGGATCGAGAGAACCTTTTTTTCTTTTACTAGAGTACTGGTTTTCATAACCATTTGTCCCCATGACGAGTGGCATTGGTGGTGATACTGGGAAACGAGCATCTAAGGGAATTGCTTGTGTGACTTGTGGTTAACATGTGGGGTGAGACCAAAGTCCTCTTTGTCTGGCTGGTTTAGTTTGCCTTAGAGGTGGAAAAACCCCAGCCTTGGTCTGTTACTGCCCTGTTTTAAGCAATTTGTCCTGAATTGGCACTCTAAGTTGGGTCCTGCCAGAATCAACATAGTTACACCCCAGCTCTGGATTTCCTCTCCCTGATTTCAGCCTAGGAGAACCGAAGAGATTGTAGGGAGTAGCAGGGAGTTCCTGAAATACAGGGGATAGGGGAAGAGAAAGTCCTGGGTGGGGAATGCAGAGATGCAAAGAGCTCGGTCAACACATGCTATGGAGGATGCGACCCTCTGGCGAACCTGCCTGTCATGTGTCCTGGAGAATCCACCATGACCCTCGGTAAGTCATACCAATGGATAATTCCACTCTCTATTAAAACCCTTCAACTTCTGGACCGATGTGGAGAGAGGACTAGCAACCTCCAGATGCAGCAACTCAGCTGGAAGACAAGGGGGCAATTTGCTTGGGTTTATCTAAAGAAGAGTCTTGGGAGAGACTAACACATTGTGTCCAGTGATCCCTCTAATTTTTCCCACCCATGTGCGGAATGAATTTTCTTATGTGCACAAATATGGAGTTGATGTGTGGCGGGGGTGGGGCTGAGGGGTGTGGAGTGTGGGAGGGGGCTCAGGGGAGAGGGTTGGGTGCAGGGGGGTGAGGGATCTGGCTTGGGGTGTGGGCTTTGAGGTGCAGGCTGCCCAGGGCTCCCCCCAGCTCTCTCTCCCAGTGCCTGTTTCTGCCATGGCAGCTCTGGGGCTGGGCTGGGGTGGGGCTGGAGGAGAGGCTCCTCTCCCCACTGCGACTGTAAAAGGAGATGAATGGGAGGGGACATGGCAGAGGCTGGAAAGGAATTACTGCCTAGAGAAGGCAAAAGGGACCAGAGCAGAGGGCCCTGAATGCTGGGAGCAAACTTCTGCCACTTGGGATTTTGAATCTATAAATTCTTATAGCTAAATCTGCAATGTAAACACTCCATCGGGAGCAGGCACTTCCCAAAGGCCAGGAGGGGCTGAGGTGCTGGCGTGGGGTTCCTGTCTCTTTGGGGATGTCAGTTCAAACCCACCTGTCATGGTCACTTACAGTGGCTTTACACTCAGATATAAAGGGGCTGATAGAGGGAGCTATGGGGTGCTAATGTGCACTAGAAAGTACTGTCCTTTGGGTGTCTAACTCTCTTATGAATGTGCTTCTAAATGCAGCCATTGTAGTCTTTACACATCTATGTGAGAAATGCTTCTGAAGAGAAGCACTTAGCAGCAAGGGGATTTGAACCCATGTCACCAGAGAGACTAGAACTCACATTCCCCCCTACTGATTGACAAGATATCTATTTACCAGTGTGTGGGCTAGAGCCTAGATTGCAGTTCTAGACATAAAAGGTTCTGTGTTCCTGTCCTGTGTCCATTCCATTTTGTTTCACACTTTCCATGACCCTTTGTTCTGGTGATACTCGTGGATGGCCCCTTCAATCCTCTCTGATTCATTCATTTCTAACCTTTATCACAGCCACTCTCATTCACCTCCTTTTACAGTCCCACCCTGTTTAATCCTAGTGACATCTCTCTAGTCTTGTCACCTTCTCTTCAAGCTCTCTGTTTCCAGATAGAGATTAGTCCTCCATGAAACATAGCCATGTTCATTAATTAAGGGAAATTTTGCATTAGCCACAGGACGCTGGATTTCAGGTTTTCCCATCTCCTGAATTGCTGAGTAACAAACACTTAAATGGGAAAGATGTTTTTATTCCCTGATGTAACATTTTGCACTGTACTTTCCAATTACTGCCTTGGTGAAGAATTTAGCTGCAGCTTGCTGAGGGGATAACATATTTCCAGCCACGGGTAGAGCAAAAACACCAGCTGCAGAGATGGCCACGGGTGCACAGTGGCTAGAAATGAATAGCACAGTAAGTGCCAGCTCTGTGATTGGTAGATTTAAGGGTATGCATCTTGTTTTGGGGAGAAGCGGACTTGGCATCATCTGTCTGGTAAAAGCGGGTACAGTTCCTTTCTCACATATCAAGAATTTAGAAAGAGCCAAAGTTTGTCTAAATGTAAAAGGATTTTTTTTTAAACCAAATTTCTTTATATTGTTCTTGAAACGTCTGGGGTTTGTCTGCAACATCGCCTGCAGCTTGGGAACAGAGGATAATCCTTCTGACCAAAGAATAGTCTGGCAAATGTTTTTCGGTGGTGCAAAATAAATGTATGATAATTTTTTCAGAATGTCATTGATAGAAGCTGCCCCACTCCCATCCCCGAAGCCAGGTTTGTCCCTTTTGGTTCAGGAGGTGAAAATTAAACTTTGTCAGGAAAATGTTTCTGTTTTTTGAAAAACTGATTTTTTTTTTGAGAAAAACTGAATTTTTTTTCCGTTAAAAATTGAAGGTTAATGGAAACTATCCCCATACACTCCCATTTGTCTATCTACACAAAGCCATCTGTCTGTCCCCATAGACTCCTATCTATCTACACACAGCCATCTAACCGTCCCCATGCACTCCCATCTGTCTATCTACACACAGCCATCTGTCTGTCCCCATACACTCCCATGTCTGTCTACACACAGCCGTCTGTCTGTCCCCATACACTCCATCTATCTACACACAGCCATCTATTCGTCCCAAAAGACTCCCATCTATCTACACACAGCCATTTATCCGTCCCCAAAGACTTCCATCTGTCTATCTACACACAGCTGTCTATCCGCCCCCATACACTCCCATCTATCTACACACAACCATCTATCCGTCCCCATACACTCCCATCTATCTACACACAACCATCTATCCGTCCCCATAGACTCCTATCTATCTACACACAGCCGTCTATCCATCCGCATACACTCCCATCAGTCTATCTCCATACAGCTGTCTATCTGTCCCTATACACTCCCATCTATCTACACACAACCGTTTATCCATCCCCATACACTCCCATCTGTCTATCTACACACAACCATCCATCCATCCCCATACACTCGCATCTGTCTGTCTACACACAGTCATCTATCTGTCCCCATACACTCCCATCTGTCTATCTACACACAGTCATCTATCTGTCCCCATACACTCCCATCTGTCTATCTACACACAGTCATCTATCTGTCCCCATACACTCCCATCTGTCTATCTACACACAGTCATCTATCTGTCCCCACATACTCACATCTGTCTATCTACACACAGTCATCTATCTGTCCCCACACACTCACATCTGTCTATCCAAATACAGACCTCTATCCATCTGTAACGATGCTGCCTCTGGCGAGACACAACTTAGGAGCCTGGGTAACAAAATGGAGGAACTAGAGCTACTGGTTCAGGAAGTGAAACTGGATATCATAGGGATAACGGAAACATGGTGGAATAGGAGTCATGACTGGAGTACAGGTATTGAAGGCTATGCGCTGTTTAGGAAAGAGAGAAATAAAGGCAAAGGTGGTGGAGTAGCACTGTTTATCAATGATGAGGTTGACTGTAAAGAAATAAGAAGTGATGGAATGGAAAAGACAGAGTCTGTCTGGGCAGAAATCACATTGGGAAAGAAAGCTACTAGAGCCTCCCCTGAGACAGTGCTTGGGGTGTGCTACAGACCACCAGGATCTGATCTGGATGTGGATAGAGACCTCGTTAATGTTTTTAATGAAGTAAATACTAATGGGAATTGTGTGATCATGGGAGACTTTTACTTCCCAGATATAGACTGGAAAACAACTGCTAGTAATAATAATAGGGCTCAGATTTTCCTGGATGCGATAGCTGACGGATTCCTTCACCAAGTAGTTGAAGAATTAACAAGAGGAGATGCCATTTTAGATTTGGTATTTGGTGAGTAGTGAGGACCTCATAGAAGAAATGGTTGTAGGGGACAACCTTGATTCAAGTGATCACAAGCTAATTCAGTTCAAACTAGATGGAACAATAAACAAAAATAGATCTGGGACTAGGGTTTTTGATTTCAAAAGGGCTAACTTTAAAGAATTAAGGAAATTAGTTAGGGAAGTGGATTGGACTGAAGAACTTGTAGATCTAAAGGTGGAAGAGGCCTGGAATTACTTCAAGTCAAAGTTGTAGAAACTATCAGAAGCCTGCATCCCAAGAAAGGGGGAAAAATTCATAAGCAGGAGTTGTAGACTAAGCTGGATGAGCAAGAATCTCAGAGAGGTGATTAAGAAAAAGCAGAAAGCCTACAAGGAGTGGAAGATGGGCAGGATTAGCAAGGAAAGCTACCTTATTGAGGTCAGAACATGTAGGGATAAAGTGAGAAAGGCCAAAAGCCATGTAGAGTTGGACCTTGCAAAGGGAATTAAAACCAATACTTAAAGGTCCTATAGCCATATAAATAAGAAGAAAACAATATCTAAACAAATACTTTGCCTCAGTCTTTAATGAGGCTAATGAGGAGCTTAGGGATAATGGTAGGATGACAAATGGGAATGAGGATATGGAGGTAGATATTACCACATCCGAGGTAGAAGCTAAACTCAAACAGCTTAATGGGACGAAATCAGATGGCCCAAATAATCTTCATCCAAGAATATTAAAGGAACTGGCACATGAAATTACAAGCCCATTGGCAGGAATTTTTAATTAATCAGTAAACTCAGGGGTTGTACCATACGGCTGGAGATTTGCTAACTAGTTCCTATTTTTAAGAAATGGGAAAAGGGTGATCTGAGTAACTATAGGACTTTTAGTTTGACATCTGTAGTATGCAAGGTCTTGGAAAAAAATTTGAAGGAGAAAGTAGTTAAGGACATTGAGGTCAATGGTAATTGGGACAAAATACAACCTGGTTTTACAAAAGGTAGATCGTGCTAAACCAACCTGATCTCCTTCTTTGAGAAGGTAACAGATTTTTTAGACAAAGGAAATGCAGTGGATCTAATTTACCTCAATTTCAGTAAGGCATTTGATACGGTTCCACTTGGAGAACTATTAGTTAAATTGGAAAAGATGGGGATCAATATGAAAATTGAAAGGTGGATAAGGAACTGGTTAAAGGGGAGACTACAACCGGTCATACTGAAAGGTGAACTGTCAGGCTGGAAGGGGGTTATTAGTGGATTTATTCAGGGATCAGTTTTGGGACCAATCTTATTTAATCTTTTTAATACTGACCTTGGCACAAAAAATGGGAATGTGCTAATAAAGTTTGCGGATGACACAAAGCTGGGAGGTATTGCTAACACAGAGAAGGACCGGGATATCATACAGGATGATCTAGATGACTTTGTAAATGGGAGTAATAGTAACAGGATGAAATTTAATAGTGAAAAGTGCAAGGTCATGCATTTAGGGATTAATAACAAGAATTTTGGTTATAAATTGGGGATACATCAGTTGGAAGTAACAGAGGAGGAGAAGGGCCTTGGAGTATTGGTTGATCACAGGATGACTATGAGCTGCCAATGTGATATGGCCATTAAAAAGGCTAATGTGGTTTTAGGATGCATCAGGCGAGGTATTTCCAGTAGAGATAAGGAGGTGCTAGTACCATTATACAAGGCACTGGTGAGATCTCATCTGGAATACTTTGTGCAGTTTTGGTCTCCCATGTTTAAGAACGATGGATTCATACTGGAACAGGTACAAAGAAGGGCTACTAGGATGATCCGAGGAATGGAAAACCTGTCATATGAAAAGAGATTGAAAGAGCTTGGCTTGTTTAGCCTAACCAAAAGAAGGCTGAAGGGAGATATGATTGCTCTTTATAAATATATCAGAGGGATAAATATCAGGGAGACAGAATTATTTAAGCTCAGTACCAATGTAGACACAAGAACAAATGATATACACTGGACACTAGGAAGTTTAGACTAGAAATTAAACAAAGTTTTCTAACCATCAGAGGAGTGAAGTTCTGAAACAGCCTTCCAAGGGGAGTAGTGGGGGCAAAAGACATATCTGGCTTCAAGACTAAGCTTGATAAATTTATGGAGGGGATGGTATGATGGAATAGTCTAATTCTGGCAATTAATTATCTTTGATTATTAGCAACTAAATATGCCCAATGGTCTGTGATGGGATGTTAGATGGGATGGGATCTGAGTTACTACAAAAAATTCTTTCCTGGGTGCTGGCTGGTGACTCTTGCCCACATGCTCAGGGTTTAACTGATTGCAATATTTGGGGTTGGGAAGGAATTTTCCTCCAGGGCAGATTGGCAGAGGCCCTGGAGGTTTTTCGCCTTCCTCTGCAGCGTGGGGCACAGGTCACTTGCTGGAGGATTCTCTGCAGCTTGAGGTCTTTAAACCATGATTTGAGGACTTCAGTAACTCAGATATAGGTCAGGAGTTTGATACAGGAGTGGGTGGGTGAGATTCTGTGGCCTGCGTTGTGCAGGAGGTCAGACTAGATGATCATAATGGTCCTGTTAGGTAAATAAAGCAAGTCCTCACTCACCTCTCCAGCACCCGAGTTCGTGCAGAGTTGGTATGGGGCACACAATTCTGTCAGAGACCAGACACCAATGCGTTGATCAACGGGCTCACACTATCCTTAGCTCTAAAAGCTTTAGATTAAGTGTGGCCCCTTTATTAGGGGTGAGCATCAATATTTATACACAGAAGTAAACAAAGTGATTAACAAAAGATAATGGTCATGCATAATCAATCAAGATTTTACAGGAAAAGCAAGTTAACAAGTAAATGCATAGAGATAAAGGCTAATGGCTACTTGAGAAAGGGGGTGTCATGAGTAGTTTGCAGGTCAGTGTTTTGTTCAAAAGGGTTCAGGAAGGATTATCCAGAGACAGCCAGTCTGGGTGTGTTTTGGCTCCCCAAAGTTCACCAAAAGTTTAGACCCAACATTCCTCCATTTGTAGCTTTGGGATAACTATTAATCAAAAAGCTACACCCTATTTTAAGATCTCAAGGGCCGCTTGGCAATTTCAGCCTGGGCCAATTCGAAGAGAGTAAGGCTTTTAGCTGAAGTGGGAAAAGAATAAACTGATTTACATGAGTTTATGAGGGAGGGGACACACTGAATACAGCAACACAGTATTATAAGGACTACTATGGCCCCAACAACACCCACCAAGAGTTTTTTAACCCACCCAAATCCGGGCAGCCAATTCCATAAGGCTCCCCACCAATCATAAGGTGGCTGGCCAGAGGAGTAGTTTTTAGCCATTTCCCTTAGGTGTTTGGTACGTTGAAAAGTGTCAGAGTAGGTGTCATTTACAAAAACACAGCATTCTTCATTTATGAGGGCGCAAGTTCCTCCCTGGGCTGCTAACATTATGTCTAAAGCCATTCTGTTTTGCAAAGCGAACTGGCGCAGCTGGGACATTTCCCCAGCCTGATTTTCAAATAGGGTTGCAGTTTCATTGGTCAAAGATTCTAATAGTCCCTGTAGACGGATGATAGCACCCTTCAAGCTAGTGTGACCAGCCCACCGCTGCCAGGACAAACCATCACGGAGATTAATATCTCTGTCAGTTTCACGGATGTTACGAACGTGGGGAAAATGAGGGGGAGTGAGGGAGATGCGAGAAGGCGGTGCTAGCCATGCCAAATAACATGACCCTGCCCAATCAGGGGAGAGAAAATAATAAGCTTTGGGCCCGCACACCCAGTATGTTCCATATAATGCGTTTTGGGTATTCCATTTCTCAAAGTAGGAGGTAACCCACCACCCGTTGTACCACTGTTCCCCTGGTAACGCAGAGGGGTCGCTGTGTGAACTGCAGAGGCACAATTTGGTAGTGTTGTTCTCAAAGGGAAGTGTAGTACTGCTTGAGCAGTTGTAGAAGGCAATTGTGTATCCTTTAACAATTAGTTGGACACCCCTGAGATCTGAGCAGGGCTTTTTAAAAACTGACTCTGAAAACCTGCCCCTCCATGAAAAAGTTGAAAAGGTTGGATCGGGGTGAGGGATCCACATATGGGATAAGTGGGATGCGCAAGGCTTGAAGCCAAGATTTTTACTAAAGGCGGTGCCATTAAAATATATGTTGCATTTACTTGTTCCCAGAAAAGTTGACCCTTTTCCTTTAACAAAACACAGTGATCCTGTTTGATTGGTTACCCTGAGATATTTGTTAATTGGCACTCCTGTTTTGTCCCATGTAAGATTGGGTTGGACTGGATCTTTTATTCTAGTCGGTGGCATCCAAGTCATATTAGCAGTGGTTAGTGGAATGGGTGTGAAGGGGAGTCCCTGTGCTGCATTTACTGGAAATTGAGTACATACCCAGCAATTACTTCTATTTCCTAAAATACGAGTTTTAACCTCGTGGGAATATCTAATAAAAGCATTATCTTCATAAGCAGAAAATAAACTAAAAAAGCATAAAAAAAACCATACAGTTGTCAGAATAAAGGGTCCTCTCATTTTTTTCGAGTCAATTTAAGTCTAATGTCTGAGAGAGGTAAGCTGGTCCACTGGTCGAAGGCAGTGTCCTCAGTGGTGACAAGAGCTGCTGGTCCGTCACTGTGGTCCACTACGGCTGGCTTGACGTGGGAGTGGTGGATCCAAGATTTGTGTCCTTCCAGGAACACTGCAGTCTGGGTTGTCAAAAGAACCTGGAGGGGTCCAGTAAACATTGGCTGGAGGGTGTCGTCACGAACGAACTTTTTGGCCCAGACGAAGTCCCCTGGTTGGAACGGGTGGATCTGTTCCTCCAGCGGCACGGTCTGGGAAAACTGCGAGGCTTTCCAAAGGGTACGGAGGCGAGCCTGTAGGGAGAGAAACTGACACGCGGTCATATGATCCCCTCCCAATAGTGAAACATCAGCACGTGGTAGCGCCCCGCCTTTGAAAGGGGGGTGTCCATAGAGCAGTTCAAAGGGAGATAATCCCAATGCGCGGGTTGGGCGAGTACGAAGGTGAAACAGGACCAAAGGAAGTACCTGAGGCCACTTTAATCCTGTTTCCTGACAGTATTTAGCCAATGTAAGCTTAAGTTCCCTATTCATACGCTCAACTTTCCCGCTAGACTGGGGGTGGTAGGGTGTATGAAAGGAGTGTGAAATGCCCAGTCCTTGTTCTAAACGGCCAAGGACATGACCAGTAAGGTGAGGTCCGCGATCTGAGTCGAGCACAAGAGGGATGCCAAAACGGGGTACAATGTCTCTAAGGAGAATCTTCGCCACTGTGGCAGCAGTACAATTAGCAGTAGGAAAAGCTTCGACCCAGGAAGTCAGAGGGCAAACCAAAACAAGGAGGTGCTTTTTCCCAAAAGCCTTTGGCATATCTGCAAAGTCAATTTGAAGATGTTGAAATGGAGCAGCAGGCGGAGGTCTTCCACCCTTAATTTTGTTAAGAGGCGGAGCAGGTCCATTACGCTGACATGTGCTGCATGCTTTCACTATTGATAGGCAATAGGGTTGAATGCCTGGAGCATACCAAAAGCGAGCGATGGTGTCCACGAGGGCGTGCGTGCCGTAGTGACCCCCTTTATCATGGTGCCAGCGAACTGCCACGGGGTATGTGGAGTGAGGGAGGCAAGCTCGGCCATCTGGCATAAGCCAGGTCCCTTTGACCAGAGTGGCCCCGAGGCTCTCCCACGATTGTAGTTCAGCAGTGGGTACTGGTACGGGGTGCGGTGGAGTAAAGGAGGAGGCTGCAATAGCCAATGTGGGCATGGCTAAAGGTAAGGTGGCAGCCTTCTTGGTGGAGGCGTCAGCCAGGGCATTCCCACGGGTAACGGGGCTACTATCTTTAGTATGGGCCCGGCAGTGAACTACAGCCAGGACAGAGGGTTTTTGGAGGGCGTCCAAAAGCTTGTGGATGAGGGGGAGGTGCTGAATGGGTTTACCGGCAGCTGTCAGGAAACCTCGAAACTTCCAGAGGTGGATATGACAATGCACAACTCCAAAAGCATATTTGCTATCAGTAAAAATGGTAATGGTCTTACCAGCGGCCAACTGGCAAGCTCGGGCCAGGGCATAGAGTTCAGCGGCTTGGGCTCCCCAGTTGCCTGGCAGTGAGGCGGCCTCTTGAATGTCCCATTCAGAGGTGACAGCATAACCTGTGAAACGCTTGCCATCAACATAGAAGGAGCTTCCGTCCGAGAAGAGGATGCAATCGGGATTGTCCAGTGGCACGTCAAACAGGTTGTCCCTTATTTGTAAGATGCTGGAAACTACTTCCACACAGTCGTGCTGATCCTGGGGGACTGGCAGGTCAGGAAGCAAGGTAGCTGGATTAAGGGGTCCACACCTTTCAAAAATTAGGTTAGTGTCTTCTAAGAGTTCGGCCTCTAGCTGTTGCTGGCGATGGGCCGAAAAGACTTGGGTTGTGCCCCTACGCAGAAGGGCTGACAAGGCATGAGAGGTCCAAACCGTGGTAAAATGACCCAGGGTTAGGCTCTTTGCCTTTGTGATCAGCAGGGCTGCTGCTGCCAGAGTCCGGGTGCAGGATGGGGTTCCCTGAGCGACAGGGTCGATTTGCTGAGAGTAAAAAGCAAGTGGGAAATGGTGGGGCCCGCTCAGCTGGGTAAGGACACCACTAGCAATTCCGCCCCTCTCGTGGACAAAAAGGTGAAAGGGTTTGCTGTAATTGGGGGGGCAGAGAGACATGGAGGAGGCCACACTGTCCTTGAGTAACTGAAAGGCTTGAATAGTGTCCGGGAACCCCTGCAAAGTGTCAGGAGCAAGGTTAGCAGTGAGTCGGTGGAGCGGTTTGCTTAACTCCCCGCAGGACGGCAACCAGGGGCGACAGAAGCCAATTAATCCTAAGAAACCTCGAAGTTGTTTCTTGGTGTTCGGTAGAGGGCAGTTTTGAATAGTCTTTATGCGGGCTGGGTCCATCTGTCTTCCCTCTGGGGTTAACAGGAAGCCCAGATATCGGACCTTCTGTGAGACCCACTGAATCTTTTTAGGGTCTACCTTGTGGCCTCTGGTGTGTAGGTATAATAAAAGTGCCTTACCATCAATGCGGAGGGCAGCTTCTTTGTGATTACCTAATAGGATGTCATCTACGTATAGGACCAATGTGGATCCCTGCGGACTGGTGAAACCTTCCAAGTCGTGGCGGAGGCACTGGCTGAAAATCGTGGGGCTGTCTCTGTAGCCTTGAGGAAGTCGTTGCCAGACATAACTTTGTCCCTCCCAGGTGAAACCAAAGAGATACTGAGAGTCTGGGTGCACAGGAATGCTGAAAAAAGCTGATTTTAAGTCAATAACAGTGAACCACTCAGCATCCCAGGGGATTTGGCTGATGATAGTAGCTGGGTCAGGAACTACTGCATGAAGAGGGACCACATACTGATTAACAACTCGTAGATCCTGTACAAAGCGCCAACGAACAGGGTCTCCGTCCTTTTTAGGAGGCTTTTTAACAGGCAGTATAGGGGTGTTACAGGGAGTGCGCTGAGGGCGGACTAGCTTTTGTGCAATGAATCCCTCGATAATGGGGCGGATGCCCTCCCGGGCTTCCAGCGACAGGGGGTATTGAGGGACTGACGGGGGGGTTAAGGAAGGCTTCACCTGAATCCTTACGGGCTCTGCCGAAAGGAGCAGGCCAACATCAGTGTCAGAAATTCCCCAGAGGGTTGGAGGCAAGTCAGTGAGGTCAGGGGAGAGAGAGGGGGGTGTTTCCCAATTACCCTGAGTAGGGGCCGAATCTCCTAACACTGTCATCAATAATCCTACCCCTTCAGGAGTGCAGGTTAAAGTAGCCTCAAGCTTACAGAGTAAATCCCGGCCCATCAAAGGGATCAGACAAGCTGGGGAAAAAAGAAAACGGTGAGGAAAACATTTATCAGCATAAATAACATTCAAAGGCAAAGTGAGTCCCAGAGACTGTGGGTTGCCCTCCACCCCAGTCGCAGTTTTAATCTCAGAGGATAGCCAGGGAGAGGGGGCATGATTTAAAAGAGAGAAAGTAGCCCCAGTATCAATGAGGAAAGAGACAGGCAGTCCCTGGACTGAAAGGGTTAAACGAGGCTCTTTGCTGGGAGGGGAGAAAGTGAGAAAGGAGCCGGCTAAAGACATTAAGGAAATAAGACCATCACATTGTTTGCCTTCGCCCCCGGGGTACCGTCATTGAGGAGGCTGAGTTTGCTGCGGCTGCTGCTGTTTCCCGTAGTTGATCCAGGCCTGGGGAATGGGCTGAGCTGGTGGTGCAGGGGTGTATTCCTCACTTGTGTAAGCATCTGCGGATGCACCCAGACCCTCTGGGCGTCCCCAGGGGCATTCACGTTTAAAGTGACCGGGCTGTCCGCACTGAAAACAATTTCCTGATGGCTGGGGTCGCCAGGACCCTCTTCCCTGAGCACCCTGGAATCCCCTGCCACGGCCATGGCCTTTGCCTCGAACACCGCCGTGAAAAGCTAAAGCCATCAGCTTATATTCTTCCTTTTTGTCTTTCTTTTTACTACTTTCCCTTTCTTTCTCCCAGGCAAAATCAGCTACGTCCAACACTGAAGTGACTGACTCACCTCCCCAACCAGGGCGAAACTTTAAGAAGTAATCCCTTACAGGGGGCACCGACTGATTCACAAAAAACTAAATAAGAGTAGGGTGGTCTGCTTCTCTCTCGGGATCCATCTGAGTGAACATTCGGGCCCCCTCCAATAGCCTTGACCAGAACTTTCTGGGCGGCTCATCAGATTCCTGCCGAATCTGCATGAACTTAGCCTGATTAGGCGAGCGGCAAGCCATTTCCTTGAGTCTCTCTAACAATCGCTCTCGATCTGTTCGCAGCTGAGTCAGCCTTGGCTGAGTCCAGTCTAGGGGATTCCAGCCAGTGGCCAGATCCCGCCTATCCATCCAAGTAAGATTAACTGCATTGCTATCTCCCCATGTCCTTTCTGCCATCCACAATCTACTACGTTCCTCTCCGGTCAAAACTCTACTTAACAACTGATCCACATCCGTATAAGTAGGATTATAACTTAAAAACAATCTTTCTAGAAGTTCTATGATCTTTCGGGGATTTTCCCCAAAAGACCCTGACAACCGTCCCCACTCTTTCAAATCCCATTCTAGCCATCCTTTATATTCCACAATATTAGCATGTTGTAACCGTCCATCATTGCCCATATAAGGTTGATCGTGCACCTGTAAAGGCATCTCTCTGACTATACTTTTATTACTCGCAAGAGATTTGACGGGGACATCCTCTGGGCTATCCTCGGGGGGGGGCATGCACCCTGCTGTATCTGCTTGGACATTAGCCTAGTAACTACTCCTCCCGAGGTTTGCCCCTTCATTTCCTCCTCATCCTTCTGCAGAAATTCCAATTTGGGATCCTGCAGATTCCCCTCTGCTACATGGAGAGAGTCCCCCTGCGGAGGAATAGGGGCAGGTGCAGAGGGGACCAGCTGACGCGTCAAAACACGCCGTGGTCTACACCCTTCATCGAAATAACCTGGAGGGGGTTCACTCTCGGGAGAGTACCTGACTGCCATAATTTTTAAAGATTTCCACAGCTCTGCTGCTGTGTCCCAACAAAACCAGTAACATAACTGTCCCGGATGGTCTTTTTCGATCTGGCTCTTTACTCCTCTTAAGGCAGCCTGTTCGAAAGAGCCATATGAAGGCCACCTCATCTCCGGGTCGGCCAATACCGCGGTATACCCAGTCCAATTCCTTACACATAGTGTGTACAACTTCTTCCTAGACATTCCTGTCTGTACTGGGAGTTTCCCTTCGTTCCATAACTTATTTACAATCCCCAACGGACTCTCAAGAGGCACGCTAGTCCCTTGACCCATGGTGTCTGACAGGAGCCCTCCAACTGGTGTTTACCCTGCTGTCCAATACACGACCCCTCAATATTGAATTGGCTGGGAGAAATCTCCTGTGGCGCCTTGCCAATTCATATATGAGTGGTCTGACCACTGGACAGAGGTACCGCACCAGAAGGAATCCCGGACGAGCCCCCAAATTGTTAGGTAAATAAAGCAAGTCCTCACTCACCTCTCCAGCACCCGAGTTCGTGCGGAGTTGGTATGGGGCACACAATTCTGTCAGAGACCAGACACCAATGCGTTGATCAACGGGCTCACACTATCCTTAGCTCTAAAAGCTTTAGATTAAGTGTGGCCCCTTTATTAGGGGTGAGCATCAATATTTATACACAGAAGTAAACAAAGTGATTAACAAAAGATAATGGTCATGCATAATCAATCAAGATTTTACAGGAAAAGCAAGTTAACAAGTAAATGCATAGAGATAAAGGCTAATGGCTACTTGAGAAAGGGGGTGTCATGAGTAGTTTGCAGGTCAGTGTTTTGTTCAAAAGGGTTCAGGAAGGATTATCCAGAGACAGCCAGTCTGGGTGTGTTTTGGCTCCCCAAAGTTCACCAAAAGTTTAGACCCAACAGTCCCATCTGACCTTAAGTCTATGAATCTATGAATTCAGGACAAATTGCTTACAGCAGGGCAGTTACAGCCCAAGGCTGGGTTTCCTTTACTATTAAGGCAAACCAAACCAGCCAAACAGAGAGGACTTTGGTGTCACTCCACTGGCTATCCATAAGTCATACATGCAATTCCTGTAGACACTCCAGTTTCCCAGTATCACCACCAGCACCGCTCTTTATGAGGATAACTGGTTATGAAAACCAATACCCCAGTAAAAGAAAAAAGATTCTTCTGATCTCAAAGGACCAAGCCCCTGACCCAGGTCAATATACAAGTCAGTTCTTACCCACAAATCACACTGTTGCTAATCCTTTAGAATCTAAAAGCTAAAGGTTTCGTCATAAAAAGAAAGAAATATAGATGAGAGTTAAATTGGTTAAATGGAATCAATTACATACAGTAATGGAAAAGTTCTTGGTTCAGACTTGTAGCAGTGATGAAGTAAACTGCAGGTTCAAATCAAGTCTCTGGAGTACATCCACAGCTGGGATGGATCATTAAGTCCTTTGTTCAGAGCTTCAGTTTGTAGCAAAGTTCCTCCAGAGTTCAGAAGCAGGATTGAAGACAAGATGGAGGAGATGCAGCTGCCTTTTATATCCTCTGCCATGTGGAAGGACACCCCTTTGTTCTTTACTGTGGAAAATCACAGCAGCAAAATGGAGTTTGGAGTCACATAGGCAAGTCACATGTCCATGTATGACTCAGTTCTTTACAGGGAGAGCTGCCATTGCTCACACGCTATCTTGAAAGTCCCAGGAAGACTTCTTATGTGGATTGGAGTCTCTCAAGGTCCATTGTTGATTAAGTGTTTCTTGATTGGGCACTTAATCTTCAAATTCCTTTCTCAAGAACCTGACCAAATGCTTCACTAATGCTACTTAGAATCAAACACATTGAGATACAAGTACATAGCCAGTGTTCTTAACCTCAGCTACAAATTGATACACAAATACAGATAGCATAATCATAACCAGCAGATCATAAGCTTTCCATAGACAGCTTACTGGATCTCCTTTTTACAAGATTTGGTGCAACTATAAGACCCTGATTTCAACAATGATCTATACGCACAGTTCATGTCAATAAAGTCACACCATCCCCATACACTCCCATCTGTCTATCTATGTACAGCCGTCTATCCATTCCCATACACTCCCATCTGTCTATCTACATACAGGCCCCCAAAGGGAGGACTTAATATCGCCCCCAAAGAATGTCGGATTGTTGTAATTATATGTTCCAAAAAAATGGCAAGTTTCTCCACCTTCGAAGCAGTTTGTGTAGGAAATGTTTAGTTGCTTAGACAGCAAATGAGACTATTTATCTTCTTTCTTGAAACCCCTTACTGTTAAATCCAATAAACCTGCAAGCTGCAATCTAAGATCTGGAACACTTGGTCATATTTGGGGAAGTACTAAAATAATTACCCTTCGCCTTCCATTTCTAGACATACCAGACTCTCTCATATCACAGGAGCATTTACCTTTCTGATCTTGTTCCAATGTTGGGGATATAAATCTGCAAACTTACCCCAGAATGATTTTGTACGGAGTTCATTTAATTCAGTGAATGAAAAACGGAATACAAATCAAACAATAACCCCGAAGTCTCATTTTGCATTTCCTTCTCTTCTGCTGGAGCGAATGCAGGGATAAAAAGGTCTCTCTTTGGCTAGCATCAGTGATGCTTTCGAATAGCCCAGCTCCAATCTTCAGCAGGGTTCGGTTTCTTTCATTCACTCCCAAGTTTATGGACAGTTCTTTGCTGTTATATAGATTTTTTCCCTTCTTCTTCCAAAACAACCTTTCGAACTTGTTGGGCGTCTTCAGCAACAGCATCTAGGAATCTATGCAGCACGAAGCTGGTGGCACTATAAGAAATTCCACCAGCTGTGAGGGCACATAACACGGGTAGGACTTTCCCGCAATACTCACTAAAATCTGCTACCAACATCCAACTCTCAGTCATGACCTGCAATTTAGTTCCCATTGAAGAAGATAATAAAGCACTCATTGACTTCAAATTGAGCAGGACCGGGCTCTGGCTCAGTAATTCCCGCACATATTTGACTGTTAGATCTTTGGCCAGTGGGGTTTTTATCATGGCTTTCAGGTCGTTAACAGATTTTCCAGAGAGCTGAGTGAGTTTTGCAAGAGAGTCGTCCTCCAGGCCGAAGCTCTTGGAATAGTCATGCATGCATTTCAGAAAGATGGGAACATTAAAAGCAAGACAGAGACTTTTGCTATAAGAACCAGGAATCGCAGCCATGCCTCTGGAGGCAGCTCCTGACAGGAGGGCTAATTTCCATATCTGCTGATTTAGGGCTTCCTTCTTCTTTTATAAGGTCTGTGGAGAAATATTCGGCAGGCTGAGCAGGAAAGTGTATCTCTTGTGACTGAGAAGTTCATGTTCCAAAGTGTCCACCAGGTCATGGAAATCGTATTTCTCTAGATCAAAGCTGGAGAGAAGGAAAACCTTAGGAGAGATCATCCCTTCTGCTTCAAGGTGCTGTATGCAATTCTCTTTAATCGCCTCCAAGATTTCCTCCTCCTTGTAGGTGGAGGGTCGTTGCTTCTTGGCATTATACAAGTCAGCATCTACTTTGGAGCACACAAAGTAAAACTTCTTTCCCATTCCCCGAATCTCCCTCGCAAGCTTAGCATGTCTGGATTTGAAACGCTCAGAAGAATGATGAAGAAATCATAGCTGTCAAAGTTTACTTTTTCAGGATATTAGTCTATCTGCAAATCTGGTGTTTCAACTCCTGGCATGTTCCAGAATGTTACTTTGGGGTATGTGGGGTGTGGATAAGGAGTTGGCTTCCTTGTTGTTTCTGTCTCCCCAGTCGCAGCCGCGTTTTCATCCTCGTGTCCCACACCCCGGATGGCATTGATGAAGAATGATTTTCCAGCACCTGTCTCTCCTGTGATCGCAATATTTAGTGTGGCATTTTCAAATGACTCCAATTCCTCCTTCACTTTGCAAGCTGCTTCTGATGGGTCTTCAGTTTCTAAATGAGCCAGGAGGTTTCTGTAGCTCTGTAAACACATCTCGACAACTTCCTTTTGGTATGAGTCCAGATCTGTGGCCATCATGAAATTTGTGAGAGCTGCCATCTGCTGCAGAAAAGAAAGGGAATATTTCAGTTATTGTTTGTTTTAAAAAGGCAGGATAAGAAAACCCCAGATGGTGTAAGAATCCACAAATATAGGCCCAATTCACCATTGTTCTGCATCTTGTAATCTTGTATTGCGCAAATAAATGCAACGTGTGTATAAAATGGTATGGAATTAAAATGGCAGTGTTTTATACCCCCATAGCATGCACTTTGCAATGGTGAATTAGGCCCTGATTTGTTTGGGGAACAGGTTTATTTCAACCACCTCAGTCTGTCTCTAGATGACCAAAAAAGTGCTTTTTAAATTGAGTTATCCAATACTATGCTCACAGAGAAGTTAGGAGAAAAAAAAACAGATACTCTTGCTTAGAATCCAAAGCCCTAACACACAAGAACTCAAAACAGCAAGAGACAAAGCAGGCTGCTCCTTAAGGCAGAGCGGCACAACTCACCCCGCCTTGCTCTAGACTGCCTCTTTTCAGACGGACCCAGATCACATGCTTCCCTACAGAGCTCCCTGCCTGTGAACAGGACCAGGAAATCCCTGACATTGAAAGTGAGAGCTTATCTTTGTAACACAGTTTTCAATCCATCAATCTCCTCCTCAGTACATTCCTTAATTGACAAACACAATAAAAACAAAATCATAAATGTAACCTTATGGGAGGGCTGCGATTTTGCTGTGGCCACCCTCTTCTAGAACCACCATCTCCTCCTCATCATCAACCTTCTTCTTGCCAAGCAAACTTTTTGCCATCTTTACTAGTTCAGGGGTCATGTCCTCTAACCATGCTGAGTTTTTATCCAGTTACAGCTGATCAAGAAGCCTCTACTAGCTATGTCCCAGATCTGAATATCCACACTGTCTGCCTTCAGCAGAAGAAAGAAGCCGAACCGTGCTGAAGGTTGGAGCTGGGCTATTCAAAAGCCTCACCGATGCTAGCCAAAAGGAGACCTTTTTATTCTTGAATTGCTCCAGCAGACGAGAAGGAAATGCCAAATGAGACTTCCAGGTGCCAGTTTGATTTGTATTACATTTTTCATTCACTGAATTAAATGAACTCCGTACGAAATCATTCTGGGGTAAGCTTGCAGATTTATACCCCCAACATTGGAACAAGATCAGAAAGGTAAATGCTCCTGTGATATGAGAGAGTCTGGCATGTCTAGAAATGGAAGGCGAAGGGTGATTATTTTAGTACTTCCTCAAATACGATCAACTGTTCCAGATCTTAGATTGTAGCTTGCAGGTTTTTTGGATTTAACAGTAAGGGGTTTCAACAAAGAAGATAAATGGTCCCATTTGCTGTCTAAACAACTAAGCATTTCTTACCTAAACAGCTTCCCAGGTGGAGAAAGTTGCTATTTTTTGGAACATATAATTACAAGAATTCTTGTATTCTTTGGAGTGTAGCTATTAAGTCTTCCCCTGGCTACCTCCCATCATGAACAGGAGATGGTTGAGGCTTGTTTGTTCTGTTTTAAAGGTTCCTGTCCAAAGAACTGTGTACACAGAACCAGGCCCTATGTGTTCAGACACAAAATCAAGGCGATGTGTGTCAATGAAGGTTGTGCTATCCACAATATACCTAACACAAAGGCAGGAAAAAAAAATGAAGGCAACCAGACAGTATGTGCCCTACTCTGCCACCCAGAGACACAGATCTCACTAGGCAATTGCTCCCAGGAAATTCCCTTTCCCCCTACACGTCCCAGCCATTCCTCATACTCTAGGCTGTGGTTTGAGTTGTTATTAATGATTTTGTAGTTTAAATTGCCTGGGGCCAAATTCTTGTCCCTCTCAAAGTCAATTGATTTGGTAGAGCCACAAGTGATTGGGCCTTTTATTTTATGCTGCTTTCGGGTTTACTTGCTTGTAATCGCTAGGAATTTGGGACACGATCGACATTAGTTATTCAGCTGTCAGCATATTCACAGGTACCCGATCTCAATAATCTCAGCGTGTGCTGCTTCTGGTTTTATCATTGCTGCTTATTGCAGAAAAAGCTTTGTAGTTCAATAAAGGCCCATTGAATCAGACCAGAATCTCTTCATTTGACTCCAACTACCATTCACAGAACTCCAGTCAGGGGCCCCAAATGGGATCCAGTCCCACCTACATCTCAGATTAGTGGGGAAAGAAAGAAAGAAAGAAAGAAAGAAAGAAAGAAATGGTTCCTAACTTTCAGATAAGCCAACTGAGTACGATAAAGATACCCCTGCTTGTGTCTACATTAGGGCTATGTTCTCAAGTTAGCCACCTCGTTGTAAAAAAGGCTCCCTCTCTCACGCCCACTCCTCCCCCGCTGCCATTGAAGACACAGCCAGAGACAGGAGATGTTTGCGTCTACGGAGAGTGCTCTGCATCAAAATGGAAGCAAAGCCTGACTAACCAGTCAGGAAACACAGTGCATTTTTAGGGGCAAGAGGTTGCACAAGAGAAGCCAAAAGGGCATTTTTCACAAGCCTGCATGTCAGTGTCTGAGGTGGGCTCTGCTGTCACACACCCCTGAAGAGGTCTCATCTTCCATCCAGAAAAGCTCCAGTTAAAGACAGCAAATTGAACTCTTGTTTCCGAGCTGGGTTGTTTGCGTTAGGATGAGAAATTGAGGAGGCAAGATGGATCTACTCTAGGTGTGGTTTTGTATATTGTAAAGAATGCACATGCAGTCCGGTTCTTTGAACACAGTAGGAGCAAAAAGCATCAGGCAGGTTCCTTGTTCAGAAATCCCCACATCAGCCCCTCCAGGTGGTTCTGTGCCCAAGAAACGCTCTCTCTCTGCTTTCTCTTTGACACACTCACAGTTCTCCTCAGGAATTTTTTACTCCAACACAACCAGCTGGCAAAACAGTATCCCAACCCCCGTGTTTGCAATCAGCACTTGCAATATTCACGCTCCAGGTGTGACTCTAACCTTCAGCATCAAAACATAGGGCAATTAAAAGTGAATGAAACCATGCCCCAGTGATAACTCCATATAGTCATAGATAGTTCTGTATATAGAGAGAGATGAGAGTGTTTGAGGATGGATAGATGGCTGTGTATAGATAGACAGATGGGAGTGTATGGGGATGGATAGACGGCTGTATGAAGATAGACAGATGGGAATGTATGGGGATGGATAGACGGCTGTATTTGGATAGACAGATGGGAGTGTATGGGGATGGATGGATGGCTGTATAGAGATAGACAGATGGGAGTGTATGGGGATGGATGGTCGGCTGTATGGAGATAGACAGATGGGAGTGTATGGGGATGGATAGATGGCTGTATTTGGATAGACAGATGGGAGTGTATGGGGATGGATAGACAGCTGTATAGAGATAGACAGATGGGAGTGTATGGGGATGGATGGACGGCTGTATAGAGATAGACAGATGGGAGTGTATGGGGGTGGATAGACAGCTGTATAGAGATAGACAGATGGGAGTGTATGGGGATGGATGGACGGCTGTATAGAGATAGACAGATGGGAGTGTATGGGGATGGATAGACAGCTGTATTTGGATAGATAGATGGGAGTGTATGGGGATGGATAGACAGCTCTATTTGTTTACACAGCCGGGAGCGCATGGGATAGTTTCCATTAACCTGAAATTTTAAACCAAAAAAAATTAATTAATTTTCAAAGAACTGAAACATTTTCCTGACAAAGTATAGTTTTCATCTCCGAAACCAGAAGGGACAATCCTGGCTTTAGGGGGGTTTATTCTATCAATGACACCCAGAAAAAACTACGATTTGTTTATTTTGCACAAAACAAAAGACTTTTTTAGGCAATTCTTTTGTCAGAAGAATTATCCTTTGCTCCCAAGCTGCAAGCGACATTGCAGATAAACCCCAGACATTTCAGGAACAGGATAAAGAAATTTGGTTTAAAAAATTCCTTTTACATTTAGAACAACTCTGTCTCTTTTGAAATTCTTGACACGTGAGACGAGAACGGTGCCCACTTTTACCAGGCACGTGAAGCCAGTTGACATCTGCCCAAACCAAGACTCATATCCTTAAATCTACCAGACATAGAGCTGGCACTTACTGCGCTATTCATTTCTATCCACACTGCAACTGTGGCCATCTCTGCAGCCGGAGTTTTCGCTCTGCCTGCCTCTGAAAATCCATTATCAGTGATCGCCTCCCCTGAGCAAATTGTGGCTAAATTCTTCTCCACGGCAGTAACTGGAAAGTGCAGAGCAAACTGTTAAATCATGGAATAAAAACATCCTTCCCATTTAAGGGTTTGATACTCATTGATTCAGGACATGGGAAAACCCCAGATCCAGTGCCCTGCCGCTAATGCAAGAATTTGCTTAATTAATTAATATAGTTATTTGCCAGTATAACTGCAACCAGAGAGGGCTCAGAGAGGTGGCGACAGGCTGGGACAGATGTCACTAGGATAGAAAAGGCTGGGACTTTAAAGGAGATGAAGGAGAGGGGGTGTGATAAAGGTTAGAAATGAATGACAGCTCAGAGGAGGTGGCATGGGGCCTTCCACGTGTAACACCAGATCAAGGGGTCGTGGAAGAGTGCAGCAAATGGATCTCTCGCAGGACAGAAACATGAGACCTTTTACATCCAAAACTGCAATCTAAGGGCTTGTCTCCACTTTCCAGGGGATTGAAGCATGGGGTTTGATCCCCTGGGGGTCAATTAAGTGGGTCTAGTGAAGACCCACTAAATCAACTGCTGATCACTCTCCTGTCGATTCTGGTACTCCACCGGAATGAGAAGCATAAGGCAAGTCAAGGGGAGAGTTTCTCCCATCGACCCAGTGCGGTGTAGACACGGCAATAAGTCGACCTAAGCTATTTTGACTCCAGCCATGTTATTCACGTAGCTGGACTTGTGTAACTTAGGTCAACTGAGCCCCGTAGTGCAGACCTGCCCAAAGCTTAGCCCACTCGCCAAGGAATAAATGCCGTACAGCTCAGCAGTCAAAGAGGCTGGGTTGAGATTCTGGTCTCTGGTGACACAGATTTAAATTAAGGATGTAAAATGTTAATCAGGTAAGCATTCGTTTTATGGGTTAACCCACCTTAACCATTAACCGCTGGGCTGGCCAGCCCCAGCCACACTGGCTGGATTGTCTGCAGCCGTGCCAGCTGGCCCATTAACCATTTAAATAAAATATTGTAATTGTTTTAATGGTTAACTTTTTCAGCGCTATTTACATCCTTAGTTCAAATCCCATTGCTGCCAAGCATCACCCTTCAGAGGCATTTCCCGCACCATTGTGTAAATGTGACGATGTGTACAGTTAGAGTCACATGCAAAATAGCCTAATGGAGGTAGGCACCCAAAGACCAGTACTTTCTAACACACTCTGTAGTAACTGTAGCCCCCCAGAGCTCTCTGCTTTAGCTGCTTTCTAAAGGCAATTTGCAAAATCAAAACCTGTGGGATTTGAACCAGGCTCTACTGCACCAAAAGCAAGACTCATGCCCCTAGACCAATACAGCAAAACAGAAAATGTTGCATAAGGCCCTCTCTGAGCTGGGACGGCTCACTCAGCAAACCCCCATCTTGGCTTCTTTAATAGCTGCCTCTGCGCTGCAGGCTCCACCTGTCATGGGTGTGTCCAGTGTTGGCATCAGCCCATGGAACTCCCTGCCACTGGATGTTACTCAGGCTGACACCTCAGCCCCAGGTTGGCAGAGGACTCCTTCCTGTCTCAGGATGATGCACCAGCTGTACTAAGGCTGTGGAGGGTTTCCCTGCCTCTGTTCAGGGCTGGCTTCTTGCCAGTCAGTCTGCAAAGCGAGGTTGTTCCATAAGTGGCAAATTGAACAATATTATCTTGTCACTGGGGCAGCCTGTGGTCTTATCAGGCCTTCGTTTGAACCTTTACACATAATTAATCATTTTATTATCCATTAACCTTTGATACCGGGCTAAAATTGAGACTCAGAGTTTGTGTGGTTACTTTCATGTAATCAACAGATCGTACCACTCCTCTAGTTACCTCAATTTATACCATGGAATCACTGTCTTGCTTCTTTACAGTTCACATCAATGTATTTGGTTTCATTCAGTTTCATTTTCTTCCCGTAGCATTTGAATTAAACAGTTTTCATCTGTTTCAAAGGTAAGTTCCTTTGCTTGGAAGATCCCAGTGCAGGGACTGGAGCCTCCAGGAGGAGAATGAACCTGGCACAGAAATTAACCAATAACTCCATTTCCACTCGTTGTGCTTGTTTGTCGGCTGAGCAATAATGAGTCAATAATTCCATCAGCCAGACTGCGGTTTCTCCCCAGTCAGTGATTTGGAAAATTTGGGTTTGGTTTTCGTTTGCCGTGTTCATTGTGAATGATAAAATTCCCAGGGACTCACCAGTTTGAAGGACTCCTTTTGCCCCTGGAGGCAAGGAAGGGGAATACGAACTCACGGCCTGTGACAGCTATAACACCATCTGGCCATGTGCTGGACCAGGCTAATGGAATTGTGACAAACATCACTGTTTAATTCCTTTGGGGGCCTCTGCATGAACAATGCAATTCGGTGTGTGTGATTGTATGTGGGCTTGGCTACCCTGAAAACACGAGAAGATCACAGCTGAGCAGCTTTAGCACTGCAGTGTAGACGCACCTATACCATCCCTAACGGTTCTCCCAGCAGCGTGGTTAACCACCTCCCTGAGAGGGGGGATCTAGGTTGAGGGAAGAATTTGTCCCTTGAGCTAGCACTGTCCACACGGGGACTTGGGTCGGCTTAACTACACCACTCAGGACTGTGGAGCTTCCTCTTCCTTGTGTGACATAGTTACACCGACCCAATTTTCTGGTGCATCTCAGGCCTCCGCCGGGAGGGCACCTGACACAGGCCTGCTCCGGCAAGCTGTGTTGTGCTGAGGATAACACAGTGAAAGCAGGAAACTGCTGGGTCTGGAGATCCCCAGAGCCCCCCAGAGCCTTAGAGAGATTTCACAGACTAGTGTGTACAGAGGATGGATTTCAACCTTCAGAGTCATTTTCAGATTCATGAGTTAGGAACCCAATAGAGTGCACAACAGAGCAGGACTTTTTAACCCAGTCACAGCCTCTCCATTTCTGGGCCCTTCTTAAGCTCTTTACCCCACCTTTGCAACTGTGCCCACCCTCACCTGTCTGCTGCTCATCCTAGCTCTCTAGCTGCTTCCTAATGGCCATTTGCAAAAAGGCCATACAGCAGACTCAGCTAGGATTTGAACCCAGGACCACTTACACCCAAAGTCAGAAGCATACTCCCAAACCAACACACCAGACAGAAAAATTAGATGCAGCTCTCTCTGTAAGCCAGAATGTATCAGCATCTTTGCATCCTTAATAGTTGCCTCCACCCTGCAGGCTCCACCTCGCATGGGTGTGTCTGGCAATGGCATCAGCCCATGGAACTCTCTGCCACTGCATGATACTCAGGCTACCACCTCACCCTCATGTCATCACAGGGCTCATTCCCAGCTCTCATTTTCCACAGGAGCCTGTTTGACTCTATCAGGGTGACGCATTAGCAGTACTAAGGTTGTGGAGAGTTTCCCTGCCTCTGTCTAGGGCTGGTTACTTTCCAGTCATTCTTCCAAGTGAGATTGTTTCATAAGCAGTGTATTAAATAGCATCCTCCTGTCATTGGGGCGACGTGTGAACTTAGACTGACTTTGTGACACTGTTTCTCCAGCCTCAGTTAATCATTTTATCGTCTGTGACACTGGGCTGCACTCGATGCTCAGTGTTAATGAGGGTATTTCTGTGTTATCCACAGATTGTATCACTCATTTAGTTACCTGCTACACTGTCAAGTCCAGGTTTTTTGCTCCTTTTCATCTCCAGCATCCCGCCAATGGCGTGTGCTCAAGTTTGTTACTCAGAGACTCAGAGGATGAGAAAGCCCTAACCCAGCTCCCTGGGGCTAGTGCCAGATTCTTGTTAAAGAACTAACCATGTTATTTCTCACTAAGGTTATTCTCCAACTGCAAACAGAGAGGGCTCCGAAACAAGGCAGCAGGACAGGAGAGAAGTGTGTATGAAGAGAGATGGGAAAGGCAGGTACTGCAAAAGGGGATGAATGAGAGGGGATGTGATAGAACAGGACCTTCCCTTTGCAAACCCCAGACATAGTGGGACTGAAAGGAACCCTGGATTCTCACCCTACACACTAGTGTGATGTTCTTTGTACAAAACGTGCCTTGTGCTGTATCATCTGAAAACAAATAATTGCTGGTCCTGGTGAAATGTCTGCAGCAATATTTGATGAACAGTTACGCACATTGTTCCTGACAATATTAGAGCAGCTGTCTGTGATCAATAACCTGATTCAGTCTTCAGGGCCACAGAGATTGTGGATGCTTATATGCAAAATAGGGTTCGGGAAGGATATAAGCTTCATGGGAAGAGTAATCACTGTTCACCATAATTTAAAAGAAGGGAAGGATTTAAAAATAAGCCTACCCCCAACTTTGATAAAAGACCTCGTGTCACCCTTTTAAGTGCCAGTGCCATAGCTGGGAGTGCAGATGCTAACCCTGTCAATGTTAACTTTGTCTCCTGAGCCCCAAAAGTCAGAGAACATAGGGGAAGGACAGGGCCTTGTGAATTGTATCAGAGCTGAGTCTTCGAGGGGCAGTGACAAATTTATTAAGAACACAAAAGTGAATGGTGTGGATTGTCATGGTTGGTGCAACCCAGCATCAGACATTACTTTGGATAAGGAATGTTATGTCCGAGGAGAGGACAAACCAGCAGGCAAGAATATAACTGTTCTGGCCCTGAGCAAGTTTCCTGTAACTGTCCCTTTAGCTAAGATCCACCTGCAATGGGGCAATTTTAGTGGTGAACTGATGGGAGGCATTCGGGATTCACTTCTGGAGGATGTTCTAATAGGTAATGACATTATAACTAGGCTTATGCTTTATGACTATGCAACTACAGAGAAAGAATGCTATGCAATTGTTTGGGCTGTAAAGCAACTCAAGCCCTATTTCTATAACAAGAAGTTTTCCGTGTTCACTAATAATTGGAGAGGTTACATAAAGCAAAAGGAACCAATTCTAGGTTACTCCACTGGAGTTTGGCCTTGCAAGAGTTTGATATGGACATAATCCATATGATTTTTCGCCTTCCTCTGCAGCATGGGGCACGGTTCACTTGCTGGAGGATTCTCTGCAGCTTGAGGTCTTCAAACCACGATCTGAGGACTTCAATAACTCAGACATAGGTTAGGGGTTTCTTACAGTAGTGGGTGGGTGAAATTCTGTGGCCTGCATTGTGCAGGTCATACTAGATGATCATAATGGTCCCTTCTGACCTTAAAGTCTATGAGACTATGGGAAAAGAAAATCTAGTGGCTGATGCCTTGTCAAGATTGGGAGGTCCTTAAGTTGTGTTCAGGAGCTCTGATTACTCCCTCCTACACCAATCTCACGTTGGGTCTATGACGCGGGGCCAGAAAAGGTTAAGCAATTTACAGGCTAATTGACCCAGATTCAACCTTTAGAGACATATTAGTAGATAATGGTTGTGGGATTTCTGTGTGTGTTTACATATATATTGTTAGAGTTTGACAATGTAACCAAACAGTTGCTGTCTAGGGCTATATTCTATTAATTCAGAGATCAACGGGAGATTTTAACATTTAGATTAATGGTGACGGTAGTGATATCATTGTCTTCATTTCTCTTTGTATGCAATAAACGACCTGCAAACAGCAGGAGATGGGCAATTGCCTTATGTTAATCCATGCTTAGGAAATAGAAGATTACCTCAAAGACATTATTCTTCAGAGAAGGGACACCTGCTGTCAAGAGGCTGACAACAGCCGGCCAGGGAGCTATAAAAAACAGTGGACCCTGATTCTTTCATCTCAGACCTGCTTAAACTTCATCAGGGGACGTTTGAGTCCCAAGACTGAGGTCTCCAGTCCCAGCTGGATCACCCTGATATTGGCCAGGGACATTGGACCATAAACTGATTCTGGAAAGACCTTTTTGCAGCTCTGAAGCTCACCATCGCTACTGAGAAACTGACCTAAGAACTCTATTCATACCTGTATGTAGAACCTTCTTTTAACCAACATGATCCCTCTTTTCTTTTTCAATTAATCTTAGATTAGTTAATAAGAATTGGCTGTAGCGTGTATTTTGGCAAGATCTGAAATGCTCATTGACCTGGGGGGTGATGTGTCTGATCCTTTGGGATCGGTAGAACTTTTTCTATGCTGAACAAGATTTTCAGTAATCTTCATCACATGTCACTTGGCTGTCTGGGTGGGAGCCCAAAGGTTGGATTGCTTTAAGGGAACTGTATTTCTGACTTCTGGGTAGTCAGTAAGGTCTTGTGGACGCCGTTTTGTTGCTGGGTTGGTGAATTCAGTAAAGAGCCACCAGTTCTGGGGATTGTCTGCCCCATTCTTTGCAGTCTGCCCTAACTGAGCAATCACAGCATGGCCCCCTTGAAACCCCAGTCACATGGTTCCTTTTGTGTAACCAACAGACTGTGTCTCTCCTTTAGTTACCGTAACTTATACCATGGACTCTTCATCTTTCTTCTTTACACTTCACGTCATCGTGTTTGTTTTCAGTCAGTGTCATTTTCTTCCTGTAACATTTGAATTGAACAGTTTTCATCTCTTTCAAAGGTAAGTTCCTTTGGTTGGAGGATCCTACTGCAGGGACTGGCCCCTCCAGGGGGAGAATGAACCAAACAGAGCAATTAACTGATAACCCCAACTTCAGCCTTTGTGCTTGTTTGTCACATGATGCGTCATATGACCCACTGAGACAGGGGGAGGAAGATGGGGGCACCCTGGAATTGGGGGAGTGGGAATGGGGGATGCACAGAATTGCTGTCAGGGAAGACATTGCAGGGAGTAGCAGGGAGTCCCTGAAATAGAGGGAGTGGGGGAGGAGAAAGTCCTGGGCAGGGAATGCAGAGATGCAAAGAGCTCGGCTAACACAGGCTTTGGAGGGTGCGACCCTCTGGTGAATCTGCCTGTCATGTGTCCTGGAGAATCCACCACGACCCTCTGGAAGTCATGCCAATGGGTAATTCCACTCACCGTTAAAACTCTCCACCTTCTGGCCCGACATGGAGAGAGGACTAGCAACCTCCAGATGCAGCAATTCAGCTGAAAAATGAAGGGACAATTTGCATGGGCTTATCTATCAAAGAGTCCAGGGAGAGACTCACTCGTCGTATCCGCAGCCACGCACTGAGGCTGTCATGGACGGTGGGTATCATAGGCCAGGAGAGGCTGAGCCTGCCCAAACAGCCTGGCGTGGCCCTGCCCATGCAACACTCTCAGTCCCCATCCTGCAGTTCCCGCTCTTTCATGGCCCAGGGCTGGTTGGTGCTGGGGCAGGCCAGCCTGCTGCTGGGACTCGGAGCGGCTGGGACCAGTGCTCGAAAGGCCCAGGGTTGTGGGTGCTGGGGCCACGGACGCATCACGCCACCTGCCTGGAGCTCTGGGAACTGGGACCATGCCACCCACCCGGTGCTCTGGGGCTGGAGTTGGGGGCACTATGACCACCCTGCATGCCTGGTGCTCTGGGGCTGGGGGCGCTCAGTAAGCCTGGGGCTGGGATAGGGGAACTTGCCACGGTGGTGGTGCTCTGGGCTCCTGCAGGGAATGGGGGGCAGAAAGAGGGGGGGAGGGGCAGAGTCATGGGAAGAAGGGGAGGGGTTGGGGGCTATCCTCCCACAATGGCCGGTTTCCCAGTCACCCAGGAAGGCTGTTTTAAGAAGGAAGATGAAGCCAAGCACTGACCCAGGGAAGTCACACATCCTGACATACGAGCCACACGTTCAATGGAAGACTCTGAAAAGCAGCTCCTGTCCTCGTGGGACCCACAGCCAACTCGGGTGAGAGATACAGTCCCGCTGCTAGCAGAAATGCATTCTCGAGGCACGCTCCAGCTCGAATTTTGCTCTGGGTTCTGCTACTTTAAATCAGCCGGGAAATGCACCAAATCTTAAATGTGGAGAGTCCAACTTCTGCCATAAACAACATTTGTTTCCCCCTGAGATTCAGGAAATGGCGAAAACACATGGGACGACCCCCGCCAGGAAGAGCTAGAGAGACATGGGCGTGGATGGGGCCAGAGAGACAGGTGGGTGCGAATGGAGATGGAGAGATGGGCGGATGGGGATAGGTGGATGGGGTGCCTAGGGATGGGTATATGACCAGCATTGCTCAGGGCTTGGCCAATGCAGGGGAATAAGATCTCCAACTGAATGGAGCCATCAATCCTTGCTCTACCCAGCACAGCCCTGAGCGATGGAGCCCCCAGCTCCTACTGCTCACTGAAATCTTGACTAATCTCGACCTTTGAGCAAGAGCTGCTGCTGCTGGAAATGCCCCCTTCTTTCCAGTGGGCAAACTGCAGCTGAATTGTCAGCCAGGTAAACTATCCACCTGGGAATAAACACTCCTTCCTGCTGTGACATTGCATTCTATAAGATTCTATGAAAATATGCTAATAAATGTGAATATAATGTAACTGGAATATGCGTCACGCAAAAGGTCTCTTGTAAGGTATCATTACAAAGCTTATAATCTATTGAGTGTTGCCATCCTATTTGTATGAATGTATCACTCTTGTATCTGAAACTAGAAATATGAAATATAACTCTGAGATCTTATTGTAATTATGCAAAGTGTGGGCCATTAATGGTGGTTTGGAATCTTGATGGCTCCCATTAATCAGGACAATTGACTGTAGATGGCTCTGTTTACTTGCAAACCTTTCTGTGAGTCAGGCCAGGAAGAATGAAGGCTTGGGGGCGGGGGGGAAGTCTCACAGGACATGTGACCATGTCACCTGGTACTGGAATCCATCTTACACCTGATGTTTTTCCATTTAGAAGGAGGGGTGGGAACCCAGATGTAAAAAAGATTCCCACCTTGTGCCAAAGCTATAAAAGGGAGTGGAACAGAAAAAAAGGGGGCTGCAGTTATGAGAAATCCTCTAGCTACCACCTGAACTGGAACAAGGACTGTACCAATTCTTATTGGGCCCAGACTAGAAAGGAGTCTAGTCTGTGAAAGAAGCTTATTGGAATATCTAAGATTTCATCTGTAATCAGTTTCTAAATATATTAGGCTTAGACTTGCAAGTTTTTGTTTTATTTTGTTTGGTAATTTACTTTGTTCTGTCTGTTATTACTTGGAACCACTTAAATCCTACCTTTTATATTTAATACAATCACTTTTTGCTTATAAATTAACCCAGAAAAAGTAATTAATACCTGGGTGAGCAAACAGCTGTGCATTTCTCTCTGTCAGTGTTATAGAAGGTGAACAATTTATGAGTTTACCCTGTACAAGCTTTATGCAGAGTAAAACAGATTTATTTGGGGTTTGAATCCCATTGGGAACTGGGTGTCTGAGTGCTAGAGACAGGAGCACTTTCTAAGCCATTTTCAGTTAAGTGTGCAGCTTTTGGGGGACGTGATTCTGAAATGGGTCTGTGTTTGCAGCAGGCTAGCAAGTCTGGCTCAAGAAGACAGGGTGCTGAAGTACCAAGATGCCAGGGAAAACGGGCGCAGAGATAGTCTCAGCACATCAGGTGGCAGTCCCAAGAGAGTTTCTGTGACCCAACCCGTCATACCTGCTTCTCAGGGACTCCAGAGATGGGAAAGCTCCCACCTGGCTCCCTGAGGCTCTTGTGAGACTGTGATTAAAGACTTACTATTGGGATCTTTCACTTAGCAGTAATCTCAAGCTACAAACAGAGAGGGCTCAGAGAAGGCTGCAGGGCAGGAGAGAGGTCTGTACCATGAGAGATGGAGCAGACTGTGGCTGTAAAAGGAAATGAATGAGAGGGGACGTGACCGAGGCTAGAAAGGAATGACCACCTAGAGAAGGCAAAGGGGACCAAGCAAGGGGGACCTGAATGCTGGGAGCAAACTTATGCCACCCAGCATTTTGAACCTGTAACATCTTATAGCAAAATGTGCAACATAACCACTCATCCGGGAGAAGGTGCTGCCCACAGGGCATGACGGGGCTGAGATGCTGGCTTGCGGCTTTCATCTCTTTGGGGATGTCGGTTCAAACCTCCCCATTGTGGTCACTCAGAGCCACTTCAGAAAGGGGACTGTGGAGGAAGCTAGACTTTCACAGCTGTTTTCAAAGGAACCAGGCACCCAACATAGTCACAAACACAACAGGGCTTTTTCCTCCTCAGTTCTGGGCCCCTTTAGAGCTCTTCATTCCACTATTGCAACTGTGCCCACACACCCCTGGATGTCCCTTGCCCCAACTGCTTTCCACAGCCCATTTGTGAACACTACACAGCTGGCCTCATCCAGAATTTGAACCTGGGACCTATCATCCTCAAAGTAAGGATCATAACCCTAGACCAACAAGCCAGATGGGAAAAACTGGTGCAGCGCCCTCTCTTAGGTGGGACGTGTCACTCTGCCCTCAGCCACTTCTGTCTCTTTAATAGCTGCCTCCACCCTGCAGGCTCAGCCTCTCATGGGTGTCTCTGCTGTTGCCATCAGCCCATGGAACTCCCAGCCACGGGATGTCACTCAGGCTCACACCTCAGTCTCACACCGTCACAGGGCTCATTCCCTTCTCTTGTTATCCACAGGATCCAGCTCGGCTCTCTCAGGATGGCCGCAGCCATACAAAGGCTGAGGAGAGTTTCCCTGCATCTGTTCAGGGCTGGCTTCTTTTCATTCATTCCTCAAAGTGAGATTGTTCCACAAATGGTGAACTGCACCAGGTTCCCCTGTCGCTGGGGCGACCTGTGGACTTAGACTCACTTTGTGACACTCTTTCTCTAGCCTCAGTTTATCATTTTATTGTCCATGACTCTGGGCTGCGCTCGATGCTCAGTGTTAGCACGGGTATTTCTGTGTAATCAACAGATCGTATCGCTCCTTTAGTTACCTGCTACACTGTCTAATCCAACCCTTTGCTGCTTTTCATCTCCAGCATCCCACCAATGGCCTGTGCTCAGGTTTGTAACTCAGAGACTCAGGAAATGGGACAGTCCCAGCTCAGCTCCCTCAGGCTAGTGCCAGATTCTCATTAAAGAACTCACCATGTCATTTGTCACTAGGGACAGTCTGTAATTACAAGCAGAGAGGGCTCCGAGACAAGGCAGATGTGACGTCCATAGGCTGGAGAAGGCTGGGCCTGTGAATGGAAATGAACGAGAGGGGATGTGGCAGAGGATAGAGATGAACGGCAGCCTGGAGATGGGAGAACCGAACCTTCCCTGAGGGACACCAGAGCAAGGGGATGTGGAAAAAGTGGAACAAGTGCAGCAAACTCAAGTCATGCAGGATTTTGAGTCTGTGACTTCTTATGGCGAAAGCGGCCAGCTCACCGCTAGATCTCCCAATGGAGGGGAGACAGGGCTTGCACCCAGTGGTGTAGCTGAGTGGTTCAAACTACTAGATTAGGCTCAAGTGGATTTGAAGATGGCGGCTTGAGTCCTGCCAATGCTACAGGCCCCGCATCAGAGGGATTTCATAAACCCTTCTGCCAAGGGGCGGACAGCTGCATTTAGACATTGGCAGCTCGTTTTCACAACAGCCTAAGGGAATTAGGCACTCAGTGGAGCAGGACATTTTAACCCCATTGCCTGCACCTGTCAGTTCTGCGCCCTCGTAGAGTTCATTAACCCACCGTAGTAATTGGGGCTTCCCCAGCCTGCCGGCACCTGTCCCTGGCTGGAGCTGCTTTCTAAAGGCAACTTGCAAAGCTAAACCCTATGGGCTTCTTGGGGATTTGAACCCAGGCCCTCTCACCCCCAAACAGAGTCACGCCCCTAGGGCAGGAAGCAACACTCAGACATCTTTCATAGCTACTTCCCCCTCTCATGGGTATCGCTAGTGTTGGCATCAGCCCATGGAACTCCCTGCCACTGGATGTTACTCCAGCTGATGCCTCAGTCTGTGAAAGAGCTTTTCTACATCTGTCACAGCTCGGGGTGACTGCCTCTGTCTTCTCCTACCACGGCAGGGTCGGGACCTCCACGCACAGACTTCTAGTGCCCCAACCATCACCCACGTCTCTCCTCCATCTCTCGGGGGCATCTCCAAGCTGCACAGTGCTCTGCCTGCCCTGGCTCATTCTCAGCAAAAGACAGGCTGCCCAAGCCGGTTTCTCTTGCTGTCTCCTCTCAGACTAACTGCCGAGTCATAGCCAGCAGGGCAAGTTACCACCCAGCTCAGCCTGGCCCTGCCCGTGTGTTCCTAGGTAAAAGCTTCACAAAGAAAACCCAGGTGCTCACCCAGCCCTCCCTGGGCATGAGGCAGGAATTGGCCTGCCAAGCTCCACCCCAGGGCTTTCCCTGTGGTCAAAAGTTCATCACAGCGCCAGCTTGGAACAACTGGGACAGGGTGTGGGATGGGGGGGGGGGGCTGAGTCCTTCCACCCTCCCTTATGCCCCAGGGCTTTCTGGGGGGTCTGGTCCGTTTGCTGGCTCAGGCCCTGCACCGGTTTTAAACCAAGCTATTGAGCTGTGGCCAATGGTGCCGGGAGAAGGCATTCTGCACCAGCGCAGGCACCTCGCCAAGGGGCTGGTAACTGGTGAGATGACACTGGAGATGCTACGGACCATACCACACCCCCGACTGCATGTTTAATCCAATGGCCCCCAAAGGCGCCAACCCTGCTGCCATTGAAAGCGAACAGTGAAATGGTCTTGGGCCGGTTTATAAATCCGGGAAAGGTGAAGCCGTCACAATTACAGGTGCCAGGAGCTGCAGGTGAGCTGGCGCGCTGCCTGGTTGAAAGGTGTCACTGTCTGTGCGCTCTCCAGCTGGGCTCCAGTGCACTTCAAGAGCCAAGAATGCATCAGACAGTAAATGGGGACCCACGTTCTGCCTATGGGGGCCTGCTTTACAAGTGGGCTCAGAGACTTGGGGGAAAGGAGTGTGGCAGATTAGCGAGCAAGCGGGTGCATCAGGGGACAGCTAGGTGGACTGAGTGGCAGATGAAAGCAAGAGCCAAGGTGTGTGACGCTGGCAGACCAGGTGGCAGCTGATCCCTGGTGAATGCACGGCTGGCACCCAGGCTGGCTCAGCTGGCATTAGCCGTGTTAAAACAGATGCTACATTTCGAAGGCTGCGTTCAGTGTTTGGTCTTTATGAAATGCTTGGGAGCTGCTGCCGGCGTTCATCTCACGCACACCGGCTGCATCCGGCGTTATGTCCCAGTGTTTGCTCTGTAACTACAGATGTGTCTGCTGGGAAACTGGATACCCCCCCAGACAGGAGAGAAGCAACACCAAGCATGAGCTGCTCATTCACCACGAGAGGCGGCAGCTCGTGCCCGTCAAAAGAAGACCCATAGACCCCCCCCGACGAATCATTGTGAGACACCCATGGTCGGATGATGTGGTTGATTCTTTTCCCCACCCCTATGGAGAGGGACCTGCAAAGATGCTCAGCCCAACACCACTCAAGCTCTGCAGGAAGGGCATAAAAATCCCCGTCGAGGAGGAATTGTCGTCACTTTGCTTCTGGAGAGGGCCAGGGATCTCCAGGCTGCTTAGCTGGGGTTAGCGCTAAAGGATGTAAAGAGCTGACGCTTACAGCTGCATCTGTTACTGTCTGGAACTTCAGATGAACTCATATGTGTGTACTTGTTACCCACTTGAACATGCAAATCACTCTCTAGTTCCCTTTCCCTCATTAATAAGCCTTTAGTTAGTTCATTAGAGGATTAGCTGAAGGCGTTGGTTTTGGGTGAGGTCTGCAGCGCACTCGACCTCAAATCAGTGACTGGCACTGGAGCGTGTGTGATTTTGGTGCAATGGGTCAGCTCTCGCAAAGGGATGTCGGGATACCCCGAGGCGCCCCAGGGCCAGCCTGGGCTCTCCCCCCCAGTAAGGTATGAAGAGTTCACAGCTGATTGGTGAAATCGAGTTCTAGGACCCACCGCCAGTTTGGGGCTTGTGCCATCTGTCCTGAGGCTGGTGCCTCAAAGCCCTCACGTTACTCCCCCAGCCCAGCCCCGGGTCTGCGCTCACACAGCTTGTCCCAGTGGAGCTGTTCTGCTCAGTGTCAGTAATGTACTCAGAGAAGCCAGGACTCCCAGGGGAGCCCCCAAACTCTCAGCTGCTCCCGCTGGTCCTCCTCACCGCTGGAACGGCACCTCCCCCTGGCTGTCCAAGGGATTAACTCCATGAGGCTGACAGTCCTTCCTGTGGTCACACATATCTCGATGCTGCAGCCTCTCCTTGCCGCGACCCCACAGCTGGGTCCCTCAGTGCTGCCACCTTCCATGCAGAGTCCTTCCAAATCTCTTCTGTTGGAGAGGCATCCAGATGGCGTCAGGCCCAGGGCCTTGACCCTGGCATAGGACCCTGCTGACTGCTTCACTGGTGCCCCTTACGTACTAGTGGTAGGGGAAACCAGGCCCACCCCCTACTCAGGATTCCAGCCCAAGTACCCTGCAACACACAGCCAAAGATCTGCTAAGTCCCCAACCTTGCTGCTTCCCACCCTGCAGCACACAAAATCTCTTCTCCCTCTCTCTAGGCCAGACCCCCAGAGTCCCCCTACACTCCCCAGGTTCCCTCCTGCTCTCTCTACTTCGCAGAGGGTGACCACCAACTTCCTCCCAGTAGCCTTTGCTTTGCCAGCTCCTTGGGTTTAAACTAGCCCTGCCCACCCTCTCCTCAGATGTGCCTTCCCCTAATTAGGGCTTTTCCTTCCACCCTGAATTGCCCCAGTTTTTTGCCTGGCCCACCTCTGTGCTGTCACAGACAGCACGGGGAGCAAATCCCATCACAATGGCCTCCTATGTAATTCCCGGCAGAATATCCCACAGCAGAATATCCCTAGCCTGGGGCTCAGCCCATGGCCCCGGTAGGTGGGGAACCCACCTGAGCGTCTCTGCTCTAAACCAGAGCCCTGGAACCAGGTTTCACATGGCCCCCGTGACATGCCCAGGCCACTGGACGCCAAGAGGGCATCTCTCCCCATCTCCCTACCCCTGAGACTGAGCTGGCGCCGAGCTCTAGGGGAGGGCTTGTGGCTGGGATCCCCGAGAGGCCTGGCAGTCAAAGGTTTAGAGATACCTTGCAAGTTCCATCTCGGATGCCCCACTGCCAGGCTCCTAGGCCAATCAACCCCCTGGTTTATACACGGGCCTCTGCTACAATGCGTTACCTCTTCTGCCCCATCTTGGCTTGGAACCAGTCAGTCTAATATTTTCCCAGCTAGGCTGACACCCTGGGGAGGATATTAGTGGAGCTAACGAGCTCTCTTCTTTCCTCTGTCCCCCGATGGACGCTAATGAGCCACGCTGCATTAATCAGCCCCTGGTGGGCACCGAGGCAGAGCTAATTGGCAGGGCCATTCCCGCCAGGACCCCAAAGCCCCGGGTGGCCCTCCCAGAGGTCATTAATGCCAGGAAAGTTTGCTCTGCCTGGAGGGTCCCGAGATGCATGTGAAGGTCCTGTATCAGACACACGGCTCCACTGTGGAGCAAGGGGGCCAGTCATGGCACGGTCCCAGGCTGGGCCAGCCCCATAGATTCATAGAATATTAGGATTATAAGAGACCTCAGGAGGTCATCTAGGCCAATCTCCTGCTCAGAGCACCAACTAAATCATCCCAGCCAAGGCTTTGTCAAGCCGGGCCTTAAAAACTCTAAGGATGGAGATTCCACCACCTCCTTAGGTAACCAATTCCAAGGCTTCATCACCCTCCTAGTGAAATAGTGTTTCCTAATATCCAACTTAGACCTCCCCAACTGCAACGTGAGACCACTGCTTCTTCTGTCATCTGCCACCACTTAGAACAGCCTAGCTCCATCCTCTTTGGAACCGCCCTTCAGGTAATTGAAGGTTGCTTTCAAATCTCCCCTCACTCTTCTCTTCTACAGACCAAAACTGACACAATACTCCAGGGGTGGCCTCACCAGTGCCGAATAGAGGGGAATAATCACTTCCCTCGATCTGCTGACAATGCTCCTAACACAGCCCAACATGCCATTGGCCTTCTTGGCAACAAGGGCACACTGCTGACTCATATCCAGCTTCTCATCCACTGTAATCCCCAGGTCCTTTTCTGCAGAACTGCTGCTTAGCCAGCTGGTCCCCAGCCTGTAGTGGTATATGGGCTTCTTCCTTCCTAAATGCAGAACTCTGCACTTGTCCTTGTTGAACCTCATCAGGTTTCTTTTGGCCCAATCCTCCAGTTTGTCTAGGTCATTCTGGACCCTATCCCTACCCTGCAGCCTATGTACCACTCCTCCCAGTTTAGTGTCATCTGAAAACTTGCTGAGATGCAGTCCACGGCATCCTCCAGATCATTAATGAAGATATTGAACAAAACTGGCCCCAGGACCAACCCCTGGGGCACTCCGCTTGATACCAGCTGCCAACTAGACATTGAGCCATTGAACTGGGTCTGGCGTTAGTCACAGTGGGGCACAGAGAAGGAGCGAAGTGGCTGGTGGCTTCTAGGCCTCTTTGACTCTCTCGGGTCTGGAAACAAACCCTTTTTCTGGAGAAAGGGGTGGAAATTCTGCCACTGCTGGGGCTGGGCATGGTGCCCTGGCTGGCACAGTGCCCCCATTGCCTCTGGAGACCCTTCAGTCTGGGGGTTTCAGAGCACAGCTCAAACCAGGTCCATAAGGAGCTGGAGAGACCAGCCAGAGCCCTCTTGTGAGGGCAGCTTGTGCCTTGTCAACTACTTCAGGGGCTGGCACCTTCCCCTGACTTGGCTGACACTCTCCAAGAGGGGCCCCAGGGACCATTCCAGGCAGGTGGTTACCCTTCAAACCGGGGTTGGCTGCATCGTGGCAGCCCCATCCAGACACCCACTACCCAGCATTGGCTGACGCTTTATCATGTCAAGCTCTCCTCAGCTCCCGCTGCCCACCAGACCCCTCCCCACTCGGCCAAGGTCTTTGTCCCCAGAACCAGCTGCAGATGAATGCTCGCCAAGCCAGGATGTAATCCCAGGGGATGGCTGCCCGCTCATGAAAAGACTAGTCCGTCCTTTATACTGATCGGGAATCTCTCTGACCTTGGATTGGTAGATGCTGCCACTACTCAAGTGCAAAACCCTTTTGAGATCCCAGGAAGGTGCACTTGGGAATTCCTTCTTGTGGGGTACTCTCAAGCCCTTTCTCACACACACCGGGGAAATGCTGAGAAAGAAAAACAAAGGAAATCAGCTGTTGCCACCAGCTAATTAAACAACATGTGCACACACTTCTTAGGACACAAAAATCCAACTCTGTTCTTAAAAAAGGTACATTTTATTAAAAACAAAAAGAAAGAAAACACATCTGGAAACTCAGGCTATCACTAAAAAAAAATCACTTACAAGGATTCGGCATCAAGAATAACTTTCATGAGGTCCAGTTAAAAGGCTATAAGCAAAACAAAAGCATTTGGGGTTAGCCCAGAGGAGTCCACAGGCCACAAAGAAATAAAAAAAGAGATAAACCTAATCACGTTTTCCTATACATTTCCTGATTTACTTACATCTCTGGAGTTTCAAATGAGTAGTTTCTAGGTATAATACCAATGATTTTTAACACCCGGCCCCAAGCTTTTTACAGAGTAGTTACTCCCAGTCTGCCTGTGCCTGAGAACAACCACAGATAGACAAAGAGGAATTTTTTTCCCAAATTTAAAATGTTCTAGCCTTCCCATTGGCTCTTTTGGTCAGGTGGTCACTCCCTTCCTTTTACCTTCGGATTGCAGGGAAACTTTTTAACCCTTTACAGTTAAAGCAAGTAGAAAACAGCTACTAAGAGGGATTTTATACCTAGCCTGGCTGGCTGGGTGTTCATAAAAGGGAGCTCCCTCGGCCCCTTTCATTTATCACAGGCTCATTCTGTCCCTGGAGATTCCAGTCCCCACACTGGGGGATTCCAACCAACCAAAGGAATTTAGCTTTGAAATAAATCAAAATCTTTGATTAAAATGATACCAGAAGAAAATGAAAATGAAGGAAAGAAAATATGATAATGTAAACTATAGAGAGGAAAGGGATGGATTGCAACCTGTAATACAAGGTAACTAATGGAGTGATACGATCTGTTGATTACACAAAAGTAACCCTCCGAACACTGAGTATCAATTCTAGCCCAGTAACAAAGGTTAATGTGTAATAACATTGTTACCCAGGGCCAAAGAAACAAATCACACAGCCAGTGTAAAGCAGGAGGTCTTCCCACTGACAGGAGGATCTGGTTCAATTAGCCACTTGTGAAATAATCTTGCTTTGAAGAATGACTGGAAAGAAGCCAGCCCTGGACGGAGGCAGGGAAACCTTCCACTGCCTGAGTACAGCTCAAGCCCCCTACTGACAGAGCTGAGCAGGACCCTGTGGGTAACTAGAGACAGGAATACGCCATTTGGCAGCCTGGGGCTGAGGTGTCAGCCTGAGTAACAGCTAGTGGCTGGGAGTTCCGTGGGCTGATACCAACAGCAAAGACACCCAGGAGAGGTGGAGCCTGCAGGGCGGATGCAGCTGTTGAAGGTGCCTGAGGGCAAAGTGAACCATCCTGGCTTAGAGAAGGTGCTATGGGGGGCTTGGCATGTGGCTTGTTGGTCTAGGGATATGAGTCTTGCTTTTGGCAGAAGAAGTCCTGGGCTCAGACCCTGGATGAGCCCAGCTGTTGGGGTTTTACAAATGGTCTGTAGAAAGCAGCCAGAGGGTGGATGGACACCGTTCCGAAGGTGGGAAAAAGAGATTGATGGGGGCCCAGAACTGAGGCCTGCTGGAGTGGCTATGGATGGGTTAGAAAGCTCTACTCTGTTAGTGACTATATGGGGTGCCTAACTCCCTTAGGCTCATTTGAAAACAGCTATGAGCATCTAACTCCCTCCATCATCCCCTTTATAGCTGTGTTGAAGTGGCAGGTTTGAACTGACATCCCTGAAGAGACAGGAGTCCCAAGCCAGCACCTCAGCCCCCTCCAGGCACTGCTTGCTTCTGGTGGAGTGTTTACATTGCAGAGTTAGCTATAAGAAGTTACAGATGCAAAATCCTGAGTGGCAGAAGTTTTTGCTACCAGTATTCAGGGCCCCTTTGCCTTCTCTAGGTGGTCGCTCTTTTCCAGCCTCTGTCAAGTCCCCTCCCATTCATCTCCTTTTACAGCCCCAGCCTGCTCCATCTCCCTTCGTGCAGATCTCTCTCCTGCCTGCGGCCTTCTCTGAGCCCTCTCTGTTTGTAGCTAGAGATTACTTCTCAGTGAAAGATCCCAGTGGTAAATCTTTAATCACAATCTCGCAGTAGACTCAGGGAGCTGAGTGGGATCTTTCCCGTCTCCCACATCCCCAAGAAGTGGGAAGGAGGGTTTATTCCCAGACGGATAGTTTGCCTGGCTGACACTTCAGCTGCAGTTTGCCCGCTGGAAAGAAGGGGGCATTTCCAGCAGCAGCAGCTCTTGCTCCAAGGTCAAAATAAATCAAGATTTCAGCAAGCAGGTGGAGCCAAAAGCTCCATTGCTCAGGGCCGTGTTGTGTAGAGTGGAGATTGGCGGCTTCATTCTCTCTTTGGCTGGGGGTCTTATTCAGCTCCATTGGCCAAGCCCTAAGCAATGCAAGTCATCCATTCAGCCCTCAATTCATCCCTAGACACCCCATACAACTGTTTAGCTATCCCCACCTGCCCCCGCCCATCTCTCCAGCTCCATCCGCACCCACCTGTCTCTCCATCCTTGTCTAGCTCTTCGTGGAGGGAGCCGTCCCATAAGCTTTTGCCATCTCCTGAGTCTCTGAGGGGGAAAGAAATATTAGTTATGGCAAAAGCTAGAATCTCCCCTGTCATAAACAGATAAGTAAGAGTTAATAGAACAGAAGTACTTCATGTCTCTTTTGCCTGGAAAGGGTTAACAAGTTCAGTGAGCCTGTCTGTCACCTGACCAGAGGACCAATCAGGGGACAGGATACTTTCAAATCTTGAGGGAGGGAAGTTTGTGTGTGTGCTGTTAGTGTTTGGTTGTTGTTCTCTCTGGGGGCTCAGAGGGACCAGATGTGCAACCAGGTTTCTCTCCAATCTCTCCAATACAGGCTCTTATATGTCCAGAATAGCGAGTACTAGGTAGATAAAGCGAGTTAGGCTTATGTTTGTTTTCTTTATTTGCAAATGTGTATTTGGCTGAGAGGAGTTCAAATTTGTACTTGTATACTTAGGCTGGGAGGGTATTCCCAGTGTCTATAGCTGAAGGACCCTGTAACACATTCCATCTTAAATTTACAAAGATAATTGTTACTGTTTTTTTTCTTTCTTTAATTAAAAGCTTTTCTTGTGTAAGAACCTGATTGTTTTTTATTCTGGTGAGACCCCAGGGGACTGGGTCTGGATCCACCAGGGAATTGGTGGGAAGAAAGGAGGGAAGGGGGAGAAGAAGGCTACTTCCTCTCTGTGTTAGGATTACTGTCTCTCTCAGGAAGAGTCTGGGAGGGGGAGAGAGAAGGAGGGGGGAAGGTGCATTTTCCTCTCTGTTTAAGATTCAAGGAGTTTGACACACAGTGATCTTCCAGGGTAACCCAGGGAGGGGAAGCCTGGGAGAGGCAACGGTGGGGGAAAGGGTTTACTTTCCTTGTGGTAAGATCCAGAGGGTCTGGGTCTTGGGGGTCCCCGGGCAAGGTCTTGGGGGAACCAGAGCGTACCAGGCACTGGAATTCCTGGTTGGTGGCAGTGCTACATATTCTAAACTGGTAATTGAGCTTAGAGGAATTCATGCTGGTACCCCATCTTTTGGACGCTAAGGTTCAGAGTGAGGAATTATACCATGACATCCCCATTTTAGATTCGGCACTTTTCCCAGCTGATTTAAAGTAGCAGAGCCCAGAGCCAGATTCGACCCAGAGCATGCCTCGAGGATGCATTGCCACTGGCGCTGGGATGGTAACTCTCACCCAAGGTGGCTGTGGGTCCCCTGGGGACAGGAGCTTCTTTTCAGAGTCTTCCATTGAACGTGTGGCTCATGACATGCTTGGGATGTGTGACTTCCCAGTGTCACCACCCGGCCTAACCTTCCTTCTTAAAACAGCCTTGGTGCGCAGCTGCGGACACGAGCTAAGTGTCCTGTAAGCCAGTGCTTCTCAAAGCCGGTCTGCTGCTTGTTCAGGGAAAGCCCCGGGTGGGCCAAGCCAGTTTGTTTACCTGCCGTGTTGCAGGTTCAGCTGATCGCAGCTCCCACTGGCTGTGGTTTGCTGTCCCAGGCCAATGGGGGCTGCGGGAAGTGGTGCGGGCTGAGGGATGTGCTAGCCGCCCTTCCCGCAGCCCCCATTGGCCTGGAGCAGCGAACCTTAGCCAGTCGGAGCCGCGATCAACCGAACCTATGGATGTGGCAGTAAACAAACCGGCCTGGCCTGCCAGGGGCTTTCCTTGAACAAGCGGCGGACCGGCTTTGAGAACCACTGCTCTAAGCTACGTGGCCATGCAGCAGCCTATTAAGCGCCACGCAGGCGCTCAGCGCTGCGGCAGGGAGAGATGTCTCTGCCCCAGCCCCTGATCTGTTGCAGTGTGGAGAGGCGCCTCTCCTCCAGCCCCCACCCAGCCCAGCCACAGAGCTGCTGTAGCAGGAAGAGGCACCTTTCCACCCTAGCCCAGGTACTGCTACTGGGAGAGAGAGCTGGGGAGAGCCCTGGTGCAGACTGAAACCCAAAACCCACACCTCCAGCCAAAGCCCTCACCCCCTACACCCAACCCTCTGTCCCGAGCCCCCTCCCACACTCTGCATCCCTCAGCCCCACCAACACCACACATCACCTCCATATATGTGCACATATGAAAATTCATTCTGCACATGGGTGGGAAAAATTAGAGGGAACACTGGAAACGACATGAATCTCCCCCCAGACTCTTCTTTAGATAAACCCAAGCACATTGCACCTTTGTTCTCCAGTTGAATTGCTGCATCTGGAGGTTGCTAGTCGTCTCTCTATATCAGCCCAGAAGTTAAAGGGTTTTAATACAGAGTGGAATTACCCACTGGCAGGACTTAACCAAAGGTCATGGTAGATTCTCCAGGACACATGACAGGCAGGTTCACCAGAGGGTTGCATCCTCCTTAGCGTGTGTTGACTGAGCTCCTTGAATCTCTGCATTCCCCACCCAGGACTTTCTCTTCCCCCACTCCCTCTATTTCAGGAACTCCCTGCTACTCCCTGCAATCTCTTCTCTGCTTCCTCGGTTCTCCGAGCTCAAGGAGAGGAAATCCAGAGCTGGGGCATGGGCATTCGTCAGCGTCGGAAGCCTTCCCAGGGAGGGGAGCCGCCTTTCTGCCCCCTCTGCTCGTTAGCATTGTTATGAATTGTTGCTGTAGCACCTTGGTGGTGAGTGGGGGCCCAGGACCCTGTTGTGCCTGGTACTGTACAAACACAGATCAGAAAAGTGGGTCCCTGCCCCATGGAGCTTGCAATGAAAACATAAGAGAAGAGCTGAGAGATGGAAAGAGATGGGGCAGGACAAGGGAAACCCCAGATGATGTTTGTACCCATGACGGGCATTGGCCTCAGCAACCGAACCGCTGTCCTGATTTTTGGGGGCCTCCGGCAAAAGTGAGTTGTGAGGTGGTACCCGAAGGAGGGCGAAGAGACGGTTTTGTCGCTGTGTCCAGGGAGCGCAGCCCTGGTGGGAGAGGAGGTGCGGGAGGAAGCAGGAAGGGGCCTGTTTGAAAAGGGGACCAGCGGAGGAAGGTGGCCAGTGACGGGGAGTGAGAGGAGACAGGTCGGCCAAGAAGGGCCTTGGAGGTGGAGCCAGGCAGCTGATGGCTGATATGCCCCTGACAAACCCAAGGGCTTGGCTGTTGGTGGAAATGAAAACTTGTCAATTAAAACGGTACGGGAGGAAAAGAAAAGGAAGGAACGGAAGTAGGTGCTGGGAAGTGTGCAGAGGAAAGCGATGGACTAGCCGGGGTCAAAGGCGACTGACGGAGCGCTCCAATCTGATCACACACAAATCACCATGTGACGCTCCCTTCAAATATATATATATAATTGGAGATATACCAATCTCCTAGAACTGGAAAGGACCTTGAAAGGTCATCGAGCCAGTGGGTACCAAGTCCAGCCCAGGCTCAAAGGCCAGTGGGTGATAAAATGATTAACTGAGGCTGAAGGTACAAATCTCACAGCCGTTGGGAGTCCGCAGGTCACCCCAGCGACAGGGGAACATGGTGCAATTCAGTATTTATGGAACAATCTCGCTTGGAAGAATGATTGGCAAGAAGCCAGCCCTGGATGGAGGCAGGGAAGTCCACCACAGCCTTAGCAGAGCTGGCACACCATCCCGAGCAGAACCTGTGGGTAACTAGAGACAAGAACAAGCCTTTTGATGGCCTGAGGCTGAGGTGTCAGCCTGAGTAACATCCAGTGGCTGGGAGTTGTGTGGGCTAATACTAAACCCTGGAGACTCCCATGAGGGGTGGAGCCTGCTGGGCAAAGAAAGGCAGCTATTGAAGAAGCAGAGATACTGGAGGGCAAAGTGACACATCTCAGCACAGAGAGGAAACCACAATAAGCATTTTCATCTGGCTCGTTGGTCTAGGGGTATGATTCTCGCTTTGGGTGCGAGAGGTCCCGGGTTCAAATCCTGGACGAGCCCAGTGTTTTGCCTTTTGCAACTGACCTTTAGAAAGCAGATAGGGTGAGGGGCAGCTCCAGGGTGGGTAGGTGCAGTTGTGAAAGTGGGCTAATGAGCTGGAGTGGGGCCTGTAACTGAGTAGTGCTGGGGAAGCTTGGATAGGTTAGAAAGCCCTGCTGTGTTGGTGACTATATTGGGTGCCTAACTCCCATAGGCTCCTTTGAAAATTACTCTGAACGTTGAAATCCGTCCTCTGTACACACTAGTCTGTGAAATCCCTCTAAGGCTCTGAGGGGCCCTGGGGATCTCCAGACCAGCTGTTCTGTGCCTCACTGTGTTATCCTCAGCACACACAGTCTGCCTGAGCAGACCCACGTCATGTGCCCTCCCTGCAGAGGCCTGGTCAGCACCAGAAAATTGTTTAACTACGTCACACAGGGGTGTGAAAGATCCACACCTCTGAGCAGCCTGGTTAAGCCGACCCACGTGCCTGTGGAGACAGTGTTGGGTTGTCACAGCTGTGCAGCTGCACTATGCAGTGTAGACACACCTTAACCTAGCAGCTGCTTCTTGGGGAGGTGGTTAACCATGCTGCTGGGAGAACCACTCTGGGCAACATAGGTGCGTCTACACTGCAGCGCTGCAGCTGCGCAGCTGTGACATTGTTGTGTTTTCAGGGTAGCCCAGCCCACGTATAATCACACGCACCCTATTCCATTGTTCATACAGTGGCCCCCAAACGAATTTAACTAGGGTCAATGATGGTTGTTGTAATTCCATTAGCTTGGTCCAGCACATGGCTGGATGTTGTTAGAGCTGTCACAGGCTGTGGGTTCATATTCCCCTTCCCTGCCTCCAGGGGCAAAAAGGATCCTTCAAACTTGTGAGTCCCTGGGAATTTTAACAGTCACAATGAACGCGGCAAACGAAAACCAAACCCAGATTTTCCAAATCACTGACTGGAGAGAAACCCCAGTTTGGCCGATGGAATTATTGACTCATTGTGGTTCATCGGACAAACAAGCACAAAGGCTGGACCTGAGGCTAGCGGTTAATTTCTGTGCCTGCTTCATCCTCCCCTTGGAGGGGCCAGCCCCTGCACCAGGATCCTCCAAGCAAAGGAACTTACCTTTGAAATAGATGAAAACTGTTTAATTCAAATGCTACGGGAAGAAACTGAAACTGAATGAAAACAAACACGATGATGTGAACTACAAAGAAGGAAGATGGTGACTCCGTGGTATAAATTAAGGTAACTAAAGGAGCGATACGATCTGTTGATTACACAAAAGCAACTGTAGGCATCTCAATTCCAGCCCAGTATCAAAGGTTAATGGAAGATAAAATGGTTAATTATGTGTAAAGGTTCAGACGGAGCCAGGGTAAGTCCACATGTTGCCCCAATGGCAGGAAAATGTTGTTCAATTTGCCATTTATGAAACAACCTTGCCCTGGCAAGAAGCCAGCCCTGGACAGAGGCAGGGAAACCCTCCACAGCCTTAGCACAGCTGGTGCACCACCCTCAAAAAGCAGAGCAGACAGGTGCGAGTCCTAGAGATGAGAAGGGGCCTTTTGACATACTCAGTAACATCCTGAGTTAAGGAGTTCCATGGACTGATGTCAATGCCAGAGACGCCCATGAGAGGCAGAGCCTGCAGGGAAGAGGCAGCTGTTAAAGAGGCAAAGATGCCTGAGTAGAGTGGGAGCCATCCTAGCTTAGAGAAGCCCCTATTCATTCTTTCCCTGTTTGGCTAGTTGGGTCTAGGGGTATGATTCTCACTTTGGGTGCTGGGGTCCTGCATTCAAATCCTGGACAAGCCCAGAGATTTTGATTTTGCAAATTGCCTTTAGGAAGTAGCTGAAAAGAAGAACAGACACCTGTGGGGTGCTAATGTCACTAAGGTGGGCTAGAAAGTACTGGTCTGGGGTGCCTAACTCTCTTAGGCTGTTATGAATGTGCCTTTAAACGCAGCCATTGTGAAGTTTGCACATTTATGTGAGAAATGCCTCTGAAGAGAGAAGTGTGACAAGAATGGGATTTGAACCTGTCATAAACAGATAAGTAAGAGTTAATAGAACAGAAGTACTTCATATCTCTTTTGCTTGGAAAGAGTTAACAAGATCAGTGAGCCTGGCTGTCACCTGACCAGAGGACCAATCAGGGGACAGGATACTTTCAAATCTTGAGGGAGGGAAGTTTTGTGTGTGCTGTTAGTTTTTGGTTGTTGTTCTCTCTAGGTTCTGAGAGTGACCAGACGTGCAACCAGGTTTCTCTCCAATCTCCCTGATACAGGTTCTTATAGATTCAAAATAGTAAGTACTAGGTGATAAGGCGAGTTAGGCTTATGTTTGTTTTCTTTATTTGCAAATGTGTATTTGGCTGGGAGGAGTTCAAATTTGTATTTTGCTGAAAGGATTTTAATTTGTACTTGTATACTTAGGCTGGGAGGGTATTCCCAGTGTCTATAGCTGAAGGACCCTGTAACACATTCCATCTTAAATTTACAAAGATATTTTTTACTGTTTTTTCTTTCTTTAATTAAAAGCTTTTCTTGTTTAAGAACCTGATGGTTTTTTTATTCTGGTGTGAGACCCCAGGGGACGGGGTCTGGATTCACCAGGGAACTGGTGGGGAGAAAGGAGGGAAGGGGGAGAGAAAGGTTGATTTCTCTCTGTGTTAGGATTACTTTCTCTCTCAGGGAGAGTCTGGGAGGGAGAGAGAGAAGGAGGGGGGAAGGTGGATTTTCCTCTCTGTTTAAAGATTCATGGAGTTTGAATCACAGTGATCTTCCAGGGTAACCCAGGGAGTGGAAGCCTGGGAGAGGCAACTGTGAGGGAAAGGGTTTACTTTCCTTGTGTTAAGATCCAGAGGGTCTGGGTCTTGGGGGTCCCCAGGCAAGATTTTAGGGGGACCAGAGTGTACCAGGCACTGGAATTCCTGGTTGGTGGCAGCGCTACAGGTTCTAAGCTGGTAATTAAGCTTAGAGGAATTCATGCTGGTACCCCATCTTTTGGACGCTAAGGTTCAGAGTGGGGAATTATACCATGACAATGGACCTAGGGCATGTGAAGGGCAACTGCCCTGAGAGCAACAGCCTACTGCAACACATCACCCTGGGGTGCCGCTGAGAGCCTTCACTCCCAGATGCCTCACAAATACCCCCAGAGCAAAGGGAAACTGTGAATGTGGGTGGGAAGAAGATAACTGTGTGGTAGGACACTGGTGCACAGGAATCAGCTATCCACTAGTCCCTGGTGGACCCCAAATTCATTGACCCAGAGGCCTCAGTGACACTGCAACCCTTTAAGGCCAACTCCTTTAATTTGCCTACAGCCAAGTTTCCTGTCTAGTACAAGGGCTGTTCAGGAATATGGACCTTTGCCGTCTATAACGGTTATCCCATTCCCATGCTGCTGCACCAGCAGACAGCGGTCCACAGTCAGTGGAAACAGCCCCATCATCTGCATCGCTTCCAGAGGGACCAAGCCCAAGTCCACAACCCAGCAAGGAACTAATGTCTCCAGCATCAGGGGAGCAGTTCCAGGCAGAGGATAAAAGCCTCACAGGATCTTGGATCGTGGCATGGAGCAACCCACCACCTCTCAGCTCTTCCAACAGGTCCAGGTTTGTTGTAGAAGGAGGACTCTTTTATAAGGAAACCCTTTCTGGTGTGCACAAGGAGGACTGGCATCCTCAGAGACAGTGGGTAGTTCCAAGTATAGGCGCCAACTTTCCCTGGTGCCAGTGGGTCCTCATGCTCCCCACAGTTCCCGGCCCTGCCCGCCTCCACCCTTTTCCCACCTGTGGCAAGCCACGACTCACCACTGGTTGTCCAGGGAATTAGCTCATCAGCCTCCGGTGTCACCCCTTGCTGCTGGCCCCCATGTCCTTCCCGGACCCCAGTGCCCCTTCTGCTGGATTTTGCCCCCTACAGTACCCCATGGTCTCGCTGGGTCTCCCCTCCCCAGGGAACCCCCAATCCCCACCCCCACTTCGCCTCAGTCTTCGGCTACTGCTGGTCACCATCTAGCCCCTGCTCCCTGGGGCAGACTGCAGCATAATTGCCACTCATGATCAGCAAGGAGGGTTTGTACCAGCTGCCTCTGCCCAGGGCTGGCTTTAGGCCCATTCCACCAATTCCCCCGAATTGGGCCCTGCGCCCAGTGAGAATCTCTTCCCTGGCTAGAGGCGCCTTTTTAATTTTTACTCACCTGGCAGCGCTTAGGGTCTTCGGTGGCACTTCGGTGGCAGGTCCTTCACTCACTCGGGGTCTTCGGCGTTGGGCCCTTCAGTGCTGCCGAAGACCTGGAGCGAGTGTAGGACCCGCTGCTGAAGTGCTGCCGAAGACTCAGAGCACCACCTGGTGAGTACAAGCCCTATGTGTTTTTTACATGCATGGTTTTTTTGGTTTTTTTTTTAATCATCCCTGCTGGGGCCATGTCAAAACTTCAAATCAGGCCCTGCACTTCCTAAAGCTGGCCCTGCCTCTGCCTACCCTTGGGCTGCTCCTCTGCAACCCCAGTGCCCTTCTTGGCCTTTAACAAGACTGGCAGCCTGGGGGGTTTCCAGGCCAGAGCTCCCCAGCTCCTCTGGCCTTTCCCCAGACCTACTCCACTTTAGGTACCCTGCTCCGCTCCCAGCAGCCAGGCCCATCCCTCTCAACAGCCAAAGAGAGACTGTCTTCTTGGCGTCTGGCCCACCGCCCTCTTATAAGGGCCAGATGGGCCCGCATTAAACCAGCCACAGCTGTGGTCAGTTACCCACTCAGCTTCCCCAGCAGTTCTTAATCCCTCTTACTTTTCTGCAGCCCTCTCCAGAGCTGGAGCAGGGTGATCACCCCGCTACACCGCCCCACCCTGCCCCCATTTCAACCCCTTCCCCAAAGTCCCCACCTCAACTCTGCCCCTTCCCTGCCCCTATTGGACCCCTTACCCAAATCCCCACCCTGGCACCGCCTCGTCCCTGAGCCACTGCATTCTCCCTCCTCCTCCCTCCCTCTCACCCGTGCTTCAGGCCATCCAGTGGAGTGCGGGGCCACTGCTCTATCTCGGCGTTTATCTCTCTGCCATGCATCTGTCTCCGCCGGAGAACTGGCACGGTTTGAAGGGCAGGGTGATGGAGCGGCTCTGGAAATGGACAGGACTCCTCCGGTGCCTTTCCCTTCGAGGGAGGGCACTGGTGCTCAATCAACTGGTCCTGTCCATGCTCTGGTACAGGCTCAAGACCCTGGTCCTGTCCCCGGGCTTCCTCGCCAACCTCCAGACGGCAATTCTGGAGTTCTTTTGGCCAGGACTGCACTGGGTCTCTGCAGGGGTCCTCCACCTGCCCCTGGAGGAGGGAGGGCAGGGCCTGAAGTACCTACGCCTGCCGTGCTTGGGGAGGCAAAATCCCTAGAGCCGCCCCTGCCGGCTCCTCACGAATATACTGCTGTGTTTCTGGCTGCACTTTTCCCCTCACCTCCTTCTCTATGCACTCCCTATCTGTGGCCCCACAAAGTCACGGCACCTCCTGGTCAACCTCCTGCTAGCCCTGGCTAAAATGGCCTTCTACAAAACCAGGGAGAGGAGGTTCGCCGATGGAGACTCCTGTGACTGTGGGGCTTGTTTCCAATCCTCTGTCCATTCACGTATTCAGGCACAGTTCCTCTGGGCGGCGCACACCGGCTCCCTTGACACCTTCGAGGAGCAGTGGGCGCTGTCCGGGGTTCTCTGCTCGGTGTCCCCGTCAGGTTCCCTTCTTATGACCCTTTGACCTTACTCCTGTCCCTGTTCTTTTATTAGTTGTCCCCTGAACTCAGTTGGGATTCAGGTCCTGTAGATCTTCCTCTTAGGCTGAGGGGGGGATCCTTTAGCAGTGGGTGGGCTTCTGCCCCTGCCCCACCCCGATTCCAACCCCTTCCCCAAAGTTCCCACCCCAACACCACCCCCTACCTGCCCCTATTGGAGCCCTTCCCCAAATCCCCACCCGGCCTCACCTCTTCCCTGAGCTTCTACGTTCTCCCTCCTCCCTCCCAGCTGCACAAAACAGCTGTTTTGCAGTGCAAGTGCTGGGAGCTAAGGGGGAAAAGCAGGCATGCAGCGCCCTCAGAGACTGCCTAGAGAAGGCAAAGGGGACCAGAACAGAGGGCCCTGAATGATGGTGGTAAACTTAAACCAGTCAGGGTTTTGAACCTGTAACATCTTATAACTAAATCTGCAATGTAACCATTCACCCGGAAGCAGGTGCTGCCCAGATGCTGTGACATGGCTGAGGGGTCTGAGGTACTGGCTTAAGGCTTCTGTCTCTTTGGGGATGTTGGTTCAAACCTACTTATGGTGCTCACTTTGCACACTATTATAGAAAGGGGACCATGGAGGGAGCTAAGTGTTGACAGCTGTTTCCAAAGGAGCTTAAGGGAGTTAGGCACCCAATATCAAAGTCCTAACCCATACGCAGCTGCTTTGGGACCCCTCAGTTCTGGGCCCCTCGGAACTCTTCATTCCACTGTTGCAACTGTGCCCACACACCTGTGGCTGCTCCTTACTCCAGCTACTTTCCACAGGACATTTGCAAAAGCCACACAGCTGGGCTCATCTAGTATTTGAACCTGGCAATGTCTCACCCCCCAAAGCAAGAATCATACCCTTGACCAACAAGCCAGATGGGAAAAACTGGTGCAGCGCCCTCTCTTAGGTGGGACATGTCACTCTGCCCTCAGCCACTTCTGTCTCTTTAATAGCTGCCTCCACCCTGCAGGCTCAGCCTCTCATGGGTGTCTCTGCTGTTGCCATCAGCCCATGGAACTCCCAGCCACGGGATGCCACTCAGGCTGACACCTCAGCCTCACACCGTCACAGGGCTCATTCCCTTCTCTTGTTATCCACAGGATCCGGCTCGGCTCTCTCAGGATGGCCGTAGCCGTACTAAGGCTGAGGAGAGTTTCCCTGCGTCTGTTCAGGGCTGGCTTCTTTTCATTCATTCTCCAAAGTGAGATTGTTCCACAAATGGCGAACTGCACCACATTCCCCTGTCACTGGGGCAACCTGTGGACTTAGACTGACTTTGTGACACTCTTTCTCTAGCCTCAGTTAATCATTTTATTGTCCATGACTCTGGGCTGCGCTCGATGCTCAGTGTTAGCGCAGGTATTTCTGTGTAATCAACAGATCGTAGCACTCCTTTAGTTACCTGCTTCACTGTCTAATCCAACCCTTTGCTGCTTTTCATCTCCAGCATCCCGCCAATGGCCTGTGCTCAGGTTTGTTACTCAGAGACTCAGGAGATGGGACAGTCCCAGCTCAGCTCCCTCAGGCTAGTGCCAGATTCTCATTAAAGAACTCACCATGTCATTTGTCACAAAGGACAATCTGTAATTACAAGCAGCGAGGGCTCCGAGACAAGGCAGCGGAATGGGAGAGAGGCCTGTATGATGAGAGATGGAAAAGGCTGGGACTGCATAAGAAGACGAATGAGAGAGGATGTGCTAGAGACTAGATATGAATGACTGCTGAGGAAAGGTAGAACAGGACCTTCCCTTTGTAACCCCAGACCCAGCTGGAACTGAAAGCAGCCCTGGTTTCACATGCTAGGGTAGTAATCTTTGTACAAAACATGCCTCATGCAGTATCATTTGAAAACAAATAATAGCAGGTCCTGGTGAAACGTTTGCAGCAGCATTCAATGTACAGGTACGACTAGAAGCTGAAAGTCTGGCTGAAGTGTGGTTATCAGATGAGTCCGAGGGCGGGGTAAACCTGTGTCTCAAGGATGCAGAACAGGCTAACTCCTCTTGCCAGGAGTCATCAAAGCTGATGGGCCATGGGGCTGGTCTTTGGCAGCAGATGGGGCAGGAACAGAGCAATCTGTGTTTTGGCTAACCACAGCGTGGAACCTCTGTCACCCAGGGGCCGGACCAGTGTAAACTAGGCAAACTAGGTGGATGCCTAGGGCACCAAGATTTGGGGGTGCCATAAATCGGTGCTTCCAAAAAATTTCTATACTATCACTGGAAAATGAATGAATAAAGAGAAGAGAAACATCATTGAACTTGCATTTTAACCTGTCGTTCTTCTCTCATATATTACACTATAGCCTACGCCAGTTCTGTGTTGTGGGCACAAGCATGCTGCTTCACTCCAGTACAAAGTGGCAATGATGTCATTTTTCTCATCGCACACAGCCGTTACCCATTCTGACAAGCTGTTTATAATGCTACGTTTACTAGTTTTCGGAGGTTGTTGACTGAGGCTAACTATTTTTGTAGAGATGTTTCAGATCTAAGACTCTGGCATCATTTCGCTAATACTTTGTGCAATTATGTGTGTATGTTAAGTATTTGAGTATATATGTTTATCATGTGAGAATATGCGTGTGTAGGTTGCTGAAAATTGTCATATGGATATTGTCAGTTGTTGTATGATGGAGTATCCGCCATTCTAATTTTATAAATTTTATTAATAACAATAATTGGATATTCTAAAGGTAGAATAAAATGTAGATTTTGATATGAAAGAATGAAGGAAGTATACATGAACAATGCCACATTATGCAGTATTCATTTTTAAAAGTTTATAATAAGCAATACTTATTAGGGGAGGCGAAGGGGAGGGGTGCGCAAGGTGGAAGTTTAGCCTAGGGCGCAAAATATCCTTGCACCGGCCTTGCTGTCACCTCAAGACCCTGCGTGTCTTCGTCCTCACAGCAGGAACCAACTTTATCTAGGGGTGACCCTCCGGAAACAGCATGTCAAAGGGTGACTGGACTACCAGCATGAGGGTCACAAACACCCGTGGTCTGCACTGTTTCTTTCTCCCTGTCTGTCTCTCTCGCTTTCACTTGAGACAAAGGAACCAAGTATCAGGCTCTGACCTGAGCATGTGGTAAGCCCCATTGCTGGGACCATGTGGGAAGAATTTTCCCTTGAACCAACTCTAGCTTGTTAAGATTTAGCTGCTGGGAAGCGTTTTATCTTCATTTCTCTTGTGCCAGTTCCTGATAATAATGCCCGATGCTCACGCTCGCTTGAAATCTCTCTCGTCGTAGTTAAATGAACTTTGATTTTTTTAAGCTTAAACCCATCCAGGGCTGTGTTTAAACCGAATCATTTGGCAACCCCAGTTAAAGTAGCAAACTGGTACATATTGACCTCTGACAGGGACAACGGCCCTCTGGTGGTCTGGTCAGTGCAGAGCAACCCTTCTGGAGGAGTGTGGGAGTGTGCTGGGGAGTGGCTAGTGCAGTGGTCCTTGGAGAAGCCAGTCTGCACCAGCATAGGCACCTCGCCAAGGGGCTGGTAACTGGTGGGATGACACTGGAGCAGTGGTGAGCTGGAGCTGGTTCGCCCCAATTCACAAGAACTGGTTGCTAAATTTAGAAGCCGGTGCAGAACCAGTTCCTAAAGGGGCGGGCGAGTGGGCATACTTCGGTCTGTGGGCCACATCTGGCCCATGGGACCATCCTGTCTCGTCCACCTGAGCTCCCAGCTTGGGAGGCTGAGGCTCCCCCAGCTCCTCTCCTGCTCCCACCCCCTTCACAGAGCCAACAGAGCCCTGGGGAAGTGGCAGGGCTCCCAGGGCTATTTAAAGGATGAGGTGGCAGAGTCAGATGGAGCCCTGGCCCTTTAAATAGCCCCTGGAGCCCCCCACTACCTCAGGGCTCCGGGGGCTATTTAAAGGGCACAGGGCTCCCCTTTACTGGGAGCTAACCAGTACGGCGCACCAGCTCTTGCCAGTACACCGTACGGGTACATACTGGTTTACTTTCATCTCTGGGTAAGGGGGTGGGGCAAGCTCCAGTGGCTGTGCAGCATCCTTACACAGAAGCATGGTAAGGGGGCCAGCTGGGGTTGGGAGGAGGGGTTGGATAAAGGGTAGGAAGCAGTTGGAGGGGGCGGAGGTTATGGAGGGGCAGTCAGGGGATGGGGAACTGGGGAGTTGGGTAGGTGTGGGAGTCCTGGGGGTCTGTTGGGGTGGCTGGGTGGTGAATGGGGTTGGGGCAGTCAGGGGACAGGGAATGGGGTGAGTTCGGTAGAGGGTGTGATCCTGGGGGACAGCTAGGGTAGGGGGTCTTGGGAGGGGGTGGTCAGGGGACAAGGAGGGGGGGTTGATGGGTTGAGAGTTCTGAGGGGAGCAGTTGGGGGGCAGTCGTGGGGCAGGATATGGGTTGGGGTTGGATGGGTGGGTGGCGGAGGGGGAAGACATGGGGCTTGTACTCACCACGCGGTTCCCTACCAGGTCTTCAGTGGCACTTCGGCAGCGAATCCTTCACTTGCTCCGGACGAAGGACCTGCCACCGAAACCCTGGAGCGAGTGAAGACCCTCCTGCCGCTGAACCACCAAGGACCCGGTAGGGAACTGGTTCTTAGGATTCTGGGAGCTCATCACGGCACTGGAGACACTACGGACCATACCGCACTCCTGACTGCATGTTTAATCCAATAGCCCCCAAAAGCACCAACCTTGCTGCCATTGAAAGCGAACAGTGAAATGGTCTTGGGCTGGTTTATAAATCCAGGAAAGGTGAAGCTGTCACAATTACAGGTGCCAGGAGCTGCAGGTGAGCCGGCACGCTGCCTGGTTGAAAGGTGTCACTGTTTGTGCGCTCTCCAGCTGGGCTCCAGTGCACTTCAAGAGCCAAGAATGCATCAGACAGTAAATGGGGACCCACGTTCTGCCTATGGGGGCCTGTTTTACAGGTGGGCTCAGAGACTTGGGGAAAAGGAGTGTGGCAGATTAGCGAGCAAGTGGGTGCGTCTGCGGACAGCTAGGTGGATTGAGTGGCAGATGAAAGCAAGAGCCAAGGTGTGTGATGCTGGCAGACCAGGTGGCAGCTGATCCCTGGTGAATGCACGGCTGGCACCCAGGCTGGCTCACCTGGCATTAGCAGTGTTAAAACAGATGCTACATTTCGAAGGCTGCGTTCAGTGTTTGGTCTTTATGAAACGCTTGAGAGCTGCTGCCGGCGTTCATCTCACGCACACTGGCTGCATCCGGCGTTATGTCCCAGTGTTTGCTCTGTGACTACAGATGTGTCTGCTGGGAAACTGGATACCCCCCCCCCCGACAGGAGAGAAGCAACACCAAGCATGAGCTGCTCATTCACCACGAGAGGCGGCAGCTCGTGCCCGGCAAAAGAAGACCCATAGACCTCCCTCCGACGAATCATTGTGGGACACCCGTGGTCGGATGACGTGGTTGATTCTTTTCCCCACCCCTATGGAGAGGGACCTGCAAAGACGCTTGGCCCATCACTGCTCAAGCTCTGCAGGAAGGGCATAAAAATCTCCGTCAAGGAGGAATTGTCATCACTTTGCTGCTGAAGAGGGTCAAGGATCTCCAGGCTGCTTAGCCAGGGTTAGCGCTAAAGCAGGGCTTCTCAAAGCCGGTCTGCTGTTTGTTCAGAGAAAGCCCTTGGTGGGCTGGGCTGGTTTGTTTACCCGCCACCTCTGCAGGTTCAGCCAATCATGGCTCCCACTGGCTGTGGTTTGCCGCTCCAGGCCAATGGAGGTTGCTTGAAGGGAGGCCAGCACATCCCTCGGTCCGCTCCGCTTCCCGCAGCCCCCGTTGGCCTGGAGCGGCAAACTGCAATGGATCAGCTTGCGCAAAGGGGTGTCAAGATACTGCGGGGCACCCCAAGGGCCAGCCTGGGCTCTCCCCTCGGTAATGTATGAAGAGGTCACACATGATCAGTGAAATTGAGTTCCAGGACCCAATACCGGTTTGGGGCTTGTGCCATCTGTCCTGAGGCTGGTGCTCTAAAGCCCTCACATTACTCCCTCCTCCACCTGTCCCAGCCTGGGAGCTGCGCTCACGCAGCCTGTCCCAGTGCAGCTGTTCTGCTCAGTGTCTGTAATGTACTAGAAGTCAGTACTCCCAAGGGAGCCCTCGAACTCCCAGCCTGCTCTCCCTGGTCCTGCTCACTGCTGGAATGGCACCTCCCCCGGCTGTCCGAGGGATTAGCTCCGTGAGGCTGACAGACGTTCCTGTGGTCACATGTATCTCGATGCTGCAGCCTCTCCATGCCTTGGTCCCCTAGCCAGGTCCCTCAGCACTGCCACCTTCCATGCAGTGTCCTTCCAACTCTCTTCTGTTGGAGAGGCACCCAGATGGCATCATGCCACATGCTTTTACCCACTAATTCCTGCAGCAACACAGCTCACTGCCCTACCCACTAGCAATAAGGAAACCCAGACCCACTCCCTACTCCAGGTTCTAATCCAAAGACTCTGCAACATGCAGCTAAAGTCCACTAAGGCCTCAACCTTGCTGCTTCCCACTCTACAGCCCACAAAATCTCTTCTTCCTCCTGCTACACCAGACTCCCAGGGTTCCCTCCTGTCCTCTCTATTGCACTGAGGGTGACCACCCACTTTCTCCCAGCAGCCTTTGCTGCTGCCAGCTCCCTGGGTTTAGACTAGCCCCACCCACCCTTGCTCAGCAGCACTTCTCCCTAATTAGGGCTGTTCCTTCCACCCTGAATTGCCTGGCCCACCCTTGTGCTCTCACAGCAGGCATGTGGAACATACCCCAACACACTGGCCTCCTGTGTAATCCTGGGAGCTAGGGAACCCACCTGAGTGTCTCTGCTCTAAACCAGAGCCCTGGAAACAGGTTTCACACAGCCCCCGTGACATGCCCAAACCACTGGATGCCAAGGGCATCCATCTCTCCTCATCTCCCTGCCCCTCGAGGCTGAGCTGGCACCAAGCTCTAGGGGAGGGCTCATGGCTGAGACCCCTGAGTGGCCTGGCAGTCAGGGGTTTAGAGGCCCCTTGCCAGTCCCATCCCAGAAGCCCCACTGCCAGGCTCCTGGGCCAATCACCCCCCGGGCTTATGCACCGGCCCCTTCTGCCCCATCTCAGCTTGGCACCAGTCAGTTTAATATTCTCCCAGTTAGGCTGATGCGCACGGGAGGATATTAGTGCAGCTAACTAGCTTCCTTCTCCTCTCTGCCCCCAACAAGCCGTGCTGTCTTAATCAGCCCCTGGTGGGCACCAAGGCAGAGCTAATTGGCAGACCCAGTCCTGCCAGGACCCCAAAACCCCAGGGGGCCCTCTCAGAGGTTGTTAAGGCCAGGAAAGTTTGCTGTGTCCGAGATGCACGTGAGGGCTCTGTATCAGACCCACAGCTTCACGGCGGAGCAAGGGGGCCGGTCATGGCGCGGTCCCAGGCTGGGCCAGCCCCATAGGGCTGCTGGGCCTGGGGTTAGTCACAGTGGGGCACAGAGAGGGATCAGAGCAGCCAGTGCTATCTGGGCCTCGTTGACTCTCTCAGGTCTGAGAAACAAACTCAGTTGCTGGAAAAAGGGGCTGAAATTCTGCTGCCGCTGGGGGTCTCCACTGCCTCTGGAGACCCTTCAGTCCAGGGGTTTCAGAGCAGAGCTCGAACCAGGCCCATAACGAGCTAGAGAGACTGGCTGGAGTCCTCTTGTGAGGGCAGCTTGTCCCTTGTCTACTACTGGGGGGGGGCTGGCATCTTCCCCTGACCTGGTTGGCACTCTCCGAGAGGGGCCACGGGGAGCAATTCAGACGAGCGGTTCCCCAGGACGCTGGGGTTGGCTGCATCGTGATGGCCCCATCCAGGCACCAAAGCAACCTGGCCTTGGCTGATGCTTTATCAATAGGCTGAGCTTCTCCTCAGCACCTGCTGCCTGCCAGCCCTCTCCCCAGGCCCACTCAGCCAAGGTGGTTGTCCCCAGAACCAGGTGCAGATGAACGCTCGATGAGCCAGCATGCAACCGCAGGGGATGGCTGCCCCCAGGACAGGCCCCAGTTTGGTTCCCATCCGGGACACCTTTAATAAGGCGATGGAAAATCTAGGCGGTGTTCAAGACCAGCTCCAATTTTTCCTCACAGGGCAGGATTTGAGGGCCCAGCAGCTACAAGATGTGGGTCTACTGGGCAAAGGCACAGAAAGCACCCGGGCTTTCTAGTCAGGCCGCTCTGGCGTGGGATGCGGGCACTCCGTTGAGCTCAAGAGAGAGCTGGGTCCACCCACTCAGCGACAGGAGCCACCGGGTCTATGCACCGAGAGAGGATGTGCACGGGGGTGGGTCAGAGGAGACGAGAGGGGTTCAGATACCCCCAGAGGGGGCTGGCTGGGGTCCTGTAATCACAGACATGGTGGGCAGGAAGGGACCTCGCAAGGTATCTAGTCCAGCCTCTGTGCTAAAGCAGGGCCAAGTGATCCAAGACTAGCTCTGTTGGTGGTTTGTCCAACCCTGTCTGCCACACGATGCTCCTGTTAATCCAACCATGACTCCCGTCCAGCCTGGGATGGTTGGACAGAGGAGTGGCCCTAGGGGTTCAGATGCTCAGAGAGGAGGGCTAAAGAGGTTCACATGGAGACAGGTGGGCAGGTATCTCAGGGGACAGAGATGGGGGACATCATGTGACACTGATTGGTGATGGAGCCTTCCCCTGCCTACCCAGGTTCTGTAGGACCCGACCTAGGGGGTTTCACCCATCAGTAGCCAACTGGGCAAGCGGCCCCATACTGTGGCAACTGGCGTTAACCGGCCAAGGACCCAACCTCCCCTCCAACATACAGAGGTGGGGAGCTGGTGCAGGAAGACAGGAAAGGACGCAGAAATAGACCACACCCCTTGCAAGCCAAGCCCTGCCCCTATAACACATAAACCCACCCCAAAATTCTGTCAAACACAGCCCTAAGCTCTCTTGTTCTGTCATTGTTGTATTGTTAGCAATGCGCGCAACTGACAGAACGCAGCGGTGGAGTGGTCCTATGATAAAATCCAGCAGGATTGCGAGGGGCAGAGCTGCCTGGTATTGGGGGAGCCAAACCCCCAGTTCATTGGGGGCTCCCCATTGCTGTGGCAGCTCTGAATCATCCCAGCTGCAAACTGAGCATTGGTAACAAAATATACCACTGCAGAAGAGCCGGAATGGTCCAACGTGGGAATGTGAAGAGAGGGCCGGCTCTCACCTGCACCGAACACGGCCTAGTGCCCAGACAGGGTTGGGCTGCTGTCCCCACCTCCTTGGCATTGAGCCAAGAGTTGATCCCTTCCCCAGTAAGGGGGTTTGGATAACAACCCCCAAAATGTTTCTCCTCACCTGTGAGCGGGCGGCACAGGCTTAGGCAAATTGCCCAGGGGATTTAGGAGCAGCAGTCCTATGGGCCGGAACGCAGAGTCTTCTGTGGCGTCACCGGCTAGGTGACAATCCCCGGTAGTGCCAGCGATCGAGGCAGCTGCTTTCAGGGGAAGCATCCCAGGCTGCACCCCTGGAAGGGGGCATTAGTGGGGGTTGGAGCTGAGACAGGGGCTTGGGCAGGAATCCCATGGTCTGCAGGACTCCAGCGGCAGCACCGCGAGCGCCACAGGATGCCAGCCTCGGACACCAACCCCTCATTAGGGAAAGGATGGAAGTCAGAGGCTGCCGGAGGGGGCTCTGGGCTGAGATCAGCACACTTGGGAGCCAGGAGCAACGGCCACAAAACCAAGAGTGGGGGGCAGGCTAGCAGAGTGAGCCGCAGGGGAAGGGGCAGGGCAGCAGTTTGCATTGGAGGCAGGTGCCAGGGGAGAGAACCCCCGCGCTGGCTACACCAGACCTTTGCCCTTCATGCGCTCCAGCAGCACAGAGACCAGGCGCTCCAGCTTGAGAGCGGCCTGGCGCCCGGCCTCCAGCACCTCGGCATGGTTGGCCTTCTCCCGGGTCCCGTACTCCAGCACCGACTTGTTGGTGATCAGAGAGAAGCCGAAGACGCGCAGGCCGCAGTGTCGGGCCACAAGCACCTCGGGCACCGTGCTCATCCCTGGGGGCAGAGCCTGCGTCAGCCTGCAGGGGGCGACAGAGAGCGGGCGACGCCCGGCCCCCACCCCGTAGCCGCTTGCTCCCCCTGTTCCCTCCTCGGCCCCGTTCCTTTCTTCCCTACCTCCCTCCCCGTTCCCTCCTCGGCCCCGTTCCTTCTTTCCTTTCCTCCTTCGTTCCTTACCTCCCCATTCCCTCCTCGGCCCCGTTCCTTCCTTCCTTCCCTCCCTCCCCGTTCCCTCCTCTGCCCCGTTCCTTCCCTCCCTCCCTCCTTCCCTCCCCGTTCCCTCCTCGGCCCCGTTCCTTCCCTCCCTCCCTCCCTCCCTCCCTCCCTCCTTCCTTCCCTCCCCATTCCCTCCTCGGCCCCATTCCTTCCCTCCCTCCCTCATTCCTTCCCTCCCCGTTCCCTCCTTGGCCCCGTTCCTTCCCTCCCTCCCCGTTCCCTCCTCGGCCCCGTTCCTTCCTTCCCTCCCTCCCTCCCCATTCCCTCCTCGGCCCGGTTCCTCCCTTCCCTCTCTCCTTCCTTCCCTCCTCGGCCCCGTTCCTTCCTTCCCTCCCTCCCTCCCCGTTCCCTCCTCGGCCCCGTTCCTTCCCTCCCTCCCTCCCCATTCCCTCCTCGGCCCCGTTCCTCCCTTCCCTCCCTCCTTCCTTCCCTGCCCGTTCCCTCCTCGGTCCCGTTCCTTCCTTCCCTCCCTCCCTCCCCATTCCCTCCTCGGCCCTGTTCCTTCCCTCTCTCCCTCCCCGTTCCCTCCTCGGCCCCGTTCCTTCCCTCCCTCCCTCCCTGTTCCCTCCTCGGCCCCGTTCCTCCCTTCCCTCCCTCCTTCCTTCCCTGCCCGTTCCCTCCTCGGCCCCGTTCCTTCGTTCCCTCCCTCCCTCCCAGTTCCCTCCTCGGCCCCGTTCCTCCCTTCCCTCCCTGTTCCCTCCTCGGCCCTGTTCCTCCCTTCCCTCCCTCCCTCCCCGTTCCCTCCTCGGCCCCGTTCCTCCCTTCCCTCCCTCCCTCCCCGTTCCCTCCTCGGCCCCGTTCCTTCCCTCCTTCCCCGTTTCCTCCTCGGCCCCGTTCCTTCCTTCCCTCCCTCCTTCCTTCCCTCCCCGTTCCCTCCTCGGCCCCGTTCCTTCCTTCCCTCCCTCCTTCCCTCCCCGTTCCCTCCTCGGCCCCGTTCCTTCCCTCCCTCCCCGTTCCCTCCTCGGCCCCGTTCCTTCCCTCCCTCCCTCCCCGTTCGCTCCTCGGCCCCATTCCTTCCCTCCCTCCCTCCCCGTTTCCTCCTCGGCCCCGTTCCTTCCCTCCCTCCCTCCCCGTTCCCTCCTCGGCCCCGTTCCTTCCCTCCCTCCCTCCCCGTTCCCTCCCTTCCTCCCCGTTCCCTCCTCGGCCCCGTTCCTTCCCTCCCTCCCTCCCTGTTCCCTCCTCGGCCCCGTTCCTTCCTTCCCTCCCTCCCCGTTCCCTCCTCGGCCCCGTTCCTTCCTTCCCTCCCTCCCCGTTCCCTCTCTCTCTCCTTCCTTCCCTCCCCGTTCCCTCCTCGGCCCGGTTCCTTCCCTCCCTCCCTCCCTCCTTCCCTCCCCATTCCCTCCTCGGCCCCGTTCCTTCCCTCCCTCCCTCCCTCCCTCTCCGTTCCCTCCTCGGCCCCGTTCCTTCTCTCCCTCCCTCCCTCCTTCCCTCCCCGTTCCCTCCTCGGCCCCGTTCCTTCCCTCCCTCCACGTTCCCTCCTCTACTCAGTTCCTTTCCTCCCTCCCTCCTCCACCCCGTTCCTTCCCTCCCTCCTTCCTCGTTCCCACCTTGGCCCCATTCCCTCCCTCCCCGTTCCCTCCTCGGCCCCGTTCCTTCCCTCCCCGTTCCCTCCTCGGCCCCGTTCCTTCCCTCCCTCCCTCCTCTGCCCCGTTCCTTCCCTCCCTCCTTCCTCGTTCCCTCCAAGGCTCCATTCCCTCCCTCCCCGTTCCCTCCTCGGCCCCGTTCCTTCCCTCCCCGTTCCCTCCTCGGCCCCGTTCCTTCCCTCCCTCCCTCCTTGGCCCCGTTCCTTCCCTCCCTCCCTCCTCGGCCCTGTTCCCTCCTCGGCCCCGTTCCTTCCCTCCCTCCCTCCTCTGCCCCGTTCCTTCCTTCCCTCCCTCCTTCTCCGTTCCCTCCTAGGCCCCGTTCCTTCCCTCCCTCCTTCTCCGTTCCCTCCTCGGCCCCGTTCCTTCCCTCCCTCCTCCGTTCCCTCCTCGGCCCCGTTCCTTCCTTCCCTCCCTCCCTGTTCCCTCCTCGGCCTCGTTCCTCCCTCCCCGTTCCCTCCTCGGCCCTGTTCCTTCCCTCCCTCCCCATTCCTTCCCTCCCTGTTCCCCCCCTCGGCCCCGTTCCCTCCCTCCCTCCTTCCTCGTTCCCTCCCAGGCCCTGTTCCTTCCCTCCCCTTTCCCTCCCTCACTCCCTTCTCAGCCCCGTTCGCTCCCTTCCTCCTTCCTCGTTCCCTCCTCAGCCCCGTTCCTTCCCTTCCCGTTCCCTCCTCGGCCCCGTTCCTTTCCTCCTGCCCCGTTCCCTTCTCCTGCCCCATCCCTTCCCTCCCTCCCCGTTCCCTCCTCTGCTCCGTTCCTTTCCTCCCTCCCTTCTCTGCCCCGTTCCTTCCCTCCCTCCTTCTTCGTTCCCTCCTTGGCCCCGTTCCTTCCCTCTCCATTCCCTCCCTCCCCGTTCCCTCCTCGGCCCGATTCGCTCCCTCCCTCCCTCCCCGTTCCCTCCTCGGCCCGATTCGCTCCCTCCCTCCTTCCTCGTTCCCTCCTCGGCCCCGTTCCTTCCCTCCCTCCTTCCTCGTTCCCTCCTCGGCCCCGTTCCTTCCCTCCCTGTTCCCTCCTCGGCCCCGTTCCTTCCCTCCCCATTCCCTCCTCGGCCCCGTTCCTTCCTTCCTGCCCCATTCCCTCCCTCCCTCCCCGTTCCCTCCTCTGCTCCGTACCTTTCCTCCCTCCCTCCTCTCCTCCGTTTTTTTCCTCCCTCCCTCCTTCCTCGTTCCCTCCTCGGCCCCATTCCCTCCCTCACTCCTTCCTCGTTCCCTCCCCAGCCCCATTCCCTCCCTCCCCATTCCCACCCTCCCTCCTTCATCGTTCCCTCCTCTGCTCCGTTCCTTTCCTCCCTCCTCTGCCCCGTTCCTTCCCTCCCTCCTTCCCTCCTCTGCCCCGTTCCTTCCCTCCCTCCCTCCTTCCCCTTTCTCTCCCTTCCTCTCTCCCCGTTCCCTCTCTGCCCTTTTCCCGCCCTCCCTCCCTCTCCGTTTCCTCTCTGCCCTATTCCCTCCCTCCCTGTTCCCTCCTCTGCCCCATTCCTTCCCTCCTTCCCTCCCTCCCCGTTCACTCCTCGGCCCCGTTCCTTCCCTCCCTCTCTCCCTCCCTGTTCCCTCCTCAGCCCCGTTCCTTCCTTCCCTCCCTGTTCTCTCCTTGGCCCCGTTCCTTCCCTTCCTCTGTCCCCTCTGCCCCCCGTCCGTGGCTCACCTACGGCGTCGGCTCCCAGCTGCTGCAGGAAGCGGCACTCAGCGATGGTCTCGTAGTTCGGCCCCCCCAAGGTGCAGTAGACGCCCTCGTGCAAGCTGGGGCCATAGCCCAGCTCCTTGCCCACTGCCAGCGCAAGGCCCCGCAGCTGCTCGTCGTAGGCGTCTGACATGGCAGGGAAGCGGGGCCCGAACCTACGTGGGCAGGGGAGGGGAGAGAGCTCGTGGGGTGATCGGAGACGGAGGCGCCCCCCTATCCCTTCCCAAAGCAGGGAATGGCCCTGGGGTCCCCTGTGCTGGTCTCTGGCCAGGAATCAGGGTCCCGTCCCTGCCCAGGGGCTCCCACCCATTTCCCGGGCTTTGCACTGCTGCCACCATTGACCATGGTAAGGGAGAGGCACAGCTTCAGTGAGGCTGTAGGAAAACACTGGGGGGTAGGAGGCAGCAGGGGGGAAACCAGGGGAAGGGGCAGCAGGGAAGGAGGGCACTGGGTGCCCAGAGGAGCAGCAGGGAGGGAGCATATTGGGTGCCTAGTGGGGGCCGGAGGGGGCCTGCTGCCTAGTGGGGCAGGGTAGGGCAGGGCAGCAAGGGGCTGAGCAGCAGGGGGGCAGGGAGGGGAGGCGCAGGGTGCCCAGCGCGGGGGGGAGCAGCTCCTACCTCTCGTCACAAGGGCCGCTCAGTGGGTTGATGCCAGCCAGGCCAGGCATGTTGATATGGTCCCGGATCACCATGATGTCACCCACCTGATACCCGCGGTTGAGGCCGCCGGCCGCGTTGGTGACAATCAGGGTCCGTGCACCCAGCAGATGGAAGATCCGCACCGGGAACGTCACCTGTGGGGAGGCAAGCAGGGATGGGGGCGGGGTGGCCACCTCCAAAATTGGGGGGTGGAGGAGCAGCATCCAGTGCCAGACACTCTTCAGCCCTGAGTGCCCAGTACAGCTCTGCAGCTCCCCTCCCTCCATGCCCCTCACTCCTGAACCGCAGCCCCCTGTGTTCCTCCATGTCCCTGGCCTTAAGGAAAATGGCGCCCTGGGAGAACTTACATTCTGGTGCCCCTTGAGTTTCGGTATGTAGTACTTTCACTACAGGGTGTTGGGGTGAGGGGGCTGTAGTGAAAACTCTATTTTTTTTTTTTTGTAGATAACTTAGAAATAAGCCTTTGATTTCACTGTACGCACACAAATCCACAAATATATCCATCAGTAATAAATAATGTATTTACAGATATGGAAAGCAAGAAAAATGCTACTTGAGATCTTGTTAGAGTCAAAATTCAGTGATATAAACTTCTAAATTGGGCTTGTTACAAATGGACTAGTGAGTGAATAGTTAAATCAACAAATCCTTTCTGGTTTTCGGATAGTTATTTTGTATATCTTGACATATGATAACTGGTGGGTTTTGCTGTTTTGTTGCAGTCATGTTGGTACCTGGATATTATTTTATATATAGGACAGACCCACACATACAGAGCACATGAAAAGACAGCAGTCACCTTACCAAGTGGGGGGTCAGTGCTAACGAGGCCAATTCAGTTAGGGTGGATGTGGTCCATTCCCAACAGTGACAAGAAGGGGGGGAGTATCAGAGGGAAAATTATTTTTTGTAGTGACCCAGCCACTCCCAGTCTACTAACCATCAGGAACAGTATCCCCGATAATGTCATGGCAAACCTGGTGGCTGAGCTTTGTGACTTTGTCCTCACCCACAAACTATTTCAGATTTGGGGACGATTTATATTTTCAAGTCAGCGACACTGCTATGGGTACCCGCATGGCCACAGTATGTCAACCTCTTTATGGCGGACTTAGAACAATGCTCCTCAGCTCTCGTCCCCTAAACACCTCTGCTCTACTTGCGCTCCATTGAGGACATCTTCATCATCTGGACCCATGGAAAAAGAAGCTCTTGAGGAATTCCACCAGGATTTCAAGAATTTCTACCCCACCATCAACCTCAGCCTGGACCAGTCCACACAAGAGATCCACTTTCTGGACACTACAGTGCAAATAAGCGATGGTCACATAAACACCACCCTATACTGGAAACTTACCATACTTACCTAGATGCCTCCAGCTTTCATCCAGACCACATCACACAATCCATTGTCTACAGCCAAGCCATAAGATACAACTGCATTTGCTCCAATCCCTCAGACAGAGGCAAACACCTACAGGATCTCTACCAAGCATTCTTAAACCAACAATACTCACCTGGGGAAGTGAGGAAACATTGACAGAGCCAGAAGGCTACCCAGAAGTCACCTACTACAGGACAGGCCCAACTAAGAAAGTAACAGAACACCACTAGCCATCACCTTCAGCCCCCAACTAAAGCCTCTCCAGTGCATCATTAAGAATCTACAACCTATCTTGAAGGACGATCCCTCACTCTCACAGACCTTGGGAGACAGGTCAGTCCTTGCTTACAGACAGCCCCCCAACCTGAAGCAAATACTCACCAGCAACTACACACCACATAACAGAAACACTAACCCAGGAACCAATCCCTGCAACAAGCCCCATTGCCAACTCTGTCTGCATATCCATTCAAGGGACACCATCATAGGACCTAACCACATCAGTTACACCATTAGTGGCTCGATCACCTGCACATCTACCAAAGTGATAGATGCTATCCTGTGCCAGCAATGCCCCTCTGCCATGCACATTGGCCAAACAGGACAGACTCTACGCAAAAGAATAAATGGACACAAATCAGTCATCAAGAACTGTAACATTCAAAAACCGGTAGAACACTTCCAACTCCCTGGACACTCAATAACAGATTTAAAAGTGGCCATTCTTCAACAAAAAAACTTCCAAAAGAGACTTCAACGAGAAACTGCAGAACTGGAATTAATTTGCAAACTTGACACTATCAAATTAGGCCTGACTAAAGACTGGGAGTCACTACAAAAAATAATTTTCCCTTTGTTGATAGTCACACCTGTGAGGAACTGAGATTGTTCTTAATGTGGTCTTTGAATGCTGAGTGGGGGGTGTTGGCCTGGGAGGACGATCTGTATTGGGGGATGGCAACTGGCCTTGAGGAAAGATACCTGAGCATGTAACGTGAGAATCCAGGAAGGGGTTAGAGGCCAGGTGACACCTCTGCCAGGGAAGCTGAACAAAGGCTGGGAGAGGAGACGCTGGGGGGAGAGAGGGTTTTTTTCAGGAGGTGGCTGGGGAATGGAGGGAAGCGCAGATGAGGCTCTGATTCCCTAATGGGGCTGTAGTGCCCCTGGGACCCCTAGATGGATCTAATTGGGGAGGATCCTACTCTCTGTGCCTGCAAGACCAATCCTGGACTGTGTGTCTGTCATCCAAATAAACCTTCGGCTTTACTGGCTTGCTGAGAGTCAAGGTGAATGGCAGGAAGCCAGGGGTGTAGGGCCCTGTGTCCCCCCACACTCCGTGACAACACCTTCCTGTCAACTTTTGGGAATGGGCAATGTCCACCTTGATGGCACTGGCCTCGTTAGCACTGACCCCATGCTTGGTAAGTCAACTCCCATCTTTTCAGGTGCTGTATATACATATATATACCTGCCTACTGTATTTTCCACTCCATGCATCTGATGAAGTGGGTTCTAACCCATGAAAGCTTATGCCCAAATAAATGTGTTAGTCTCTAAGGTGCCACAAGGCCTCCTCATTGTTTTTGCTGATACAAACTAACACGGCGACCCCTCTGAAACCTATCCCCACTAGAGTTCTCTCTCAGTTTACAGGCCTGATTGAAACTGTAAATCACAACAATCACACCTTATCCTCAGTTCCATCCTCACACTAACAGCAGGAACCCCAGTGACTTGCAGAGGATGAATGAGGTTTGCAGGATATGGGATTAAGATGGGAGCAAAGAAAGGAGTTTCCTTATTCCTAATCTTGATGCAGTACAGAAATGTACACAATATTGTGCCCAACAGTTTAGACCAGGCCCTGCCCCGAAGAATTTCAGCGTACTGTGAGGTACAACTTGTAGTGGAAACAGAAACTGTTGAAAAGAGAACAGTGGGTAAGCAATCAGGGATTGAATGGAAGGTAAATGGGTTTCAAGGAAGTCACAGCAGGCAGGCAGACACCACAGTGTTGACTCCCATTCCCACTCCTGTTCAGATGGGGACGGAGGAAGCACATGGGGGAGCTGATCTCAGTCACACTCATTTATCTCCTATGCATCTGCAGGCCTGACTCTGAGGAGGCAGCAGCCCACCTGGGACCAAGTGAGGGAAGCTTCTGAGTCAGGGAAGCAGGGAGGACAGGACCTTCAGCTGCTGATGTGGGCAGGGCAGGGCAGAATTTAAAGGCTCCCCCCAAAAAGCTGGAGAGTCATACCCACCCCTCTCCCCAGGCAGCCAGGCCTCCCCCTTGCCCTCAGGTCTTCTGTGGGAAAGCAGCTGACCTCTCCCTGCAGAGCTGAAGCAGCAGCCCTCCCTCCCTACTGCCCCCAGGCTCCCAACTATTTGGTGCACGTGCTGTCTATTTATCTCTCCTGTCCAGGTCCCAGGCTGCCTCCAGCAAGCAGGGGAGGGAAGGGGAGAGCTCAGCAGGCAAATCCTGGCAGAGAACTAGGGCGTGGAGGGGGGTGTAATGTGACCCAGTGTCTGCCCCCCCATGGGTCACCTCTCTGCACGGAAGGGAGCAGGCAGGTTGCTGCAGCGACCCCGGTGGTGCTCAAAGCTAAATATGTGTTCTTGTCCTGCCGGCAGTGCCAAGGGAAAGAGCAACTCCTTCCCTGGACAAGTGGGGCTCTTAGGAGGGGAAGAGAAGGGGGGTGGACCCGGACCTGCTCTACACTAACACACAACCAGATAGCAGGGCTGCTCCAGACCCCCAGTGAGCCAGAACAGACAGAGACAAGCTGCACACACATTCCTCCTTCAACATCCACCTCCAACCTCAGCTGCCCACCCCAGACATCAGATCAGGACCCAGGACGGCCTGCCCCATGGTTTCTACAGAGGGCTCTCTGTCCCAGGAGAGTGGTGGACCCCCTCAGGCACCCAGCCCTGCTGCTGTTTCCACCAGGAGTTACCCGAGAGCGAGGCCTGGTCTACACTGGGTGAGGGGAACCGATCTAAGATACGCAACTACAGCTATGAGAATAGTGTAGCTGAAGTTGACGTATCTTAGATTAATTTAGAATCACTTATTTGCATCCCCACGGCGCGGGATCGACAGCCTCCGCTCCCCCTTCGACTCCGCTTCTGCCTTTCGCCGCGGTGGCGTTCCGGAGTCGACGGCAGAGCAATTGGGGATTGATTTATCCCGTATACACTAGAAGCCATAAATCGATCCCCGACACATCGATCACTACCCGCCGGTAGACGGACCCTGAGTGAGTACCTCAAGCTGCGGCTTGGATGTGTGTTTTCTCTCCGCCCCTGACCCTGGCTGGGTTGGCAGGAGTAAGGTCATGAGGGAAAAGGGTGTATCAAATGTGCCTCCATCCTCACTCCTGACCCGCAGTCCCCCCACCCCTTCCACCATGCCCCTCACTCCTGACCCGCAGCCTCCCCCACTCCTCCCACCATGCCCCTCTCTCCTGACCCACAGCCCCCCCACCATGCCCCTCACTCCTGACCCACAGCCCTCCCACCATGCCTCTCACTCCTGACCCGCAGTCCCCCCACCCCTTCCACCATGCCCCTCACTCCTGACCCACAGCCTCCCCCACCCCTCCCACCCAAACCACAGACCCCTCACTCCCCTGTGCCCCTCACTACCGACCCGCAGCCCCCTGCTATCCCAGCCCTGGGCTCCCTGCACATCACCTCCCCCACAGGGAGCCACTCACCTTCCACAGCGGGTACCCCTCATACATGTGGAACCGGCCCTTCATCACCACACAGCTTACGCCCGCCAGCGTCCCGAACACCAGCTTCCCCGCATGGCCCACCACTGCCAGAGATGGGAAAGGGTTAAATGCTGGCCCCAGGGCCTCTTACGCAGTGTAGGTCCTGCCTCGCCTCTGCACCCCCCCGACTTGTGCAGCCCCCCACCCTCGCCCTCTGCACCTCCCACCCCTCACCCTCTGAACTCCCCTGTCCCTCGCCCCATATAGCCCATTATAAAGTATAGCCGCCCCTTCCCATCTCCCATCCTCTGCTGCCCCTAGAGTGCCCATTATAATAGTGGTTTTCAAACTTTTTTTTCTGGGGACCCAGTTGAAGAAAACTGTTGATGCCCATGACTCAGTGGAGCTTGGGATGAGGGGTTTAGGGTGTGGGAGGGACCCAGGGCTGGAGCAGAGGTTTGGGGTACAGGGGGTGAGAGCTGTGGGGTGGGGCCGGGAATGAGGATTCAGGGTGTGGGAGGGTATCTGGGCTTGGACGGAGGTTGGGGGGCAGGAGGGGCTCTGGGTTTGGGGTGGCTCAGAGCTGGGGCAGGCCCTTGGGGTGCAGGAGGGGGGTCAAGGCTCTGGGCTGGGGATGAGGAGTTTGGGGTGGGGCAGGGGATTGGGCTCCAGGCTTGGGAGGGGCTCAGGTTTGGGGCAGGAAGGGGGTTGTGGTGTGGGAGGCGGTCAGGGCTCTGGGCTGGGGGTGCAGGCTCTGGGGTGGGGCAGGGGATTGGGGTGCGGGAGGGGCTCAGGGCTCTGAGCTTGGAATGAGGGGCTTGGGGTGCAGGAGGGGATCCAGGTTTGGGAGCAGCTCAGGGCTGGGGCAAGGAGGGGTTGTGATGCGGGAGGGTGTCAGGGCTCTGGGCTGGGGATGCAGGCTCTGGGATGGGGCAGGGGACTGGAGTGCAGGCGCAGACTCACCTCTGGCAGCTCCCGGTCAGCAGCGCAGCCAGGGTGCACCACAGACTGCACTGCGCCCCAGAAGCAGCCGGCAGCGTGTCTGGCTCGTAGGTGGAGGCATGCAAATGACTCTGCGCAACTCTCACCCGCAGGCATAACCCCTGGGGCCGGTACTTGGAGTAGGGGCTGTGCGCGGAGCCCTGTGGCCCCCTGCCTAGAAGCTGGACCCGCTGCTGTCTGCTTCCGGGGCACAGCGCAGTGTCGGAAAGGCAGGCACTAGCCTGCCTTCGCCCGGCAGCACTGCCGACTGGACTTTTAACGGCCCGGTCGGGGGTGCAGACGAGAGCAAGGCAACCCAGCGCCTTACATGCCGCAACTTAGTAGTGGGTCGTGACTAGGGTGACCACAAAGCTAGTGTGAAAATTCAGGATGTGGGTGGGGGGTAATAGGCACTTATATAAGGCAAAGCCCCAAATATCAGGACTGTCCCTATAAAATCGGGACATCTGGACACTAGTCGTGATTCACGGTTTGAAAAACACTGCATTATACAGTACAGCAGCCCCTCCCCAGCCCCCACCCTCTGCTGCCCCCTAGTGCCCATTATACAGTACAGCAGCCCCTCCCCCGCCCCCACCCTCTGCTGCCCCTAGTGCCCATTATACAGTACAGCCGCCCCTTCCCCACCCTCTGCTGCCCCCTAGTGCCCATTATACAGTACAGCCGCCCCTTCCCCACCCTCTGCTGCCCCCTAGTGCCCAATACACAGTACAGCCGCCCCTTCCCCACCCTCACCCTCTGCTGCCCCTAGTGCCCATTATACAGTACAGCCGCCCTTCCTCACCCCCACCCTCTGCTGCCCCTAGTGCCCATTATACAGTACAGCCGCCCTTCCCCACCCCCACCCTCTGCTGCCCCCTAGTGCCCATTATACAGTACAGCCGCCTCTTCCCCACCCCCACCCTCTGCTGCCCCTAGTGCCCATTATACAGTACAGCCGCCTCTTCCCCACCCCCACCCTCTGCTGCCCCTAGTGCCCATTATACAGTATAGCCGCCGCTCGCCGGGTACCTGTGCTCTGGGGGAAGTTGGGAATATCCGTGTAGTTAAAAACCACTGGATCCTTCACCTGGTCAGCCAGGCCCCCGAGGCCAGAGCCACAGATAATGGCCAAGCTGGGCCGGTGTGTGGTGTGATCCAACAGCCAGTCGGCTGTTTCCTTGTGCTGCTCGTAGGTGTACCTGCCGGCGAAAAGAGACGAGAGAGAGTTAAACCGAATCATATGCGTACACAGCAGGGCTGATCCCCTCCAGCAGGAGGCACAGGACACGCACACACACAGTCGCTTTTTATATACACACAGGGCCCATCCCCTCCAGCAGGGGGCGCACGGAAACAGACACACGGACACACGGGCTCATCCCCTCCAGCAGGGGGCGCCAACCCCAGGGAGGCCAGGACAAGGGCAGGGACCTCTGGGCTGCCAGGCTCCTGGGCCAGTCCTGCAGGGAGCTGCCTGCTCTTCATCCCAGAAGGGCCCCAGCCTGGCAGAAAGCGGCACTTTACCAGCACCATCCACCCTGCCAGGGCAAGCGGGGAAATCTCCTCACCCCAGCTTTGCCAGTGCCCTTCATCCCAAACCGCAGCCCCCACTAGCCTGGGTCTGATCTCTATCACTGGGAGGTGGAGAAGAGTGCTGAGAGCCGGCAACTTGCAGAGTCAGGCAGGCTGGCCTGGAACTGCTCTCAGGCTGGCTGATCATTAACTAAGGGGTGTGTGGGAAGGGGCAGGGAGTAGGGTCAGCCCAGGCCACTGGCAGGGAAGTGGCTGCCCCAGGGGCCCGTTACTCTGCAGGGCCGGGCACTGGAGGACACCATCTGGGTGGTGGTTTCCCAGAATAGAGAAACATCTCTGCCCCTTTCCTGCTGGTTCCACCTCAGCCGTTACACCACAGGGCCCTGCGCTGGTAGGCTGCCATCTGGGTGGTGGTTTCCCAGAATTGAGAAACGGTCTCTGCCCCAAATCCATGCTGCCCCCCCCCCTTCCACTCTCCCTGGATTGAGTCACATGTTGGGTTTTGGAGGGAAACTTGCCAAGCTAGCTGTTTGGTTCAGACGGCTTTGACTCATCCAGGCGCTGGGGGAGCCTGGAGGCACAATGAACATGAGAATCCAGTCTTAGCAAGGGGTGGAATGGCAGGGCACTGTGGGGCGGGACTCAGGGGCACCGGTAAACAATCCTTGCAGCTGCCAGATCAGGGCCAGTGCTCCCTGGAGTGGAACAGCCCCATGCCCCATTCCCTGCTCCCCCTGAGCCATCCAGTCCCCCCACCCCCACCAGCAGGGCATTAGGGGGTCAGAGAGAGTCCCACATTCCCTACAGGAGCAGATGGCCCCTCACCCATTACGAGTGGGTCAGAACTAATCCTCCTGCACCAGGCTGAGGTCACTGTGCAGGGCTCCCCACAGCTTGGGATGCAGCGCAGCAGGGGGTACTGGGGGAGTACAGCAGCTGGCACAGCAGGGGCACTGTGCTACAAGGGGAGTACAGCAGGGGGCACCAGGCTACAGGGGGGCACAGCAGGGGGCACTATGGGGATATAGCAGACGGAACAGCAGGGGGTGCTGGGTTGCGGGGGGCACAGCAGAGGCGCTGGGCTGAGGGGAGCGGAGCAGGGGGCGCTCTCCCCAGGCAGACCCATTGCTCAGCACTAGAGGATCACCCCAACCCCTCCCTGGGGTCCTGGGCCCAGTGCCAGCCGCCGTCAGTGCCAAGGCTAATTAACGCTTCCCCAGACTGCCCGGCACCCCCCCCCACCCGCACACACTCACCAGCGCCTAGACACCCTCTCAGGGCATCAGTGGCAGAGATCCCAGGTGACCTGGCTCCCAGCCCGCCCCGTAACCACTAGCCCACACTCCCCTCCCATCCCTGGGGATAGAACCCAGGAGTCCTGGTTCCCAACCTTCCCGGAGAGGACCCAGGAGTCCGCCCCTCCCCCCGCGCACACCTGCACTCCTCCGATGCTGCCGGCTCCATGGCGGCTCCGGGCGATGCTGAGCCGGGCGCTGCCGGGCCCGGGTGACTCTGGCTGCTTCGCCCCGCCCCCGGCCCGGCCCCACCAGCCCCCCTCGCTCCCTGCCCTGCACTGGCTCCGGGGGAGAGCCCCACACCCCGTCCTCCAGCAGCTGGGGAGACCCCCCCAGCGCCCAGGGGCGAGATCCCCCATTTTAGCCCCTCAGCGCCAGACACCCCGCAACCCTGGGGGAGACCCCCCTATTCTAGACCCTCCGTGCCCAGGGGAGACCCCCCCCATTCCCAGACCCTCACTACCCAGGGGAAATCCCCCCATTCCCAGCTCCCCAGCACCAGGGGGAGACACCGCGTTCTAGCCCCTTAACCATTCCCAGCCCCCCAGCGCCAGAGAAACCCCCTTTCCAGCCCACCTGCATTGGGGGAGACCCCCTATACTGCCTCCCCTTCCCAGCCCCTCAATGCCCAGAGGAGACCCCCCCATTCCAGCCCCCCAGTACCTGGGGAGACCCCATAGTTCTAGCCCTCCCATTCCCAGTCTCCTAGCACCGGGGGAGACCCCCGTTCTAGCCCCTCCTCATTCTCAGACCCTCAATGCCAGAGACACCACCCTACTCCCATATCCTGGTGCCAGACACTCCCCCCAATCTAGCCCCCCCCATCCCCAAAGATACCTCCATTCCAGCCCCCAGCGCCAGAGACACCCCTCAATCCAACCCCATTTCACCCAGACTCCCGGCGTCAGAGACACCCCTGATCCAGCCCCCCAACGCGCCAGAAACCCCCATCCAGCCCCCCCTACTCCCAATCCCCCAGCGCCAGAGACACCTCCAGCCTAGCCCCCCCCCCCATTTCAGGCCCCCGGCGCCGGGGAGTGACCAGACCTCCCGGTATTCGGGGCTTTCTCTTACACAAGTAACTGTAACCCCCCCCCCCAGCGCTGGAGCGCCCCCCCGCAGAACGCTCCCCCTGGCCACCTCCTGGCGAGGAGAGGGGGCTCGGGGGCGGGGCCACATGCTTCCCCGCAGCGAAATGGGGGCAAATTTACGCGCGGAGGGGGGGCGGGAAACCCCCCGGCGGGGTTGGCAGATCGGGGTGGAGCCTTGAATGGCCCCGCCCCCCGACGCGCTCAGTCACGCCCCACGGCAGAGCTCCCCCCTCCCCCTGACAAGGAGCCCAGGGTTGCGGGGGGCGTGGTTACAAGGAGGGTCGTTGCCAGGCAGTGGGCGGGGGAGGGGTTATGGCCAACGGGCTGGGCTCGACTCAACTAACAGGGGAAACAGCCAACTGCGCCTGGAGGCGGGCGGGAGCAGCCAATGGGGGCGGGGCTTGGTGGGGAGTCACATGGACAGGGAGAGTTGGACGCCCGCCAACAGCGGAGGCCTGCGGGGTCCCGGGAGCAGCAGTTGTTGTGCCCAGCCAATCAGGAGACGTGAAAGTGATGACGATTCAACGGGCTGAGCGATTGGCCAATCAGAGGATGTTGCCTTCATCATGTGGGACTGATTGGGGGGATCAGCCTGTAAGAGAAGCCTCAGGGGTCACGTGGGAAAAGGCCCCGTTGGTCGACCCATTGAGGGAGCGCTGTTCGAGTCACATGAGAGACGAATCTAGCCAATAGGAAGCGAGAACTGATGTCACGTGCTAGGAAGTGCCCGCAGCCAGTCAATGAGAGGACGGCATGGGCTCACGTGACGCTAGCGTTAGTTGAGGGCTGCCCAGTTGTATCTTGGCCAATAGGCGGCTACCCCCTCACGTGACCCAGGACGTCACTGCGGGGAGCCGGGGACAGGCGCTACGGCAGCCGGGAAGCGGCGATGTCGGGGGACGGAGAACGCTCCCCGTTGCTGCCCGCGGAGCTTGGCGAGCCGGGCACTCCCGGGGCGGGCGGGACCCTGGCCGGGCCTGGCGGGCTCGTGCCCTCCGCGCCGCTCCCGCCCTACGGGGGCCCCGCGGCAGGGAAGCCGGCCCCGCCCCATGGTGAGCGGCCGGCCCCACGGGTCTGTGGGGGCTGCAGGCTCCGGGGCGGGGCTAGGAGTCTTGGTGGGCGGGGCTGTGGGGGCTGCAGATTCGGGGGCGGGTTAGGGGTTTCGGTGGGCGGGGCTGTGGGGGCTGCAGGTTCGGGGGCGGGGTTAGGGGTTTCGGTGGGCGGGGGTGTGGGGGCTGCAGGTTCGGGGGCGGGGTTAGGGGTCTGTTGGCGGGCTGTGGGGGATCCGGGGTTAGGGGCCTCGGTGGGCGGGGCTGTAGGTTCCGGGTTGGGGTTAGGGGGCTTGGTGGGGCGGGGGCCTTGTGAGGCTGCAGGGCGGGGTTAGGGGTGTTGGTGGGCGGGGCTGCGGGTTCCAGGGTGGGGTTAGGGCTCTCAGTGGGCGGGGCTGTGGGGGGCTGCAGATGTCAGGGAGGGGCTGGTGGGCGGGGCTAATGGAACTGGGCGGAGCTCTGTGGCTTGCTGAGCTGATGGCTGGAGAGTGGCACTGGGGAAGGAGCTTGGGGAGGCAGCTGTGGCTAAGGGGCCTAGCGCAGGCTGCACTATGGGTGGCTGTAGCCTGTGGTTCCCTTGCCCAGGCTTCCCACCGTTCCCGGATGGGCATCCGGCTGTGCTGCCCGGCGAGGACCCCCCACCCTACTCCCCCATGGCCAGCCCCGACAGCGGCAGCGCCCCCATGATCACCTGCCGCGTCTGCCAGAGCCTCATCAACGTGGAGGGCAAGATGCACCAGCACGTGGTGAAGTGCAGCGTCTGCAACGAGGCTACGGTGAGCTGGGAGCCCCGTGGGGGCTAGGCCAGGCTGGGGTGATCTCGCAGCTGTCCCCTGGGAGGGGCTGGATCCCCCATTAACCTCCCCACGAGGTCCCACTGCCCTTTTCTCCCACTGTATGCCTGTCTTTGTCTTTCCAGCGAGCCTGGCTGGGGCCTTTGAGGGGCCCCCCAGGAATGGGAGGGATTTGGGGATTGTTTGTTGGCCCCTGGCAGAAGGCGTCGGAAGAAGGTTACCCTGTAGAGCTGGAATGGTAATTCTCAGTTCTGAAGATTCCCTTGGGATCTGGATGGAGCTGGGAGACCCCGAGGCTGGGACCAGGGGAAGTGGAGCAAAAGATCTGAGCTTGCTATGCTGCCTCCAGAGCCAGGGATAGAACCAGGAGTCTGGCTCCAGGCACGCCCCAGGCTCAGGCCTCCTCTTTGTCTCTGCTGCAGCGATCAAGAATGCTCCCCAGGGAAAGAAGTATTGTGAGGATGTCCCTGCAACTGCCTGCTGATCTGCAATGACGTCCCAGCGCATCGCCTGTCCCCGGCCCTACTGGTGAGCCACAGAAAGGTTTCCCCCGTTGCCGGGGGGGAGGGCGGCACCGAGGGCGGCACGCTAGGCCTGGGTGACGCTTCCCAGGGATCCTGAGTGGGAGGAAGGCTTGTCTGTGCCCGACCAGCCTTCGCTTCAGAAACACAACTTCCAGTGTAGATACAACGCCCTCGCTCTCAGCCATGTAAATGTCTCGTGGTGAATTAGTGTGCAGCTATCGGACCCTAGGGATCCCTGTAACCTCCTGAGCACCCCTGTGCCTCTGCCAGTGGCACCAGTGTCCTGGGTCAAAGCCTGGCTTGGTAACCAGGACAGGGCAGGGCTCCAGTTCATCTGTGTTGCTTTCTCTCTGCCTGCTGCAGCAAAGAATCATTAACCTGGGCCGGTGCATCCAGGGCCCCTGAGCCCCGAGCCACCGCCTGTGGGGAGTTGCGGGTCATCTGTGGGCACTGCAAGATACTTTCTGGTAAGGCAGGGGCAGCCAGGACTCTGGGTTCTGTCCCTGGCTCTGAGAGAGGTGCGGGGGTTAATGGGGTTCAGAGGAGGGCTGGGAACTAGGACTCCTGGGTCTATCTGTGGTTATAGGAGGGGAGTCTAGTGGGTAGAGCAGAAGGCTGGGAGCCAGGACTCCTGAGTTCTGGGCTGTGGAGGAGCGTGGGGTGCAGTGGGTAGAGTGGGAGGCTGGGAGCCAGGACTCCTGGGTTCTGGCTGTTGGGAGGGGCGTGGGGTGCAGTGGGTAAAGCGGGAGGCTGGGAGCCAGGACTCCTGGGTTCTGGCTGTGGGAAGGGCATGGGGTGCAGTGGGTAGAGCACGAGGCTGGGAGCCAGGACTCCTGGGTTCTGGGTGTGGGAGGGACGTGGGGTGCAGTGGGTAGAGCACGAGGCTGGGAGCCAGGACTCCTGGGTTCTGGGTGTGGGAGGGACGTGGGGTGCAGTGGGTAGAGTGGGAGGCTGGGAGCCAGGACTCCTGGGTTCTGGCTGTGGGAGGGGCGTGGGGTGCAGTGGGTAGAGCAGAAGGCTGGGCTTCCCACGTGTGTTTCTCTCTGGTTCTCATTCTCCCAGTGGACAGAGTTCACAGACCGCACCTTAGCCCGCTGCCCGCACTGCCGCAAAGTGTAAGTTTCTGCCCCTCCCCACGGGCGTGACCCATTGCCCCAAGCCACAGCTGCAGGCCAGAGAGAGGCCTGGTCCTGGGGATGGGACTGGGCCCTCATGGGCTTGGGAGGCCGAGGAGTGGAAGGAGCTGGGAAAGCGAGGCCTAAGTGTGGGGTCTATGGGCATGGGGAGTGGTTGAGCTCAGAGGCAGGACTCCTGGGTTCTCTTCCCAGCTCTGGGAGAGGAGTGGGGCCGGGGGCCAGGACTCCTGGGTTCTCTCCCCAGTTCTGGGAGAGGAATGGGGCCGGGGGCCAGGACTCCTGGGTTCTCTCCCCAGTTCTGGGAGAGGAATGGGGTCTAATGGGGCCGGGGGCCAGGACTCCTGGGTTCTCTCCCCAGCTCTGGGAGAGGAATGGGGCCGGGGGCCAGGACTCCTGGGTTCTCTCCCCAGCTCTGGGAGAGGAATGGGGCCGGGGGCCAGGACTCCTGGTGTCCATGTCTGACTCTGACTCTCTCCCCCCAGCTCCTCCATCGGGCGCAGGTACCCCTGGAAGAGATGCATCTGCTGCCTTCTCCTGGGTGTCCTAGTGGCTGTAGCTGCCACAGGCCTAGCGGTGAGTGTGTGACCGAGGCAGGGGAGCGGGCCGTGCTGATGGAGCCGTAGGACTGCCCATGGCGTCCAAGTCTCTGTGCTGCCCTGGGAGAAAGGGGGCATTGAGTGGGGAAGGGCCTGTTGGACATAGAACCCAGGAGTCCTGATTCCAAACCCCTCCCCCCAACCCCCCAAACATTAGACCCCCGTGCAGAGCCGGGCTGGAACCCAGGAGTCCTGACCCTGCTGTCTCTCTCCGTGCAGTTTGGCACATGGAGGCACGCCCGGCGGTACAGTGGGATCTACGCCTCCTGGGCGCTTATCATTCTCCTGGCCGTGCTGTGTCTGGGCCGGGCCATGTACTGGGCCTGCATGCGAGTCAGCCACCCCGTCCAGAACTTCTCCTGAGCCGCCCCTGCCGTGGGGAGCCCCGCCCATCTCAGTCAGCTCCTGCCCAGCCCCCTGGTCCGCTCCCGTGCCTCTCGCCTTGGTCCTGCTCCCCTCCCAACCTGCCGGAGCCTGAGCAGGAGACCCCCACAGGACGGGACCAATGAAGGCGGCTGCAGTGGTCTCAAGGACTAGGGGCCCACCAGCCCAAGAGGGCAGCTGAACTATGGTAGCTCTGTCTGGACCAACCAGAGAGGGAGCTGGATTACAGTGGCTTGGCTGGGACCCACCTAGCCAAGGGACGCTGGGTGACAGAGATAGGACACCCCCTGCCCCCCCAAGGGAGACTGGATGATGGAGCTGGGACCCACCACCCCAGAGACCCCACACGCCCAAGGGACACTGGACGACTGAGCTGAGACCAACCATGCCGGAGACCCCACACACCCAAGGGACACTGGACGATGGAGTTGGGACCCACCACCCCCTCCCAAGGGACACTGGAGCTGGAACCTCCTCCTCCTCCTCCCCTCCCCACAACATCCCCCGCACTCAAGGGACACTGGATGATGGATCTGGGACTCACCACCCTGGAGACTCCACGCACCCAAGGGACACTGGACGATGGAGCTGAGACCCACCGTGCCGGAGACCTCACACACCCAAGGGACACTGGACGATGGAGCTGGGACCCAATACCTCGGAGACTCCACGCACCCAAGGGACTCTGGACAATGGAGCTGAGACCCACCATGTCGGAGATCCCACACACCCAAGGGACACTGGACGATGGAGCTGGAATCCAACACCCCGGAAACCCCACGCACCCAAGGGGCACTGGATGACAGAGCTAGGACCCCCCACCCAAGGGATACTGAACAATGGAAATGGGACTCACCACCCCCTCCCAAGGGACACTGGAGCTGGAACCTCCTCCTCCCCTCCTCACAACACCCCCCGCACCGAAGGGACCCTGGCTGACGGAGCGGCAACTCACTGCCCAGGATGAGGTGGCCAGAAGGAAGCCCTGATGGCTGCTTAGTCACTGGGGGTCCCACATCCCTCCTGATGGAGTGCACTGCCATGCCCAGCACCCCTTTGGCCTGCAGGGAAGTGGCGTGGGAGGGGGCCCCACAGTGGGGGGGCATTGAGTTCATTCTGGGGAGTGGGACCTGCTGGGGAGGGGAGCTGCCACAGGGGGATGAGAAGGATTCAGCTCACTGCTGCTTCATGATGGGGTCACCTCTTAGGCCACCATTCACCCCACTGATCTGTGCTCTGTCAGCCATGCCCCCATCCCTCCCAAGCCAGACAGGTCTCTGCCCTGGGGCCTCGTGGGTGCTGGCGCCCTCTAGAGGGAACAGACCCCATGTTCCCTTCCTCACTGAACCAGCCAGTCCCTGTCCTGGGGCCAGATGGGAGCCGGCATCTCCTAGAGGGGAAAGACCCTGGGCCCCTTCCCTGCCCCCGAGCCAGCCAGTGTCCACGCTGGATGTGTGCAGTGCTGCCTAGAGGGGAAAGGCCTGTGCCCCTGCTCTGTTTAGGGACCAAAGGTAACTTTTATTTGGGTGGAGGAGCTGGGGCAGAGCAGCCCGTCCCAATCCTCCCCTCAGCAGGGGCAGCTGGGGGCACTGTCTCTGCTGCCTGGGGGGAAGCTGCTCTGGGTTTGCTCTTCTCTTTCTCTCTCTCCCCCCCCCCCCCAATCACAGCTGCTCTGGTTCTTTGCACATTCCGGGGGGGAGCCAATGGGTAATAGCCCCCTTGCATGGGGGCCCTGAGCCTTCCCAGCATTTCTCGGAGCTCCCCCCCACAGCCACCCCTTCCCATCCAGCCCCTCACTCCATCCCACCCCTTGAGTTGATTGCTGCAGTCTGGGGAGCAGAGCGCTGCCCCCATTGCTGCATGGGGGCGTGTGATACTCAGTCCCCTCTCCACACGCCCCTTGGCTGGGCCCTGCTTCCGCTGGGGTGTGGTTTGAGGACCCCCAGTGGGCTGCAGGGGACCAGGGTGAGCTCCCCAGAGGGCTGGTGATGAGGGGCGCCTGGTGCTGGCTTCCCGCTTGGGGAGGGAGAATGGAACATCTCTGGCCTTGGTTCTTCAGGGATCTTTGCGGGGTGGGACAGGGGTTCATCCCCGTTCCTGGGGCTCCTCACTGCTCTGGCTTGTACATACTGACCCCTCTCCTGTACATAGCTATTTAAATCCAGCCCCAGCTCTTTCCCCCAGCCCACCCCGTGCAGTGCTACTTTAACCCGGTGTGTCTGTCCCAGCCTGATGGACACCCTGACTGTAAATAAAGAGATTCCACATGCCACCCACCTGCCTGGCTCCCTCGCTCTGCCCCACGGTGACCTGTGGGAGGGGGCTGGGTCTGTGGGGCCTGTTGCCAGGCTGAGAGCCCACCAGCTTGTTACACCACAGGGACAAATGAACAGCCATGGAGCGGGGGGGCCAGGGGCACACTCCTCAGCCTGCCTGCCCGCACTGTGAGGCCTGATCTGAGCTGGTACCCCCTGGAGGGAAAAGGCCCCATGTCCCATTCCCCACCAGCAGGTCCCTACCATGGGGCTGGCACCCCCTAGGTGGGCAGTCGTTGAAGGTGTCTGAGGTATCCAGCTAGGGGGCCGGTTGGAGCTCAGTCCTGAGTGCTGGCACCCCCTAGAGCCTCCTGCTCCTCCCTTGGATTTGGATTTCTGGGAGGGGAATGGGGTCTAGTAGTTACAGCTGGGAGCCAGGACTCCTGGGTTCTCTCCCAGCTCCGAGGGGTGGGAGGGGCAGGGTATGTAACAAGAATCCTGGGAGAGAAGTGTCCTGTGTGTGGACTGGTGTCTCCACCGGGCCAGGGCTGGATCCACACCTTTGCTGGAGTTGTGGGGCCCCCTGAGGCTATCCCTCTGTAGGACCCCAACTTCTCCTTGGCCCACGTGTGGCTGAACCAGCCACAGATGGAGTAAGGCAACACCTGTCCATGCCCTCCCCAGGAGCCATAAGGCTCTGCCCTTTTGTTGCACCCCAACCCCCCTTTCAGGCATGGAGTTGGTGGGGTTCCCCCAGAGCACCCCACCAAGATGCATGGGATAGTTCTTCCTCTCTCTTTCCCATCAATGGGCTCAGGCTCTCTGAAGACCCAGGCAGCATCGGTCATGCTCAGGGCAGCTCCACCTGGCTCAGCAGTTATTTCTGTAACTGGAAGCTGAGGGTCTGCAGGGATCCCTCCGTTCTAGGCTGTGATGACCCAGGCAGGGACCCCAGTCCATCTCTGCCCACCTTCACTCGCAGCTGCCTCCTGTGGGGGACCCCAGCTAGAAAGGCCAAGGAGCAGCATGAGGGTGAATGTCCCCCAGTCCCGCCAGGGTGAGATGAAACACTGCATCTCCTTTCAAAGCCTTTAATCAATGCTCCTCACAGCTCTGTGCCCCCCCCCCCCCCACAGAATGGGGGGCTGGTCTCAAGGTGAGGCAGCAGCTTCATTCTACAGGTAAAAAATAGCTCCTGGGGTGAGAAATTCTCTGGAGGCTCGGATGGGGGGCAGCAAGAGGGGAGGCTGGTATATGGGGGGTGTTTCTTGGATGGCCCTGAGTATATGAGTTCAGGGGGCTCTGCTCATGTGTGTGTGGGGGGTGCTCCTGGCCTCTGGGACTGGAGTGTCACTAGGTGAGTTCAGGGGTTCAGGGCTGAATTTGGGGGCTCATGGTCTCTGGGATGGAGAAGGGCCAGGACCCACAAGGTTGGGGGGTTGAATCAGGTCTCATTTTGGGGGCAAAGTCACCCTGATCATGGTGTGGGGGACCCTTTCCCTCTACTCCCTGGTCTCACAGGGCCATAGGGGCACATGGGCCCAATCCCCTCTTGCTCACAAAACCATAGAGGGGTGTACAGGCCACCCTGCCTTACAAGACTATAGAGAGAGGGGGCAGATCCCCCCCACCTCATGCAGGGCCATAGAGAGGTGTATGGGCCCACTCCCACAGCTATAGAGGGGGTGTTGAGCCCATACCTAGCTGTATGGCCTCAACCCTCGCTCACAGGGCTATACAGGAGTGTTCAGGCCTTATGGCCTCCCCGTGCAGAGCCATATAGGGCCATAAGGACCTTAGTAGGCTGTATGGTGCAACCTCCCCATCCCAGGGCCATATGGACTCTCAGAGCCATATCAGGCTGTATGGCCCACCCTCCCCCATGCTGCTCACATGGCTACATGAGTGTCACGGCCATAGCATAGGCCACCCTGCTCCCAGGGCCGTACAGGGGTGTTGGGACCATATCGGGCTGTATGGCCCCCCCCCACCCCGCTCACAGGGCCATGTAGAGAGTGATGGGGCAGTGGTCACTGCCCATGGCCTGGGAGCGGATCTTGCTGTCGCACAGCGCCTCCAGCAGGCGTGTCGAGACCAGGAAGTAGTCGAGGCGCCAGCCCACGTTCTTGGCGCGAGCATTCATCATGTAAGTCCAGAAGGTGTAGGCGTGGGGCGTATCGGGGTAGAGGTGGCGGAAGGTGTCAGTGAAGCCGGCCGCCAGCAGCTCCCCAAAGCCCTGGCGCTCCTCGGGCGTGAAGCCCGCCGACTTCTTGTTGCCCTTGGGGTTCTTCAGGTCGATCTCAGCGTGGGCCACGTTGAGGTCCCCCGCACAACACCAGGGGCTGCGAGCATCCAGCCCGCGCAGGTCGGCCCGGAAGGCAGCATCCCAGCGCTGGCGGTACTCCAGCCGCACCAGCCCCCGGCCCGCGTTGGGCACATAGGCCGTCACCAGGAAGTGCGAGGGGAATTCGGCCGTGATCACCCGGCCCTCCTGGTCGTGCTGCTCCTCACCTGCCGGGAGACATGGGGCACGTGTCAGAGGCAAAGAGGAGAGGCCATGGGCAAGGGTCAAGGAAAAGGCCATGGGTTTGGGGGATGCCGGGCCAGGGGACAAGGGAAAGCGCAGGGTCCTGGCAGCGGGCAAAAGGGCGTCTGCAGGCAGAGGTTGGTAGGGGCACAGTGGGCAGGGAGCACGGGCTCAGCAGGCAGAGGCTGGGGGGTGGGGCAGGTCCCTACCGATGCCGTAGGTGATGCTGAGTGGCTCAGTCTTGCAGAGCAGAGCCACCCCACTGTAGCCCTCCTTGGCGCCAGCGCAGGCCAGTACTTGTGGGGTACTCGGCATCTCCCGCATCTCGGGGGGCAGCAGCTTCTCTGCCACACTTGGTCTCCTGCAGGCACAGCACGTCGGGGTCCTCCTCACGCACCCACTGTGTGGGGAGAGCGGGGGTCAGCGGGGCTGGGAGCCTGGAGACCTGGAATCCCTCTCCAGCCTTGCGAGAGGAGTGGGGCTAAAGGGGGGGGGGGGGGCATGAGAGGCAGGACTCCTGAGGTCTATCCCTGGGGTACAGCATGATGTCATAGGTGTCCCACTGTGCTCCAACTCCTGCTACTCTGCCCCCCCTCTTCTCAGGAACCCCCCATCCCCTTTCTCTGGGAACCTCATAGGATGAGGAACAGAACCCAGGTATCCTGCCCCCCAGCTTCACCCCACTTCCCTCCGATTTATCCCTCCCCTCGGAGCACACAAGTCCTCCTGCCCCTGGCTGTGGATCTCCGGCACTGCTTGCTGGGGACCAGCCAGACCAGCAACAGCACTTTGAGACCAGTAAAACTGCTTCCACACTACGGACAGTCCCGGATCCAAGGCCAGAAGGGACCGGTGGAATCGTTTCGTCCGACTGCTTGGATAGCACAGGTTGGCGAACCGCCCTGCAACAATTCCTAGTGCATAGCTGTTCAAAATGGCCAGAGATGGAGACTGCACCATGACCCTTGGCACATTATTCCGAACAGTCACCTTCATTATTAAAAATGTCCCCTTATGGCCAGGCTGCATTTGTCAAGCTTCAGCTCCCAGAAGTAAAATAACCTCTGCACCTACTCCAGATTCGCCTGTTTCTACATCCCAGAGTCGTATGCAGGCCCCAGCAATGTCCTGCAAGCTCCTACCCAGCTGCTTATCCGTCCTCAACCCGCAAACCTTTTCCAGACTTCAGACCCATTGTAACGATCCCACTGGAACCAAACCAGGTACAAATCTGGCTGTGGACCAGGCTCAAGGGAATTAGCCATTCATGAACCCACGTTAACTTTTCAGTTTTTACAGCTGCAACATTTTCCCCCTGTCCAGCGGGATTTGGGGGATGACAAAGGTCCATTTTGAGTTAAAATTTCATTCTGGGTTAGGAAAAGCAAACATGTTTGGAGATTTAGGACCTTCCACTCCAATCCCCATTTACTGATGGAAATGTAACAGAGACAGGATGCCTAGGATTCAAATTGCCTGTTTTTCTCCTATTCTAGGACGTCCCCAAAGGTCTCTGATTTTGGAGAAGAGTTAGTGAGTGCTGAAGGGACCTAGGAGTGTGGGGCGGCAGCAGAGCGGGAGGGGCCACTAAGCAGCTCTGTATCTCTGATACTGGGTGACTTTTCCAATGCACGCCAACGTTCCCACAGCCCTGCTGTTGTTCACTGTGCTCAACTTGGAGACACAAAGCAGGAGAGGAAAATGGAATAAATCTAAAAATCCTAAATTTCTGGATTTGCAAGAAATCCCCAAATTGTGGATGTGGGAATCCAAACTCCAGGTGGAAAATTTGACCCATGAAATTCACTGCGAAATCCGTCCCCAACCTGGAAGATTTTTTCTGCAGGGAAAACAACCCAATCCCTAACTCAGCTACAGCATTTCTCAGCAGAGCTCAAAGAAGGTCAGGATCCTTATCCCACTGCAAAGGTGGGGAAACTGAGGCACAAGGAGGGGAAGGGACCAGCCCAAGGTCACCTAGCAGGTCAATGGCAGAGCCAGAGAGAGAACCCAGAAGTCCTGGCTCCCAGCCCTACTGCTATAACCCACTAGACCCGCCTCCCCTCGCTGGGATAGAACCCAGGAGTCCTGGCTCCCAGCCCCCCCTGCTGTAAGCTCTCTAGTTGTAGCCATTAGGCTATGCTGCAGGGGTGGCCTTAGCCCCTGGTACTACCCACTGCAGACCAAGGCCCCAACCCAGGTGATCCGAACTGGGGAGGAGCTGCCTAGCCCAGCAAGGACTAGCAGAGTCACTCCTACCTCCAGCCCCTTCTTCTTGACCCAGGCCCGGAGCCCGTCCACATTCCACGACGTGACCTTCAGGGTGTACTTCTGCCCACCGGGGGAAGTGAGTTTGTTGGGCGGATCATGGTACAGGATGGGGTTCTCTGCCACCTTCTCCTTTGGGCCCTTGGCAGCCCCCTTCTTGTTCTTCTTTGCCTCGGGCTCTGTGGAGGGGGAGAGAGAAGGAAAGCTGGGACGTGGCATGGAGCAGCCGGGGGGAGGGGGGGTGCCAAGAACATGAGACTGGCCCTACTGGGTCAAACCGAAGGACAATCCAGCCCTCCCAGCATGATGCACAAGAAATGATGGAGGAACGCCATGCCGCAGGGTCTGGGCAGGGCTTGGAACGGAGCACTGTGCCGCGGGAAGCACAAGGGGGTGCCAGGGAGCAGGAAGGGGTTGCTGTGCCACGGGGCCGTGGTTACCTGTGGCCTCGAGCTCGTCCGCGCTGTCCACATCCTCTGCCTTCTTCCCCCGTTTGGGCATCTCCCGCCACCAGCTGGGCCCTGCGCTGAGGAGCCGACACCGCCGAGCCACAAGCCGCAGGATCCTGGGGGCAGCCTAGGGGGGAAGCGGGTGGGCACCCAGCAATCAGTACTCAGCACTCCAGAGAACCAGGAAGGATGGGCCAAAAGCCCATTCCCCCTTCCCAGCCAATGACAAACCTTCTTGCGTTAGTCTACCCAATCCTTGGCCACCCACACAATAACCCCCCCCCCGCTCCCCAGCCAATCGCAGCCCTCCTTGCAAAATAAACACCCAGCTCCCTGGCCAATTAACGCCCATGCCCACAGCCAACAAACCCCGACGTCCCTGGCCAATCACAGCCCTCGCAGCACAATAACCACCCGCTCTCTGGCCAATCACAGAGCTTCTTGCACAATAACCTCCCACTCCCCAGCCAATCGCAGCCCTCCTTGCAAAATAAACACCCAGCTCCCTGGCCAGTTAACGCCCACGGCCAACAAACCCCGACCTACCTGCCCGATCACAGCCCTCGCTGCACGATACCCACCCGCTCCCTGGCCAATCAGAAAGCTCCGTGTACAATAAACACCCACCTGCCTGGCCGGTCGCAGCCCTCCCGCGCAGTCAGCCCCGCCCGACTCCCGGCCAATCAGGCCCCGCTCCGAGCCCCGCGCGCCCCACGGCCCGTCCGGGAACAAAAAGCAGCAGAGCCCGACCGGGACACGTGCGCCAGGGTCACGGGGCGGCAGGGGACTGCGGGGCGGGAATGGGCGGGACTCCCGAGTCACGTGCGGACGGAGGGACTGGGACCTCCGGCGTCGCGCGGGGCGGGAGTGGGCGTGGCCATAGCACTCCTGTGTCACGTGCCGCGAGAGGGGCGGGGCTCCGCTCTGAGGTGGGGGCGGGAGGCGCCGGGCAGGTCGCGCCGCGCCGGCCGGGCCATGCGCGCGGTGACGGTGCTGGGGCTGGAGGGCAGCGCCAACAAGGTGGGGGCGGGGCTGGTGCGGGACGGGCGGGTGCTGAGCAACCCCCGCCGGACCTTCGTGCCCGCGCCGGGCCAGGGTGAGCCGGGCCCCCCCCCATCCTCCCCCCGCCCTTCTCCGGCCTCCCGCATCTTCCCCCCGCCCCTACCCATCCCCCCGCCCTTCTCCGGGCCCCCCCGCATCTTCCCCCCGCCCTTCTCCGGCCCCCCCTCCCGCCGCTACCCTACCCATCCCCCCGCCCTTCCCCGGGCCCCCCGCATCTTCCCCCCGGGCCTCCCCCCGTCCGCCCCATCTTCCCCCCTTCCCCGGGCCCCCCCGTCTGCCCCCATCTTCCCCGGGGCCCCCCCGTCCCTACCCATCCCCCCACACTTCTCCGGGCCCCCCCCCGTCCGCCCCCATCTTCCCCGGGCCCCCCCCCGTCCGCCCCCATCTTCCCCCCCCTTCCCCGGACCCCCCGTTCCTACCCATCCACCCGCCCTTCTCCGGGCCTCCCGCATCTTCCCCCCGCCCTTCTCCGGGCCCCCCCCGCCCCTACCCATCCCCCCGCCCTTCCCCGGGACCCCCCGCCCCTACCCATCCCCCCGCCCTTTCCCGGGCCCCCCGCATCTTCCCCCCGCCCTTCCCCGGGCCTCCCCCCGTCCGCCCCATCTTCCCCCTTCCCCGGGCCCCCCCGTCTGCCCCCATCTTCCCCGGGGCCCCCCGTCCCTACCCATCCCCCCACACTTCTCCGGGCCCCCCCGTCTGCCCCCATCTTCCCCGGGGCCCCCCCGTCCCTACCCATCCCCCCACACTTCTCCGGGCCCCCCCCGTCTGCCCCCATCTTCCCCGGGCCCCCCCCGTCCCTACCCATCCCCCCGCCCTTCTCCGGGCCCCCCCCCGTCCGCCCCCATCTTTCCCCCCTTCCCCGGACCCCCCGTTCCTACCCATCCACCCGCCCTTCTCCGGGCCCCCAGTCCGCCCCATCTTCCCCCCCCGCCCCATCTTCCCCGGGCCCCCCCCCGTCCCTACCCATCCCCCCGCCCTTCTCCGGGCCCCCCCCCCGTCCGCCCCCATCTTCCCCCCTTCTCTGGGCCCCCCCTTCCCCATCTTCCCCCTTCCCCGGGACCCCCCGTCCCTACCCATCCCTTGCCCTTCTCCGGGCCCCCCCTGTCCGCCACATCTTCCCCCCTTCCCCGGGCCCCCCCGCCCCATCTTCCCCGGGGCCCCCCGTCCCTACCCATCCCCCCGCCCTTCTCCGGGCCCCCCCTCTGCCTCTATCTTCCCCCCTTCCCTGGGCCCCCCCGTCCGCCCCCATCTTCCCCCTTCCCTACCCATCCCCCCCTTCCCCGGACCCCCCCCGTCCTTACCCATCCCCCACCCTTCTCCGGGCCCCTCCGTACCACTCATCCCCCACCCTTTTCCGGGTCCCCCCCGCCCTGGGCTCCCCCGTCTGCCCCCTTCCTGCCCCCTACCCCGCCCTCTTCCTGCCCCCGTCTGCCCTCATCTTCTCCCCTGTGCCTCCTTCCTGCTTCTCCATCCCTACCCATCCCCTCTCCCCGTCCCCATCTTCCCTCTGTGCCCCCTTCCTGCCCCCCTGTCATTACCCACCCCCCTACCCTTCCTCGGGCCCCCCCTTCTTCCCCCCATCTCTACCCATCCCCTACCCTGCCCCCATCTTCCCCCTGGGCCCCCTCAACCGCCCTCCTTCCCCTGCCCCGCCATCCCCCTACCCTGCCCCAGGTCCCTCATCCTTACCCACTCCCGCTGCGCCCCTACCCATCCCCTATCCCGCCCTGGGCCCCCCCGGCCCTCCCCCTGTGCTCCTATCCTGCCCCCCTCATTCTTACTCATCCCCCTATCCTTCCCTGGGCCCCCTCATCTGCCCCATCCCCTACCCTGCCCCATCTTCCCCCCTTTCTGCCCCCCCATCCGCCCCCATCCCCTACCCTGCCCCAGGTCCCTCATCCTTACCCACTCCCCCTGCGCACCTACCCATCCCCTACCCCGCCCGCCCCCTGTGCCCCTATCCTGCCCCCCTCGTCCCTACCCATCCCCCTACCCTTCCCTAGGCCCCCTCATCTGCCCCATCCCCTACCCTGCCCCATCTTCCCCCCTTTTGCCCCCTTTCTGCCCCCCCATCCCCTACCCCCGCCCCCTGTGCCTCCTTCCTGCCCCCCACGTCCCTAACCATCCCCCTACCCTTCCCCGGGCCCCTCATCTGCCCCATCTTCCCCCCTTTTGCCCCCTTTCTGCCCCCCCATCCCCTACCCCCCGCCCCCCCGTGCCTCCTTCCTGCCCCCCCCGTCCCTAACCATCCCCCTACCCTTCCCCGGGCCCCCCGTCTGCCCCCATCCGCGCCCCCATTTTCCCCCATCCACCCCCTTCCTGCCCCCCCTTACCCCGCCCCCATCCCCTACCCTGCCCCGGGCCCCTCGTCCACTCCCTTCCTGCCCCCCATCCTTACCCATCCCCTCCCCCCACCCTGGGCCCCCCGTCTGCTTCCTGCCCTGCCCCATCTCCCCCTGTCCATCCCCTTCTTGCCCCCCCGTTCACCTCCTTCCTGCCTCCATCCCCTACCCCGCCCCCATCTTCCCCCTGTTCGCCCCTTCCCTTACCCTGCCCTGGGCCCCCCCATGTCCCGGGCCCTCCCATCTGCCCCCCTTACCCCACCCTAGGTGCCCTGTCCTTACTAACCCCCTCTTCGTCCTTTCCCACCCCCCTAGTGCCCCAGGACCCCTCACCAGCCCCCCCGTCCTCCCCCAGCTTCCCTACCCCACTTTGGGGCCCCTCCCCATTCCCCTGCTGTCCTTACCCATTTCCCCTCTATCCACCCCCCCATCTCCCCCTGTGCCCCTACCCTGCCCTGGGACCTGTCCCCAGGCCTCCCCATCCTTACCCATCCCCCCTCTGTCCACCCCTCCTCCCTGGGATCCCCCCAGCCTCTCCCCAATCTCCATCTCCCCTGCAGTCCCCCTGGGCCTCCTCATCCCAAGCCCTGCAGGGACCCCCACCAGGACCACCTGTCCTTACCCAGCTCTGCATCCTTCATCCATCTGCCCCCCTGCTCTGGCACCCCTTCAGCCTTCCTCCCTAGAACACCCTCCTCCCCCCGGGCCTCCCAGTCTCAAATCCTGCCAGGATTCTCCCTGGGACCCCCCCCTCCCCAAAGCTCCCCATCCTCCTCCCTGGGTTCTCTCCACTCTCTGAGTCTGGCCCCTCATCCAGCCCCCTCTCCAGGCCAGGGTGAATCCAGGCTTCCTGGTCTCCTCCTCCCCACAAACACATGTCCCCTTTCCCCACCGCTCCTGGCCAGGATGAGTCTGGTTCCTTCTTCCAGGCCCCCCACATCCGATCCCTTTTATCCCCACTGCATTTGGTCATTGCCAGCTCCACCCCCTGACGCTCTCTCTCTGGGGCAGGGTTCCTGCCAGGGCAGACAGCGAGGCATCACCGGGGCTGTGTGCTGGCTGTGCTTCGGGAGGCTCTGCAGGAGGCAGGGCTGGAGCCTGCAGATGTGGACTGCGTGGCCTACACCAAGGGTGAGTGGGGGTGTGACTGGGGTGGAGCCTACGCGCAGGGTGAGTTGGGGGGCGCGGGGGGAGCCTATGCGCAGAGTGAGTTGAGGGGCGCGGGGGGAGCCTATGTGCAGGGTGAGTGGGGGTGTGTGGACCCCCAAGGCCTCGTGCTGACCCTGCACTCTCCCTGCAGGCCCTGGCATGGGCGCCCCACTGGTGACAGTGGCCGTGGTGGCCCGGACGTTGGCCCAGCTCTGGAACAAGCCCCTGCTGGGCGTCAATCACTGCGTGGGCCACATTGAGATGGGCCGGCTGATCACGGGTGCCCAGAACCCCACCGTGCTGTACGTCAGCGGGGGCAACACCCAGGTAGGGCTGACGCTCCCCCGCCAGCGCCGCACTAGGCCCCCACCCAGGAGATCCCAGCAGCCCTGTACATCCCCCTGCTCTGTTCCTCTTGCCCAGGTCATCGCATACTCGGAGCACCGATATCGCATCTTCGGGGAGACCATCGACATCGCTGTGGGCAACTGCCTGGATCGTTTTGCCCGTGTGCTGAAGGTGAGAGGGCAGTGGGGAGCCAGAGGGTTGGGAGTCAGAACTCCTGGGTTCAATCCCTGGCTCTGGGGGGAGTGGGTCTAGTGGTTAGAGACAGTGGGAGTGGGGGACAGATGACCGGGAGTCAGGACTCTTGGGTTCTATTCTTATTGAGTCACCCAGAGCTTCTCTGCTACCTGATTGTGGTACTTCAACATTAACAAGTTTTTTGGAATTTAATTTCCTTGCTTTTTAAAATAAGGTATCAGCCCTAAAAGAAATCTTCCCCAATCCCCCTGGTTCCTTCGCTAGCAACATTCAGCGACAGCAACATTGGAAAAATGCTGCTTCAAAATTTTAACAGTCACATGACTCCAAGTTTTGGTGTGTTTGAGGTGAAGTTGTTCATTTTAAATGCAAGGGAATTCCAGATTAGTGTTGGTTTTATGCACACGCTCATCGAAAAATACGCAGTGCAATTTTAAACTTAACCTAAGTTTTTTGGAGTGGAATTTCCCTGCTTTTTTTTTCTAAAGACAAATTTTCTTACTTTGGTTGCTTTTTAAACAAACTCACAATTTTATTCTCTCTATGATCCAAGAATAGTGTACAAGATCAAACAATATTTAGGATATAACTTGCTTTATATAAGACTTGAAATTGATCTCTATCATAGATTATTAGTGTTGGAAGGGACCTCAGGAGATCATCTAGTCCAACCCCTTGCTCAAAGCAGGACCAATCCCCAAATGGCCCCCTCAGGGACTGAGCTCAGAACCCTGGGTTTAACAGGCCAATGCTCAAACCACTGAGCTATCCCCACTCCCCCGCCATCACAAACATTCTATAGCCTTCCATTTTTAAAAATCCTCACACTCAATTGCCTGGATTTCTTGTAAAATCCTTTTCTTCCTTGTGGCAGGAGCAAGCGAAGATGAGGTTTTCTGGCATGGAATTTGCTTGCTTTTTAAAGAAAACAGTAACTTTTGTTCTCTTTCTCCCTGAAATTGGGGAAAATAAATGCCAAAATCTAAGGTTAATGGTAACTTTACAGTCAAACATTTCCAACTAAAGCCAGCATAAAGTTAGATACTTTTGTCAAATCTGCGCTCGCTTAGTTGGAGACTTTGCATTAATTTTAACATTAATCTAAGATTTTTGGCATTCAGTTTTCTGCCATTAAAAGCCAGGCGCAGGCTGTGGGAATCTTCAGCACTAACCGACGTTCTTGGCCTGGAATTTCCTTGTTTCTTTGCAAGCGAAGTGGAAAATGATTGTGAGATTTAGCAGTAAATCAATACAGAGCTTTGGCAAAGGAGCCCCAGGCTTCATTCTCCTCTCTGTAGCTCAGAACTGGGGGAACCGATTTCACCTGAATCCCCCTGCCCTGAGCCTCGCTGCAGGAAAGGTTTTGGCCTGAAAGGAACTAGTGTCTTCAAGTAGTTCTGTTCTCTCACCCCTCCTCCCCCCCTCAACGGACCAAAGCAAAGTGAGTGTGTGTTGAGGGGGGGGAGTGTCACCGTGGGGCCTGGGGGGCTCGGAGGTTGGGATGGGGCCTTCTGGTACCCCCACATCCAGCCTTACCCCTCCTTGGTGTGTCTTCCTCCTAGATATCCAATGACCCCAGCCCTGGCTATAACATTGAACAGATGGCGAAGAAGTGAGTGGTACCAGCTCCGGGAGGGGAGTTGGGTCCAGGGGGCTGGAGCAGGGCTGGGGGTCAGGGTTAGATCCCTGGCTCTGGGAGGGTCTAACACAGTCTCCTCCCTGCACCCCCCCAGGGGACAGAAGCTGGTGGAGCTGCCCTACACAGTGAAGGGAATGGATGTGTCCTTCTCAGGGATCCTGTCCCACATAGAGGTGAGGAACCCAGGGGTCCTGGTTCCCAGCCCCTGCTCTGACCACTAGCCCCCACTCCCCTCCCTGAGCTGGGAGGGAACCCAGGGGTCCTGGCTCCCAGCCCCTGCTCTACCCACTAGCCCCCACTCCGCTCCCTGAGCTGGGAGGGAACCCGGGCACCCTGAACCCCCTCTCTGCCCTGTAGGAGGTGGCTCACAAGATGCTGGCATCAGGAGAGTGCACCCCGGAGGATCTCTGCTTCTCTCTCCAGGTGAGGAACGGCCCAGCTCAGGGCTGGGGGAGCAGGGGCTGTGGGTCCAGAGTTAGGAGCCCTGTCCCTGGACATCAGGAAGTGGGGACTGCGGGCTGGGAGTGAGAAGCACCATGGGAGCTGGGGAAGGGGGCTGCAAGTCTGGCATGAGGAGCACTGTGGGAGCTGTGGGGAGGGAATGAGGAGCGCTGGGGGGGTTACCGATCGGGAGTGAGGAGTGCTGGGGCAGGAGGTGCTGTGGGTCAAGAGTGAGGAGCGCCAGGGAGGGGAGGGGGCTGTGGGTCGGGAGTGAGTGAGGGGCGCCAGGGGGGCTGCGGGTCGGGAGTGAGTGAGGGGCGGCGGGGAGGGGGGGGGGCTGCGGGTCGGGAGCGAGGCATGCTGAGGAGGGGCGGGGGGCCTGTAGGTCAGGAGTGAGGAGTGCTTGGGGGAGGGGAGGGGGCTGCGGGTTGGGAGCGAGGAGCGCGGGGGGGGTGGTGCTGCGGGTCAGGAGCGAGGAGCGCTGGGGGGGGTGCTGCAGGTTGGGAGCAAGTGGCACTGTCCTAGCTGCACTGCCCCCCCAGGAGACGCTCTTTGCGATGCTGGTGGAGATCACGGAGCGGGCCATGGCGCACTGCGGCTCGCAGGAGGCCCTCATCGTGGGCGGCGTCGGCTGTACGTGCTGGGACCATGGGGAGCGAGGGGGGGGTCACTGCATGGGAACCCTGCCTCCCCCCCGGTCCCCATACTTAGCTCCCCACCTGCTTCCCCACTCGCCTCCTATCTCCCTCCCCCCAGGATTGCTGCCCTAGGGCAGGGGCTCGCTGGGCTCTCTCCCTCAAACCTGGCAGGCACAGCCTGGGGCTAGTGCCTGGGCTTAACTGAGGCCATCACAGCTTGTGTCACTTGTGTATAGTGACTGGGGTCTCAGCTTGAAACCTTCCCCCTCCCCAGGTGTCACCACCCCACACCAGCCTGTGGCTTCCCCCCAAGCTCTAATCCTGCCCCCTCCCCCAGGTAACATGCGGCTACAGGAGATGATGCGGATCATGTGCGCAGAGAGGGGAGCCAAGCTGTTTGCTACAGATGAGAGGTACCGACTGCCCGTCAGCTTGCCCTGTGGAGCTAGGGTCCCAGCAACCCTCAGCCCACCTTAGCTTGGTGGGAGCAATGGGATTATCCCTCCAGACAGTGGCTCTTGGATTCCTCTGGGAGATTCTGGGCTATGGTGCTTTAGGGCATTGGCACCCCATCCCGGAGCCAGGAGAGAACCTAGGAGTCCTGGCTCCCAACCCCCTACCTCTCCTCTTTAATCATTAGACCCTAGTCCCCCCCCAGAGTTGGGGATAGAACCTGGGAGTCCTTGGTCCCAGCCCCCTTCCTTATCTACTAGACCCCACTCCCATTCCAGAGCCAGGGGCTGAACCCAAGAGTCCTGGTTCCCAGCCCCCTTCTGCTCTAACCACTAGCCCCCATGCCACACTGCCTGCAGGAGGTTTCGTCTCCCCACATCCCCAGGTTCTGCATTGACAATGGAGCCATGATCGCGCAGGCCGGCTGGGAGATGTTCCGCACAGGGCAGGTGACGCAGCTAGAGGATTCATGGATCACGCAGAGGTAGAGGAGGAGGGAGCGAGGGGGGAGGCATCAGCCATGGGGCAACCCCCAGCCCCCTGACTCTCTCTTCTCCCCACAGGTACCGGACAGACGAAGTGGAGGTGACCTGGCGCGATTAACCCCTTCCCTCCCACACATAGGACAGGCCCCAAAGCGGCTGCTGCCCCCATGGGGCCGGTGCAGAGCAGGGTGACCACGGCTTGAGGGCCCCGCTGGCTGGAACTCAGCCCTAACACACAATAAAGACGTTTGCTTTTGTAAATGAGATTCCTTTCCTGAGCCCTGGGGGCTGGGCAGGGAGTGGCCTCTGGGCCTGGCCCCAGCCCCTCAGCGGGCCCCACTCAGCCTGAAGCCCTCCATTGCAGCAATGAGTTGGGGTATTCAGCCTGGCTACCATGGGCTGCAGGTCAGGACTGTGGGATAACAGCAGAGCTTTGTGGGGGGGACCCCAGGGCTGGGGTGGCAGGGGTTGTGGGTCAGGAGTGAGGGGCACCAGCAGAGCTATGGGGGGATAAGGCTGGGTTAGATGGGGCTGTGGGTCAGGAGTGAGGGGCACTGGCAGGGCTGGGGGGGGTCAATTGACAAGGTGTCAGGTGCTGTGTAAATAACAATATTTAATATTTACAATGCAGCGCGGTGGGCGCTACCCCCCGGCAGGGGCAGAGCACAACAGGCCGTGGCCCAGGTGTCCAATTCCCCACGGCAATGTCAGAGGGGACAGTTGAGCGTGCAGAGATGGCAGCACCAGCATCAGCCCCCTGCCCAGCTGGGGGCCACGATCCGTCCAGCTGGGCTGGGGCTGCTGCTCCACTGCTGGGGAAAGAACCCAGGTTTCCAGGCTACTCCCTCGGGCTAAGCCTGCAGCGCCCCCTACTGGCAGTAGAAGGTCAGAGCATCCTGCTGGTTGCCCCGGATGAAGGCAACAGGTGGGCGCAGATCCCTGGACAGGGTCTCCAGCCAGGCCATGTAGAGGGCGCTGGGACAGGTCCCCTTGCGCACCACAGGCAGGCTCCTGCAGGGAGGGATGGGGGTCAGTGGAGGGGCATGGAGCTACCTCTGAGGGCTCCTATCCCCCCCACCCCCAGGGCAGGGTCAGAGGGCTCATAGAATATCACGGTTGGAAGGGACCTCAGGAGGTCATCTAGTCCAACCCCTGCTCAAAGCAGGACCAACACCAACTAAATCATCCCAGCCAGGGCTTTGTCAAGCCAGGCCTTAAAAACCTCTAAGGATGGAGATTCTACCACCTCCCTAGGTAACCCATTCCAGTGCTTCACCACCCTCCTAGTGGAATAGTGTTTCCTAATATCCAAACCTAATATCTAAACCTCCCTCACTGCAACTTGAGACCATTACTCCTTGTTCTGTCATCAGGTACCACTGAGAACAGCTGAGAGCCATCCTCTATGGCAGGGTTTCTCAAATGGGTTGCTGCTTGTGTAGGGAAAGCCCCTGGCGGGCCGGGCCGGTGTGTTTACCTGCCCTGTCCACAGGTCTGGCCGATAGCAGCTCCCACTGGGCACAGATTGCTGCTGGGCTGTGGGAAGCGGTGCAGGCCGAGGGACTTACTGGCCTGGAGCAGTGATCGGTCGGAGCTGTGGAGGGGGCAGGTAAACACACGGGCGCAGCCCACCGGAGGCTTTCCCTACACAAGTGGCGACTCCTGTTTGAGAAACCCTGCTCTATAGAAACCCCCTTCAGGTAGTTGAAAGCAGCTATCAACCCCCCCTCACTCTTCTCTTCTGCAGACTAAATAACCCCAGGTCCCTCAGCCTCTCCTCAAAAGTCATGCGCCCTACTCCCCTGATCATTTTCATTGCCCTCTGCTGGACTCTCCAATTTGTCCACATCCCTTCTGTAGTGGGGGGAACCAAAACTGGACCCAGTACTCCAGCTGTGGCCTCACCAGTGCTGCCTAGAGGGGAATAATCACTTCCCTCAATCTGCTGGCAATGCTCCTACTACTACAGCCCAATATGTCATTGGCCTTGGCAACAAGGGCACACTGCTGACTCATATCCAGCTTCCCGTCCACTGTAATCCCCAGGTCCTTTTCTGCAGAACTGCTTAGCCAGTGGGTCCCCAGCCTGTAGTGGTGCATGGGATTCTTCCGTCCTAAGTGCAGCACTCTGCCCTTGTCCCATCATCCAGGTCATTAATAAAGATGGTGAACAAAACCAGCCCCAGGACCGACCCCCGGGGCACTCTGCTTGATACCGGCTGCCCCTACCCTGTGCCCCAGGGCAGGGCCATGGAGCAATCCCCCAGGGCAATGATCACTCCCCCCACAGCCAGGGATCCCAGGGCACAGCCCTTCCCCTACGGTTTGTTCCTTCTGCTGCACTGACGCATACAGGCCAGGCCCGCCCCCCCCCCCACCTGCTCTACCCACTAGCCCCCCCCTGCCTATGACTCGCAGGGGGTCTCTTCCCCATCCCTGGTACTGCAGTGAGACAGTGCCAAGATCACGCAGACCGACAGCGCTGTCCCGCGTGGGGATGGGGCCTGCACTCACATGACGATCAGGGCGGCGTTCCGGGAATTCTCCTGCAGGATTTCATGGAGTCGGACCTGCTGCTCCGACTGTGGGGGAAGAGTGAGAGGAGGTTGTGGTGTGTCCAGTGCCCAACCCCCAGGAGTCCTGGCTCCCAATCTCCGGCTCCAATCAGTAGATCCCCGGTCCTCTACCAGAGCCAGGCTAGGACCCAGGCGTCCGATCTCACCTTTTTCCTGTAGACCCGCAGATCCTCATCTGACACCTTCCAGGGTGTCTCCCTCCGCAGGGCCTGTGTGGCCTCAGGGCTGCGCTGCCCCTCATTGAGCCGGAACGGAGCCACCAGGTCCTCAAACTCCTTCAGGCTGGGGGCAGAGCACAGGGCTGAGGACAGCTGGCCCCATCCAGAGGGCTAGGCAGTCTAGGGTGGTACCTGTCTCCTCTAGGGTGGGGGCTGGGAGCCAGGACTCCTGGGTTCTATTTTCCTCACCCAGACAGCTGTAGGGATCCTTCACTGTGGTGGTGGTGCCAGGGCGGTGGGGTCCATTTCAGGGGTTCTTTTAGGCCCCGGGACTGGGACTGGGCCTGGTGCCCCACCTCCAGGTAGTGGGGAGCCTGGGGAATGGGGGCAGGCCTGAGGCCCCCCCCAACAAGTGGGGGTGGGGAATTGCTATCGGAGGCGGGGGGGACTCACCTGCTCTCCTCCGGCTGCCAGGCCGCGTGGGGCAGCACCAGCACCTCGCTGAAACCCAGGCGGAACTTGCTGAGCAGCAACTGGATCCTGTGGGGCAGAGCGGGAGTGATGGGCCCACTGGAGGGGGGGAGCGGCGTGGCCCGTGGGTGGAGGGGGAATGTGGGTGGGAATCTGTGGGGCCCACGGGAGGGAGGAGTGGCAGGGCCAGCAGGTGGGTGGGAATGCGAGGGCCCATGGGAGGGGGGAGAGGGGTGGGAGGGAATTCAGGGGGCCCGTGGGAGGAGGGAGAGGGGCGGGAGGAATGCAGGGGCCAAGTGGGAAGGGGGAGGGGGTGGGTGGGAATTCAGGGGGCCCATGGGAGGGGGTAGAGGAGTGGGAGGAATGCGGGGCCCTGCGGGAGGGAGGAGAGGGGCAAGAGGGAATGCGGGGGCCCACGGGAGGGGGGAGAGGGATGGGTGGGAATTCAGGGGGGCCCGCGGGAGGGGAGAGAGAGGCGAGTGGGAATGCGGGGGCCCGCAGGTGGGGGCAGAGGGGCAGTGGGAATTCAGGGGGGCCGTAGGAGGGAGAAGAGGGGCAGGAGGAATGGAGGGGCCCACGGGAAGGGGGAGGGGTGGGTGGGAATTCAGAGAGCCCGTGGGAGGGGGGAGAGGGGCGAGTGGGAATGCGGGGGCCCATGGGATGGGGGAGACGGGCGGCTGGGAATTCAGTGGGCCCGTGGGAGGGAGGAGAGGGGTGGGTGGGATTTCAGGGGGCCCGCAGGAGTGGGCAGAGAGGCAGGAGGGATGCAGGGGCCCAGGGGAGGGGGCAGCGGTGGGAGGAATTTGGAGGCCCGTGGGAGGGGGAGGGGCAGGAGGGATGCGGGGACCTGCAGGAGGGGGCAGAGGGGCTGGAGGGATGCGGGGGGCCTGCAGGAGAGGCAAGGGTGGGAGGAATTTGGGGGGCCCGTGGGAGGGGTCAGAGGGGCGGGAGGGATGCGGGGGGCCTGCAGGAGAGGCAGGGGTGGGAGGAATTTGGGGGGCCCGTGGGAGGGGTCAGAGGGGCGGGAGGGATGCGGGGGGCCCCCGGGAGGGAGTAGGAGTGGGAGGAATTTGGGGGGCCCGTGGGAGGGTTCAGAGGGGCGGGAGGGATGTGGGGGGCCTGTGGGAGGAATTTGGGGGCCCGCAGGAGGGGGCAGGGGCAGGAGGCCCGTGGGAAAGGTCAGTGGGGCGGGAGGGATGCGGGGGCCCATGGGAGGGGGCAGAGGGGCGGGAGGAATTTGGGGGGCCCGCGGGAGGGGTCAGAGGGGCGGGAGGGATGCAGGGGGCCTGCAGGAGAGGCAGGGGTGGGAGGAATTTGGGGGGCCCGCGGGAGGGGTCAGAGGGGCGGGAGGGATGCAGGGGGCCTGCAGGAGAGGCAGGGGTGGGAGGAATTTGGGGGGCCCGCGGGAGGGGTCAGAGGGGCGGGAGGGATGCGGGGGCCCGCAGGAGGGGGGAGGGTTGGGAGAAATTTGGGGGCCCGTGGGAGGGTTCAGAGGGGCGGGAGGGATGCGGGGGGCCTGTGGGAGGAATTTGGGGGCCCGCGGGAGGGGGCAGGGGCGGGAGGGATGCGGGGGCCCGTGGAAGGGGGCAGGGGTGGGAGGAATTCGGGGGCCCGCAGGAGGGGGGAGGGGTGGGAGCGATGCGGGGGCCCGTGGGAGGGGTCAGAGGGGTGGGAGGGATGCGGGGGCCCGCGGGAGGGGGCAGGGGTGGGAGGAATTCGGGGGCCCTCACTCCTGGCGCTGCTGCTCCGCACTGCCCAGGTGGCCGCTGACGAAGACCCGGACGCGGCAGCGTCTCCAGCGCTTGCGGCGGCTCAGCAGGTAGGGGACCAGCAGGGTGAGCCCTGCGGGGAGACGGTGTCAGGGGCGGCGGGAGCCGCCAGCAGTGACGGGTGGGGGGCTGCCAGGAGGGGAGAGGGCTGGAGGAGAGATGGGAGCTGGTAGGGGAGCTGCCAGGGGAGGGGGGCTGATGGAGGGAGGAGGTTAGGGGGCTGCCAGGAGGGGAGAGGGCTGGAGGAGAGATGGGAGCTGGTAGGGGAGCTGCCAGGGGAGGGGGGCTGATGGAGGGAGGAGGTTAGGGGGCTGGCAGGACGGGAGAGGGCTGGAGGAGAGATGGGAGCTGGTAGGGGAGCTGCCAGGGGAGGGGGGCTGATGGAGGGAGGAGGTTAGGGGGCTGGCAGGACGGGAGAGGGCTGGAGGAGAGATGGGAGCTGGTAGGGGAGCTGCCAGGGGAGGGGGGCTGATGGAGGGAGGAGGTTAGGGGGCTGGCAGGACAGGAGAGGGCTGGAGAAGAGATGGGAGCTGGTAGGGGAAGAGATGGGAGCTGGTAGGGGAGCTGCCAGGGGATGGGGGCTGATGGAGGGAGGAGGTTAGGGGGCTGGCAGGACGGGAGAGGGCTGGAGGAGAGATGGGAGGCTTCCCAGGGGTGGGCGGGGGCTGGCAGAGGTTGGGGGTTGAGGGGGGGATGCTGGCAGGGGAGGGGGGCTGTAGGGAGAGGGAGCTGGTGGACGGAGGGGCTTGATGGGGTGGCGGTTGGATGGAGGGAGGAGGTTAGGGGGCTGTCAGAGGTGAGGGGGCTGGTGGAGTGGCTGACGGTGTGGGGGCTGATGGAGGGAGGAGGTTGGGGGGCTGGCAGAGGCGAGGGGGCTGGTAGAGGAGCTGCCAGGGGAGGGGGCTGATGGAGGGAGGAGGTTGGGGGGCTGGCAGAGGCGAGGGGGCTGGTAGAGGAGCTGCCAGAGGAGGGGGCTGATGGAGGGAGGAGGTTGGGGGGCTGGCAGAGGCAAGGGGGCTGGTAGGGGAACTGCCAGGGGCAGGGCTGGCTCCAGCGGTTTTTCTGCCCCAAACAGTGTGGGCGGGGGGGGGGGGCAGAATGGGCGGCACTTCGGCGACAGCTCTACCATCGCTGCTTCGTTGTTCGGCAGCAGGTCCTTCCTTCCGAGAGGGACTGAGGGACCCACCGCCGAAGAGCTGGACGTGCCGCCCCCCTCCGTTGGCCACCCCAAGCACCTGCTTGGGGCGTCGGTGCCTGGAGCCGGCCCTGGACAGGGATGCGGGGTGGGCTGGGGAGCTGCCAGGGGAGGGGGGCTGGTGGGGGAGCTGCCAGGGGTGGAGGGTGGGCTGGGGGACACGCACCCCCATCGTCAAAGAGCCAGTAGACGTCCACACATCCCCTCTTCTGCTGGGCCTGGAAGTGGGTCTCAGTGAGCTCGTCCGCGCCCAGCACCTTCACGCTGCTGCCTGTGGGCACATGGGGCAGGTGGGGCAGGGCAACCCCTAGGTTCGGGGCAGGATGGCATCCCCCCACCCCCCCCAGGGCTCCCTTGGCCTGGCATGGGCCTAATGCCCCTGGCTGCCACCCACAGCCCCCTCCCTCGCTGCCCAGCCCCTGCCCCCAGCTGCTTCAGTCTCTGACCCCCTACCCACACCCCTCTCTGCTCCCAGCAGCCCCTCATCCCTGCCCCCCCCCTCACCTGCATTGCCCAGCTCCTGTCTCAGCTTCTCTCCCTGCAGCACTGCCTCAGGGTCCTCAAACACGGGGTTCACTGGGGAGAAGGGGATTAGATAGCTGAGGGCAGCCCCCTGGCCACACCCAGCTGCACAGCCACCTCCCAGGGAATGGGGCAGGCAGCGAGCACTGCTGGAGGTCACTGCTGCCCCCTACTGGCAGGCCCAGGCATGTCCATGGGTCTGTGTCCATCTGCCCTCCCCCAGCCCACCCCCCATACTTACCATAGGCCCGCACCATCCGTGACACATCCAGTCCGTCCTTCATTCTCAGCACGCACACCCCGGCCCGGCCGTCGAATGCGTCACTGGGGGCACAGAGGGGGGTCAGGGGGTACTGCCGGGGGGGATCCCAGGCCACCCAAGGGCCTTCAGCCCTGGTACTGCCTGGGAGGTGCCAGAAAGGAGGTGCTGTCCCCCAGGGAGTCTCCCCACCTCCAGAGATGCCGCCAACCCCATTGCTTCCCCCTGCTCCGGGGCATCCACCCCAGCCCCCTACCCCACTGCTGCCCCCCCAGCCCAGCCCCCTTACTGGATGGTGGCCACGTAGTTCTCCAGGTTGTGGGGTGAGTCCGTCTGCCAGTTCTGCTTGTAGCCCAGCACAATCGTGTTGGGTTTGAGACGCCCCAGCCCGCACACCTGGGGAAAATCGTCGATGAGGCTGGGGCAGTGCTGGGGGGATGACACAGCGCAGCATGGCAGGTTGCACTCACTAGGCGGCAGGGCGGTACATGCACAGCACAGTGCTCATCTGCTCCAGCAGGGGCAGCACACAAAGCAGGGCTCAGCCCCTCCAGCAGGGGCAGTGCGTGAGTGCGCACGCACGCACGCACACACACACACACAGAGTGCAGGGCTCAGTCCCTCCAGCAGAGAGCGCTGGGACAGAAACACACACACACACACAGAGCAGGGCTCAGCCCCTCCAGCAGAGCTCTGGGACAGAAACACACACACACACACAGAGCAGGGCTCAGCTCCTCCAGCAGAGGGTGCTGGGACACACACACACACACACACACACAGTGCAGGGCTCAGCCCCTCCAGCAGAGGGTGCTGGGATGGACACACACACACACACGCACACACAGAGCAGGGCTCAGCCCCTCCAGCAGAGGGCACTGGGACACACACACACACACACACACACACACACACACAGCAAGGCTCAGCCCCTCCAGCAGAGCACTGGGACAGAAACAAACACACACACACACAGAACAGGGCTCAGCCCCTCCAGCAGAGCACTGGGACAGAAACACACAGACACACACAGAGTAGGGCTCAGCTCCTCCAGCAGAGGGTGCTGGGACACACACACACACACACACACAGAGCAGGGCTCAGCCCCTGCAGCAGAGAGCACTGGGACAGAAACACACACACACACAGAGCAGGGCTCAGCTCCTCCAGCAGAGGGCGCTGGGACACACACACACACACACACACACACACACACACACACAGTTGCAAGGCTCAACCCCTCCAGCAGAGGGCGCTGGGACACACACACACACACACAGAGCAGGGCTCAGCCCCTCCAGCAGAGGGCGCTGGAACACACACACACAGTGCAGGGCTCAGCCCCTCCAGCAGAGGGCGCTGGGACAGACACACACACACACACACACACACACACACACACACACAAAGAGCAGGGCTCAGCCCCTCCAGCAGAGGGCACTGGGACAGACAGACAGTCAGACAGACACACACACACACACACACACACAGAGCAGGGCTCAGCTCCTCCAGCAGAGGGTGCTGGAACACACACACACAGTGCAGGGCTCAGCCCCTCCAGCAGAGGGCGCTGGGACAGACAGACAGACACACACACACACACACACACACACACACAGAGCAGGGCTCAGCTCCTCCAGCAGAGGGCGCTGGAACACACACACACAGTGCAGGGCTCAGCCCCTCCAGCAGAGGGCGCTGGGACAGACTCAGACACACACACACACACACAGAGCAGGGCTCAGCCCCTCCAGCAGAGGGCGCTGGAACGGACACTCACACACCTGCATGAGGCTGCGGGCTCCGCTGCGCAGGTCTGGGGCCGTGATGAGGGTGTAGAAGGATCGCACCTTGCGCCTGCTCAGCCACTTGACGTGCTCCTCTGAGTCGCTGTCCCCTGGGGTATCCTGCAGCTGGGAGAGGCAAGGGGAGGGTTAGGGGGCAGGATCCCAGGCTCCTTGAGGCCCCCCTCGGCATCCCCGTACTCACTCCAGCCACGTTCCCACAGATCATGAGGCTGACCCCCTTGGTGAAGGCGCTGACGAAATCCACCAGAGCTGGCCGGAAGCTGGGGGGACCCGTCAGCACCAGACACTGGGGGCTGGAAGAGAGAGAGAGTTGGAACAGTCCAAAGGGGGGTGCTCTCCCCACAGAGACAGTGCTGCCCCTAATGCCCAAGCATTCTCAGAATCAGTTATAGAGCCCGGCACCCCCCATTCTAACCACTGGACCCCACTCTGCTCCCAGAGCCAGGCATGGAACCCAGGAGTCCTGGCTCCCAGCCCTCCCTGCTTTCAGCCAGCCAGGCCTACCGGAAGTTCTTGACATGCTCCTCCACTTGGGTGAGGCTGACAGAGTAGGACAGGGCCATGCTGTAGGTCCCGGCCTGCACAGAGGAGCCCCAGTTGACATCTGAGGGGAGAATGAAGAGGATGCAGGGACGCAGAGGAAAGCTTGTTTGGTCTGGGTGCCCCCCAGGTCTCCCCGTCCCCTCCCACCGCCCCGGCGCCTCCCTTACCTGGCTTCTTGTAGCTGACGTAGGCCAAGCTGACCAGGATAATGCCCACCACGATGAGGGCCGCCCACCAGGTCAGCAGGAACATGATGACCACGGAGACCACGGCCCCAAAGAGGGCGCTCCACTTGCTGAAGTAGCGAAAAGAAGGTCGCCAGCCTGGGAGGAGGGAGAGTGAAAGGCTGTGCCCAGACCCATGTGTCAGACCCCCCACAACCCAACCTATCTCCCCACATGGCCAGGGCAACAGTAACCACCCTGCCCAGCTCAGCCTTTTCAGCTTGAAAGGCTCAGCCCTACACCGCCTGACTCCTGCAACTCAACTCAACCCTCCGCCGCCTGGCTCCTGCAACCCAGCTCAATCCTACACTGCCCAGCTCCTCCAACTCAACTCTATTCCACCCGGCTTGTGCAACCCAATTCAACCCTACTCCACCCGGCTCCTGCAACCCAACTCAACTCTACTCCACCCAGCTCCTGCAACCCAACTCAACCCTCCACCACCCAGCTCTTGCAACCCAACTCAATCCTACACTGCCCAGCTCCTCCAACTCAACTCTATTCCACCCAGCTTGTGCAACCCAACTCAACCCTACGCTGCCCAGCTCCTGCAACCCAACTCAACCCTACACCACCCGGCTCCTCCAACCCAACTCAACCCTACTCCACCCAGCTCCTGCAACCCAACTCAACCCTCCACCACCCAGCTCTTGCAACCCAACTCAATCCTACACTGCCCAGCTCCTCCAACTCAACTCTATTCCACCCAGCTTGTGCAACCCAACTCAACCTTACGCTGCCCAGCTCCTGCAACCCAACTCAACCCTACACTGCCCAACTCCTGCAACCCAACTCAACCCTACACTGCCCAACTCCTCCAACCCAACCTGCTCGACCCTATGCAGCTCCTCCAACTCTCTGCTCAACCCAACACCCTTTCAGCTCAGTCCAACTGTATTCTACCCATCTCCAACTCAACTCTCCTTCCTGCACAACTCCTCCAACTCAACCCAGCTCAATCCTTCCAACTCCTACCCACCTCTACACCGCAGCCCAACCCTTCCAACCCAACACTGCCCTTCAGGGCAACCCTTAGAACTGAACTCAGCTCTCGCCTACCCAGCTCCAACTCAACCCACTCTGCACTACTCAGTCCCTCATCACCCTACCCTACGTCAATAAGCATATCCCTTTCAACCCAACCCCCATCATCAGAATCCAACACAACCCATCCAATCCAACCTCACTCTACTCACCCTCCCAGTTCAACACAACCAGCCCCCTCCTACTCTGTTCAAGAATTCCCATGCCAGACACCCAGCCTGACACCCTGCACTCAACACATGCTTGGTTTGATCCCTGGTGCTGGATGTGACAAACCTCAGCTAAACACCTCAGCAAAGCCCTTCCTGCCCCTGCCCCTATGGCTGCTGGGGTTCCTGCTGTACCTGGGGAGTTGGTGATTGTGGCATGGAAGCAGCTGAAGTTGATGAGGGCGTAGGAGCAAAGGAAGAAGTTGGAGATGATGGGGGCGATGGTGTTGAGCTCAGCTGTGGGTGCAATGGAGAGATGGGTCAATATGGGGGCGCATTCCCATCCCACAGCAAGGAGGAGATGGTTCCCTTCCACCTGGCCGCAGCAGGGTGCGTGACCCCACTCACCGATGAGGATGAAGGCGATGGCCAGGATGAAAGTGAGCATATAGCCCCGAAGCGGCTCGTTGTTCTTGCCATAGCCCTTGGCGAAGAAGCCGATGATGGGATACAGCTTATCTTGGCACAGGCACTGCGGGGGACAGGCATAGGCAAGGTAGGGGGTTCAGTGGTAGCAGAGCTACGGGTGACAGAAGGCGCACAGGCCCAGGGTGGGAGGTAGGAGGCTGGTTAGAGATGGTTTGGGCTGCGATGATCCGAATAAGAAGAGGACTGAGGATTTGTTTGGAGGGATAGTGAGGGTGCTCTTGGGGGCTGGGGGGGTCACTGGAGGTGGTGGGGTTTTCAGAAGTAGGGGTGTCTCTGGCGGTGATTTGGGGGCATTCCAGAGCACGTTCGTGAGGGTGGTGTTTGGTAGGCTGCTGTTGCGGGTGTGGTATGGATGGAAGGGGTACGTTTGGGTGCTGTTGTTACTGAGGCTGTAGCTGGGGTGTTCTGTTGTTGGGCCCCCACCCCTGACACCCGGACTCACCTGGAAGACCTTGGGGGCTGAGACCAGGCAGGCCAGAGCAGAGGAGAGGGTGGCGGCGAAGATCCCAGCTGTGATGAGGGGACTGAAGCCGGACACCATGCTCATTGTCTGGGAGGGAGACAGACCCCAGGATAGTGGGGATCAGAGAGCGACATTCCCAGCCTGCCTCTCCCATCACCCATAGCTCCCATCCCATGCCCCAAATGCTCTCCGTCCCCTTCAGTGGTGGCTCCTCCCCCTCACTGTTGGCTCCTCCCCAGTCCCACCCCCTCAGTGCTGGCTCGTTCCCCAGTTCCACCCATTCAATACTGGCTCCTCCCCCAGTCTCATCCCCTCAGTGCTGGCTCCTCCCCCACACTGCTGGCTCCTCCCCTAGTCCCAACCCCCTAAGTGCTGGCTTCTCTCCTCACTGCTGGCTCCTCCCTCAGTCCCACCCCCTCACTGCTGGCTCCTCCCCCCTACCTGGTAGTTGTTGGCCAGCCCGTACTCGCAGGTGCCAACCTGGGCGCACTCCGTGAAGTTCCAGCCGTAGCCGCACCCGAGGCCCAGGCAGCCGTCCGTGGTGTTGGGGGAGCCCAGTGTGTCGTTCAGACTCCCGGACGCATCACGCACTACGCATGACCCTGGGGGAATGTGGGAAATGAGTGACCTCCCCCTAGGACTTAGTGCCCCCCCCCCCAGCAACTCCCCTGGCAATCAAGTATCCCTCAGTGACCTCCCCCAGGATGTAGAGCCCCTGTCCATTCCCTGCAGTATGGCACCCCCTAGAGAGCCCTGCCCCCCATTCCCTGCCCCGTTACCTATGGTAGCTGAGATGGCCAGGTAGGAGAGCGTGGTCCAGAAGATGGCCAGCAGGGTGCCCTTGGGAATAGCCACTGCGGGGTCCTACAAACGAGGATAATGGGGTGGTTAAATGGGGTGGTTATTGTGGCCCATAACTCTCAGGGGAACCAGTTCCCCTAGCCCCTGCTGGACCTGGGGGGCCAGGAGCCCACCTTGAGGTCGCCTGAGATGTTGGCGCCAGCCAGGATACCAGTGGCTGAGGGGAAGAAGATGGAGAACATGCCAAAGAAGTTGCCCGATTCGCCCCGCCACTCTGGCCCGATATTCTCCAGGAAGATGTCCCCTACAGGAAGGGAGAGGGCAAGGTTAAGAGGGGCTGCACTGCCCAAGAGGGCCTCCAGTGGTGGAGAGTTCCACTGGGCCTACCTCGGTAGCTGAAGTAGCCTTTGGACATTTTCTCCTCTGTGGCTGGAATCAGGGTGCCCACGAAGTAGTTGATGAAGGAGACCATGATGACAAAGAAGAAGACAACCTGGGCCTGCAAGAAGGCAGGGAGAAGAGCTGAGAACTCAGGGGTCCTGGCTCCCAGCCCCTCCGCTGCTCTAACCCATTAGACCCCACTCCCCTCCCACAGCTGGGGATGGAACCCAGGAGTCCTGGCTCCCAGCCCCGCCCCGAGTACCTTGGCTTCCCACTCCATGCCAGCCAGCGCGATGCCCAGCAATACTGTCACCGTGATGACGCCCACGATCCGGATGTCATTCACAGGGTCTGTCATCACCACGTCAAACTCCTGGGGGGCAGGTATATGGAGACGAGTTTGTGGGGGCCCGGAGGGGGGAGGGCAGGGCAGGGAGTCAGAGAAGGGAGTGGAGGGAGCCAAGTATGGGAAGTGGGACAGCTGGGCCCAGTGTGGGTCGGGGAGAGCAGACAGAGACCAACGGCAGATTGTGGACGGTGTGGGGTGGGGCATGGCTGGGGGCTCAGTGGGGCCCATGTACCAACAGCTGGTGGCGCATGCTCTAGATAATGCCACATTCTCAAAGCAGACAGGTGGGGCGGGTGGGGGTAGTGGAGCTGAGAAAGGGACAGGTGGGTAGGGAGGGGTGGGTTAGGGATTGAGGCTAGAGCTGGGATTAAGATTAGAGTTGGGACTGATGTCAAGGGTTAGGTTAGTAGTTCTAGGGTCAGAGTAGGGGTTAGATCGAGGGTTAGGATTTAGTGTAGATTTAGCTCTAGGGGTAGATCTAGGTGTATGGTGAGTTAGGATTAGCCTTCAGGGCTTAGAGTTAGGAGTTGGGGTTAGCATTCAGGGTGAAGGTTTTGGGTTAGGGTCAGTGTTCGGGGTTAGAGTTAGGATTGGGGTGAGGGTTAGGGTTGGGATTAGGATTAGAGGCACGGTTAGGGGTTAGGGTTGGTATTGGGATTAGGATTAGCATTGAAGGTTAGGGTAAGGGGTAGGGTTAGGGGATAGGGTTGGGTTTGGGGTTAGGGTTAGAGTTGGGGTTAAGGGTTTGAGGTTAGGTTCAAGAGTTAGGGGTTAGGGTTAGTGTTAAGGTTTAGGAGTTGGGGTTAGAGTTAGGGTTAGGGTTTAGGGTTAGGATGAGGGGTTAGAGTTAGGGGATAGGGTTGGGGTTAGGGTTAGAGGTTAAGGGATTGGGTTAGGGTTAGATATTAGAGTTACGGTTAGGGTTTAGGGTTAGTGTTCAGGGTTAGGGCTGGGGGTTGGGGTTAGGAGATAGGGTTGGGGTTAGGGTTAGGAGATAGGGTTGTGTTGGGGTTAGGGATTAAGAGTTTGGGGTTAGGGTTAAACATTTAGCATTAAGGATTAGGGGTTAGAATTAGCATTTAGGGTTAGGGGTTAGGGCAGGGGTAGGCAAACTGCGCCCTGGGGCCTCATCCAGCCCTTCAGACATTTTAATCTGTCCGTCAAGCTCCTGCTGGGGAGTGGGGTCGGGGGGTTGCGTGTGCCATGGCTCCACACGGCTCCCTGTAGCACCAGCATGTCCTCCCTCTGTCTCCTACACATAGGGACAGCCAGGGGGCTCCACACGCTGCCCCTACCCCAAATGCTGCCCCCGCAGCTCCCATTAGCCGGCAACCGTGACCAATGGGAGCTGCAGGGCCGGGGTCTACAGACGGGGCAGTGCACACAGCTGCCTGGCCGTGCCTGCACATAGGAGCCAGAAAGGGGACATGCTGTTGCCGCCTGGAGCCTGCACCCCTGACCCCTCCCAGCACCTCTACCCCAGCCCTGATCCCCCTCCCACTCTCCGAACCCCACGGTCCCACCCTCCTGCACTCCAGAGCCTACACTGCCAGCTGGAGCCCTCACTCCCCCACCCGCACCTGTGCCCCAGTCCAGAGCCTCCTCACGCATGCTGAACTCCTCATTTCTGGCCCCACCCAGAGACTGCACCCCAACTCCCAGCTGTGTGAGCATTCCTGGCCCGTCATACAATTTCCATCCCCAGGTGTGGCCCTCAGGCCAAAAAGTTTGCTCACTCCTAGGTTAGGGTTATTGTTCAGGGCCAGGCCCCACCTACCAGCAGCAGGTCGCGCACAGTCTCGGCGAAGCCCACCACATGCATAGCCACAGCCACAGCATTGGCGAAGGAGAAGAGCAGCCCGATGGAGCCGCCCAGCTCAGGGCCCAGGCTGCGCGAGATCAAGAAGTAGGTGCCCCCTGCGCCCAGACAGACAGACAGACAGACGGGGTCAGCAGGGAAGGGGGGGTCTAGGGGCTTGGGAACAGGCAAGGCTGTTGAGAGAGCCCTGGGGAAAGTGTGTGTGTGTGTGCACCTCTGTGTGTATGTGTTTGTGTCCCTGCTGCCCCCTGGTGGCGAGATGAGCCCTTGTGTGTGTGAGTCCCCACAACCCCTGCTGGAAGGGATGAGCCCTGTGCTGAGTGTTTGTGTGTGTGTGTGTGTGTGCACAAGTGTATAATTTTAAGTGCATGACTCTGTGTGTGTGAAGTTTTGCATGTATAACTATGTGTGTACCTAAGTGTGTATGTTATTTTGTGCATGTAGTTGCCTATCTGTGATTTTGCGACTCCGGGGTGCAGAATTTCCTGTGTGTAACGCTGAGCTGTGTGGAGCACTGTGTACGTATCAGCAGGTGAGTCGCTGCTGTGTGTGTGATTCCCTGTCTGTCGCTGTGAATGGCTGTAGTTTAGTCTAACTATGTGGAACTGGAGCTAATTTTGTGTCCACACACCTGTGCATCTCTAGCTGTGTGTTTCTGCAGTTGGGTCTCATTGTGTAGCAGTGCGTGTATGTGTGTGTGGGGGGGTGTTGTCTCTCTCTTCCCTCTGGCCAGGTTGAGATAACAGCCCACCTACTGCTACCAAAGGGGAGCGCTTCCCTGACCACCCTGTTTGTGTGGCGGCCCTGGTTTGAACCCGCCTCCCTAGCCCCACAGCGCCCCTGGGATGTGGGGCCCTTCTCTCACCTGCCTTCACCTTGCCATTGGTGGAGATGGCAGAGATGGACAGGCCGGTGATTGTGGTGACTACAGTCGACATGAGGATGATGAGCCATGTCAGCCCTGGGGGAGAAGAGGAACATGGTGAATGGGGACCTGGGGAGTGAACCCACCCCCTGCCCCCCTCTTTACTCCCCCGATATTGGGCACCCTCCTGCTCCCATTGGGGAACACCGAGAACCCACCACAAGTTCCCAGCTGGCTTCTCTCTCCTACCCCACTGGTGGTGCTGGAAGGGCCTAGCCATGGGGCGCCCTCACCCCCCCATTACCTATCCCAGCCTGGGCTGTGATCCAAGGCAGCCGGAGATATAGGATCACGCCCCAGATGTTGAGCATGCACCGGATCTGGGGAGAGAAAAGGGAGGTGGGTGAGATGATGGAACCCAGGAGTCCTGGCTCCCAGCCTGCCCCCCCACCCCACTGACCTACCGGACTCCTGCTCCCCTCCCCTCCCTGAGGGATCCCAGTTTACCATCACGCCGGTCACCCAACCGAACCGGACTGGTTCCGCTTCCAGGCTTGCTGCATCTGGATCCTCCTCATCTCCCTCCTTAGCCCTGGATTCCCCAGGGTCAGGAGTGTCAGGGAACCCGGGCCCGTCCTCCTGCGTGGGTGGGGAAATAGCATTAGAGCGCCCACTGCTGAGCCCCACGTGTCCTGCAGCATGGCCTCCCCTTCCAAGCCCCGATCCTGTTCCCAGCACCACAGCACCCCCTGCCGAGCCCCCCACACCTTGCAACACAGCACCCCCTGCCGAGCCTCCTGTTCCCGGCAGCACGGTGCCCCCTGCCAAGCCCCCCGCTCCCGGCAGCACGGTGTCCCCTGCCAAGCCTCCTGCTCCCTGCAGCATGGCCTTCCCTTGCAAGCCCCGGTCCTGTTCCCAGCACCACAGCACGCCCTGCCGAGCCCCCCATGCCTTGCAACACAGCACCCCCTGCTGAGCCCCCTGTTCCTGGCAGCACGGTGCCCCCTGCCAAGCCCCCCGCTCCCTGCAGCACAGCGCCCCCTGCCGAGCTCTCCGCTCCCTGCAGCACGGTGCCCCCTGCTGAGCCCTCTGTTTCTGGAAGCCCGGCACCCCCTGCTGAGCCCCCCACACCTTGCAACACGGCACCGCCTGCTGAACCCCCCACATCTTGCAACATGGCACCCCCTGCTGAACCCCCCGCTCCCTGGAGCACAGCACCCCCTGCCGAGCTCCCTGCTCCCTGCAGCACGGTGCCCCCTGCTGAGCCCTCTGTTTCCGGCAGCCCGGCACCCCCTGCTGGGCCCCCCACACCTTGCAACATGGCACCGCCTGCTGAACCCCCCACACCTTGCAACACGGCACCCCTTGCTGAACCCCGCGCTACCTACAACACAGCCCCCCTGCTGAGCCCCCTTCCAAGCCCCGGTCCTGTTCGCGGCACCACAGCACCCCCTGCTGAGCTCCCTGTTCCCGGCAGCATGGTGCCCCCTGCCAAGCCCCCTGCTTCCTGCAGCATGGCACCCCCTGCGGAGCCTCCTGCTCCCTGCAGTACTTTGCCCCCCGCTTCCTGCAGCACGGTGCCCCCCACTCCCTGAAGCACGGTGCCCCCTGCTGAGCCCCCTGCTCCCTGCAGCACGGCGCCCCCTGCTGAGCACCCCGCTCCCTGCAGCACGGTGCCCCCCACTCCCTGCAGCACGGCGCCCCCTGCCAAGACCCCGCTCCCTGCAGCACAGCGCTCCCCCCTGGGCCTCCCTTTCCCTACTCCACACAGTACCCCCAGTGCTCACCACGTTGCGCAGCACCTCCAGCGAGGGGCGACTCTTGCGGGCCCGCCCTGGGGGGGCCGACTGGGCGTAGAACTCGTAGCAGGGGCTGACGTCCATTGTGGTCGCGTAGTCTGGGGGAGCTGAGAGGGAGCCCCTCTCACCTGCCTGGCCAGAGCCCTCAATGGATGGGGCTGGGGGGCACGGCGGGGGGCTTGCCCCTTCCTTGCCTTTGTCCAGGGTGGGGCCCGTCTGGAGCTTCCGTACCTTGAACCGGCCCAAGGCCAGAACCGTCTTGTAGGCCGGGGAGTCCATGGGGTGCCGGGTCCACCTGGGGTGAGGGGGACTCCAGTACTTGGAGCAGGAAAGGGTTAAACTCCCCCCACCCCACTAACTGAGGAGGCAGCAGGGACACACACACACACACACACACTCTCTCTCAGTTGTTCTTTCCATTTTAGAGATTGTGAAATAGGGGCTAGAACCCAGGAGTCCTGGCTCCCAGCCCCTCGTCCTGCTCTAAGCACTAGACCTCACTCCCCTCCCAGAGCTAAGAGAGAACCCAGGAGTCCTGTCTCCCACTCCCCCATCACCACCTGGTTCTAACCACTAATCCTCACTCCCCTCCCAGGCCTGGGGTTGCGGGGGAGGGAGCTGGGAGCCAGAACTCCTGGGTTCCCTTTCCTCAGGGTGGCAGAAGATGCAGATGAACAGACAATCTCTTCCCCTTACCCCACCCTGCCCATCCCCCAGTACCTGCTACCTTTCCGCTGGCCCTGAGTTCAATCCTGTGCCCCTCTCCCTGGCCCCTCCTTGCCTTATAAAGGGCCCAGGCTGAGAGGCCAGGCCGGGCCCTCCAGAACCGGCCCAGGCAGCCCCTGGCCGGCCCCACTGCCCTGCCCCTAACTCCCCCCCCCACCATCTCCAAACACCGAGACTTTCCATCAGCCCCGGCCCCCCTGTTTGCTCTGCTTATCAGCCCCGCGTTCTTTCCACTGGGGCCCACTCCGCCCAGCTCTGCTTGGGGCAGGGGCCCAGGACAGGGCAGAGGGGCCAGAGGACCCCTCACCAGTGCATGTTGGGGGGAAGTGAGGGCTGGGCTGGAGGCCCAGGGGAATCACCACCAGGAGGAGGCCATGTGGGGGATAGGAGCCATGGGGGGATGGGCAGGGGGTGTTGTGTGGGGCAACACAAACCCCCTCCCCCCGAGCAGGGCTTGTGTATGTTTGTGCCCTCTGATAAAGGGGATGGGCCCTGCTTGGAGGGGTGTTTGTCCTTGCCCCATACTGCCGAGGAGGATTCTCCTGGGTACACGCTGCTCCAAGGGCAGGCTGAGCAGAATGCCAGGCCTGCATATCCCCATGGCGCAAGCCTCACAGGGACCTTTGACAATGAGGTAGGTTTGTGTCTCCCTACAAATATTCTTACCCCCTCCTCAAAAGGGCTCCAGCAGAGACAGTAGGTGAGGCAGGAAATTAGGCGCACCCTACCCACAAATCCCATCACCCCACCCAGCGAGCCCATCCCCTCATCCCGCACCCCTTATACCCCATCCCCCACCCATCCTGTACCCGCCACCCCATCCTCCACCCATTCATCCTCTACCCTCATCCCCTACCCCATCCTCCACCCTCCACCCAGCCATCCCATCTCCCCATCCCATACACTCCATCCAGCCATCCCCCCACCCATCTAGAACCCCCTCTCCCATTCCATTTCACCTTGCACCCCCCCACAACTGTCCTTCCACATCCACTCCAACCAGTCCATCATTCTGAACTCCCCCACCCCCCTTTGTTCTATTCTGGCTCTTTACACTCTGATGGAAAAACTAATTTAAACAAACTTTTTTTACCTCAGCTGGGAAAAATGCCTTTATCCCCTAGCACTGCCCAGCCCCCATGGGGGGGGTATCATGCTCCCATGGGGGTCTAACCACTAGGCATCACTCCCCTCCCAGAGACAAAACCCAGGAATCCTGGCTCCCAGCTCCCAGCGCTAACCACTAGGCACCACTCCCTTGCAGAGACAGAACTCAGGAGTCCTGGCTCCCAGTCCCCCTGCTCTAACCACTAGGCCCCACTCCCCATCTGTCTCCTGAAGCCCTTGTGCTTTGGACTCCTAGACACCAGCTCCTGGAAACTTCTGTCCTTCCCCACTGGTGAATCCCCAGCGGAGGAAGGGGGCAATACAGAGGCTAGGACATCCCTCTCTGCTCCCAGGAATCCCACCTATGCCCCACAGCCAGGGGCCTCCAGGCTTAGGGCTCCTGGCCAGAAGCTCCCTGGCCGCAGGGCTGCAGTCCAAGGGGAGGGCAGTATGGGGCCCAGGACATGCGGTGGGCTGGCATGGAACCTGGCCTGCCCAGACCGAGCTATAATTAGCCCCTGGGATTGGGGCCAACACTCCCCTGCGGCTACCCGTCTCCAGGCCTCGGGAAGGATCATCCCACAGCCCACCCCACAGCGGGCCCCAGCAGGTAAGGGGCAGGGCTGGGGTGGGGAGGGAGGCTGTGGGGCAGGAACTCTGGGACTGGAACGGGGAGAAGGACAGGGTGAGGGTGTGCATCAAGCCTACACCCCACAGCAAATGCAGACACACAGATACAGCAACTACACACACGCACTGCAACCCTCTCCACAGCAACCACACACATATACACACACACAACACCCCAGCAACTACACACACAACACAGATATGAACTACACACACACACACCAGAACCCCCAGCAGGAACTACACACAAGCACACACACACACACAACACAGATAACAACTATATAAACACCCCCTACAGCAATTACACATACACATACATGCCCCACAATCCCCTCCCAGCAATTACACACACACATACACGCCCCACAATCCCCCCCAGCAACTACACACACACAAACACAGACAGGAACTACACACACACACACCCCGCAACCCCCGCCCCAGCAACTACATGCCCCTCCCCAGCAACTACACACACAACACAGGCAGCAACTAGACACACACACACACTGCAACCCCCCCAGCAACTACACACACACACAACAGAGAGGAACTACACACACAAACCACAATAGCTCTCTCACTTTTCACAGCAACTATCCACAGCAAACACTCTCACACAAAGTGAACACAGGAACATGCAAACACCATACCCACACACAGCAACACACTGCACAACTGCACGCACTAGAAGGTTAATGACACCACACGGTCATACATCACCCCCCACACACTTCACAACCACACACAGAGACACCACAGATACTCCCGCTCAGCACACAACACCACCAGAGCACAAAGACACCCCCCAACACAGCACACAAGACGTCATAAAATCTCTCAAATACGTCCCCAATACCCACAGCTCACAACCCCCCAACTGTTACACAAACACCACACTGCAATTATGCACACATGCCACAAAAACACCCTCCCCAGTTACAATCACACACACACACACACACACACACACACACACACACACACACACACACACTTAAGTAGCTGTTGAATGGCAAAAAGAGAATGGAAAACGGCCTGTTCCCTATAGGTGGCACCGGCTCCCATCCGGCCCCAGGGCGGGGGCTGACTGGCTCAGGGGGGCAGCAAATGGCGCACGAGGCCTGCCCCTCTAAGGGGCACCAACTCCCATCCATCCCCAGGGCGGGGGCTGACTGGCTCAGGGGGGCAGCAAATGGCGCACGAGGCCTGCCCCTCTAAGGGGCACCAACTCCCATCCGGCCCCAGGGTGGGCGCTGACTGGCTCAAGGGGGGCAGCAAATGGCACACAAAGCCTGCCCCTCTAAGGGGCACCAACTCCCATCCGGCCCCAGGGCGGGGGCTGACTGGCTCAGGGGGGGCAGCAAATGGCTCACGAGGCCTGCCCCTCTAAGGGGCACCAACTCCCATCCGGCCCCAGGGCGGGGGCTGACTGGCTCAGGGGCCAGGGCCTTTCATGTCCTTTCCTGGCAGGTACCCCCAGGGTGATGTGGCCAGGCGAGGGGCCGGAGCCAGCTGAGGGGCCAGACGAGGAGGGCGACACACCCGAGCCACGCTGGGAGCTGCGGAGCGAGTGCCACGCCCAGCAGTTCTTCGAGGCAGCGTTGGAGCTGCGCGGGCAGGGCCAGCTGGTGGATATGACAGTGCTGGCCGGCGCTCAGCGGTACCAGGCCCACGGCGTGGTGCTGGCTGCCGTCAGCACCTTCTTCTGCCAGCAGCTGGCGTGCGGGGCTGCCAGGGAAGTGGACGTGAGCCCACTGGCCACACCACGCGGCTGGGAGGCTGTGCTGGATTTTGCCTATACAGGGGCCTTCACTGCCATGCCGGGCACGGCCGGGGAGCTGGAGGCTGAAGCTCAGGCCCTGGGTGCACCACGAGTGGTGGAGATCTGCCGGAAGATGGGTGGCGGGCTGGAGGGCAGGAGCCCGGATGAGGAGCAGTGGGAGACGTTGCGGGGTATGGAGGAGCTGTACCGAGCCGGGGTGGGCTGTGACCTAGCGCTGACCACTGAAGGAGAGACCTTCCGAGGTGAATGGGGTACCAGCAGAGGTGGGGAGGGGGCAGGGCTGGGCTAGCAGGGGGCTGCGGGTTGGGAGTGAGGGGCACCAGCAGGGCTGGGCTAGCAGGAGATGCAGATCGGGACTGAGGGGCACTGGCAGAGCTTGGGGGGAGCCCAGGGCTGGGGTGGCCAGCACTAGGGGCAGGGCTGGGGTTCAGAGGGCTGCATGTCGGGAGTGAGGGGCACTGGCAGTGCTGCAAAGGAGCCCATCGCTAGGGGAGCAGGGGACTGCCGGTTATGAGGGGCACCAGCAGCCCTTGGCAGGGAGGAGCCCAGGGTTGGGGTGGCCGGCACTGGGGGCAGGGCTGGGCGGCCCGAGGGTGACTTTGGGATCTCCATGCCTGACCTCCCACCTCTCCCCACAGCTCACCGGGTCGCCCTGAGCTGTGGCTGTGAGTATTTCCGGGCCATGTTCTGCAGCGGGATGCGGGAGGCACGCCAGGGAGCTGACCCCCTGCCCACGCTCATGGCCCCAGCCGACCTGCGCCTGCTGCTGCCCTTCGCCTACTCGGGGACAGTGGCGGGTAGCTGGGCCGAGCTGCTGGGCACAGCTGAGACCGCCCTGCAGTACCAGGCCTCGGGGCTGCTGGCACTCTGCCTGGAGGCCCTGCAACGGGCACTGAGCCCGGCCCGCAGCCTGGACCTGCTGGCCTTTGCCCGTGCCTATGACCTGCGCCCACTGGGCACTGCCGCCCAGGCCTACGCCCTGGCCAACTTCAGCGGGGTGGCACGGTGCCCCGGCTTCCCGGCCCTGCCACTGGCCGAGCTGCTGGCCCTGCTGGGCTCAGACGAGCTCTACGTGGCCAGCGAGGTGGAGGCCTTCGAAGCTGCCCTGCGCTGGCTGGATGCCGACTGCACCCGCCGCCTGCCCCATGCTGAGGCCGTCCTGGGCTGCATCCGCTTCTCCCTGATGGGCACGCGGGAGCTGCGCCGGGTGCGAGCCGTGGACCTCCTGGCACCGCCAGGCCGCCTCTACCAGCTGCTGGTGGCGGCAGTGGCAGGCGAGGGGCCCTGCCGCGTGCGCACTCCGGCTGGGGCCCTGGTGATCTGCGGGGGTGAGGGGCTAGCGCCCAGCCTAGCTACCCGCCGCCCCACCCGCGAGCTGTGGTTCGCCCACCGGTTCCATAGTGGTGTGGGGCTGGTCAAGCAGGTGGAGTGGAGGCGACTAGGACAGTTCCCGGACGGGCCACGGTTCCGCCACGCTGCCGCCGTGCTGGACAACATGCTCTACGTGCTGGGCGGGAAGCACTACTACGGGGTGCGGGACATGCTGGCCACGGCCTTCCGGTGAGTGGGGCAGGTGCTGGCCTCTAGGGGGTGCCAGCTCCCATCCGGCTTTGAGCAGGGAGCCTGGTGGCCCAGGGGGGCGGGGAATGGGGCACAGGGCCTTTCCCATCTAGGGGGCACCGTCTCCCATTCGGCTCTGAGCAGGAAGGCTGGCACAGGGGGGCGGGGAATGGGGCACAGGGCCTTTCCCGTCTAGGGGGTGCTGGCTCCCATCAGGCCCCAGGGTGGGGGTCTGATTGGCTGGTGTCAGGAGAAGGGATCTGTGGTGGGTGGGGAAATGGGACTTGGGGGGCAGGGAATGGGACCTGAGGTGGGGGTGAGGGGCTGACTGGGGGGATGGGGTGGGGAGAATGGGACCTGGGTCTGGCTTGGGTGAAGTGGGGGAGCTGGCCAGCCCAGGGGACAGGGAATTGGGCCCGGGCTGGGCAGGGGACTGGCCGGTCCAGGGAGGCAGAGAATGGGACCTGGGGCAGGCAATGGGATCCATATGGGGAGTGCCCACCTCACCCCATTGCAGGTACGACCCCGCGCAGGACTCCTGGCAGCGCCTGGCCGACATGCCCAGTGCCCGCAGCTCCTTCCCGGCTGTGGGGGTGGCTGGGCGGATTTATACCCTGGGAGGCAGCTCTGAGGATGCCTACTGCACGGATGGGGTGCAGTGCTACGACCCTCCTGCCGATGCCTGGAGGTGAGGGGGGTAGTGCCTACTCCTGCCCTTGGACGCCTGGGTCCCCTTTTCCCTCCAGGGCCTCCATCCCTGCATGGCTGAGCCAAAGTACCCACAACCTGGATATCTGGGGTCCCATTGGCACCAGGCCTGGTAGGGGCCAGGAGGGTGCTATGGAGGGGCTGTGGGCATGCCATGGGGGGCTGCCCTGGGTGGTGGTAGGGCTGCTATGGGGGGCCATGGTTGGCTGTTTGTTTCTGCTTTTTCCTCTATTTCATTGACTGATTTTTCTCTTTTCCTTTCTTTTCTCCCCCCCAGGCCATGCGCCCCCCTGCCTGCCCCGCTCTGCGGCCATGCTGCGTGCACCCTGGATGGCGCCATCTACGTTTCCGGGGGCTGTGACGGCTCAAGCAAGTGCCGGGCCTGGCTGCTGCAGCTCGGTCTGGGGGGGCCCTCAGCCCAGCTGGCCCCCATGCTGGAGGAACGGGCTGGCCACATCATGGAGGCTCTGGGGGGGCAACTCTATGTGGCCGGGGGCCTGCGCTGGCGCGATGGGGGCTACACCGACCAACTGGCCTGCGAAGTCTACAGCCCCGGCCCGGATGCCTGGGTCCGGCTGAGCCCGCTGCCCCAGGCCCACGTGGGGGGCGCCTCGGCCGTGCTGCAGGGGGAGCTTTATGTGCTGGGCGGTTACAGCCAGGAGACCTACCGGGACACCCATCTGGTGCACGCCTACCAGCCGGGGCAAGAGCGCTGGCTGATGCTGGGCACCCTGCCCCAGGCCTGTGCCGATCTGCGGGCCTGCGTCCTGCTGCTGCCGCCCGCCCTGCGGGGGGACCCAGCCCACCTGAGGCCCCCCCACGGGACCGGGCAGTCCCTGGCGCCTCCACACGGGATGGGGTCCCTGCCCCTCACCGAACGGAGTACCCCTCTGAGTCCCACATGGGACAAGAACCCCCCCCTCTGATATCCCCATGGGATGGGGCCCCCTCTGACCCCCCCCACCAAACGGGATACCTCTGAGTCTCCCATGGGATGGGGTCCCCTCTGACCCCACCCCCCACAGAACAGGGCACCCCTCTGAGTCCCACATGGGACGAGAACCACCCCTCTGATATCCCCATGGGATGGGGCCCCCTCTGACCCCCCCCACCAAACAGGGGATACCTCTGAGTTCCCCATGGGATGGGGCCCCCTCTGACCCTCCCACCAAACGGGATACCTCTGAGTCCCCCATAGGATGAGACCCTCCCCTGACCCCTCCACAGGACCGGGCAGCCCCCAGCACCTCCGCCCGGGACGGAGCCTGTTTCCCACAGAACGGGGACCCCCCATGGGGCGGGTGAGCCCCCAACACCCCTCAGCGGTATAGGGGAGCCCGATTTCTCCACATGGGGTGGGGGATCCCCTCTGACAAGGACCTGACACCTCTCCGTGGGACACCCCCCGCGGCCCCCTGGGGATGAGGATGGGGAGGGGGCCAGGCGGGGGGCGCTGGCTCCTGGGGCGCGAGTCGGGTCAATAAAGAGGGTTCAGCTCAGCCCCCGACTGGTCATTCCCCACTCGCAGGCTGCCGCCATGCACCCCACGCGGCGCTTTGGGGGGCGGGGGCAGGATGCCCCCCCGCGCCCAGCCAGAACCGGAGCCTGGGCTCCGGGATCGGTCCCGGACTCCTGGGTTCTCCCAGGGGCGGGCTGAAATCTGAGCCCGGCTCCGGGGCGGGTCCTGCAGGCGCCTCCCACCAGCGGATCCGGGCATTGGCCGGGCTGGGTGCGGTGCTTCCTGGTGCGAGGCCGGGGGCAACGTGGCCCGTGGGGGGCCTGTGGGCCGGGGGCGAATGCAGAGGGGAAGGCGCAGGCGCAACGCAGAAGGGGGCGGGTCTAGGGAGGGGCTTCATGGGGTAGGGCTTGGGGGTCTATCAGGGCCAGGCGGCCCCCCCCCCCATTCCTGACCCTCTGATGGGGGAGCCGGGCAGGTCTGGGGCAAGGGGCGGGACATTGTCCCCCCCAACCCCGAGATTGCGTTGGAGGCTGAGAGCCCGGACTCCTGGGTTCTCTCCTGGTTCTGGGAGGGGAGTGAGGTCTGGTAGTCAGAGCAGGGCTGCTGGGAGCCGGGACTCCTGGGTTCTCCCCTGGCTCTGAGCAGGAGCCTGACCTCACTGGGCTGTCGGTCTGCTGGATTCTCACCTCACTCTTCTCTCTCCAGGTGCTGCAGCCATGAACACTCCGGGGCCCGCCCTCCGCCCCAGCCCTGCCTCTTGCTGGCTGGAGAACCCTTTCCTGGGGGGCCACAGCCCCCTCCTCCCAGCATGGGTCGAGGAGACCAGGGCCCGGCTTCTTCGCCCTCTCCCACCCCCTGCCCCCTGGCTGAGCTCCCTGACCCTCACGCCCTGCCTGGCGTCTTCCCCCATCTCTGCTCCCAGCCAGGTGCCCCTTGCCCCTGGAGGTGAGGATGGGACCCCGGGCCGCAGCAAGGAGCTGGAGCTGCCCTGGGTAAGACGGGCACCGGGCTGAGACCAGGCACCAACGCATGGTAGCTGCGAAGCACATGAGGCTGCAATTTCACGGTTGACCACTAAGGGGGCAATCCCAGGAGGAGGGATGCTGGGAGCAGTCAGAGGGAGGGGGTGGTGTGTGGCGGGGGTGATTCGGACGGGAGATGCTGAGGAGGGGCTGTTGGGTGGAGGGGCTGTAGCAGGTGGTGGTCGGGATGATCAACGCAGTGGATCGCTTAGGGGGGACAGTTGGGGTGAGGGTGGTCGGGCCAGGGGGCACTGTGTGGGGTACTCAGCCCCATGAGTCACCCCCTGCTCTTTCTGCAGTGGGCCGACACTGCCCCTGACCCTTCCGGCTTGCTGCCCCAGTACACCCTGGCGGAGTTGCCGGCTGAGCCGAGCCCGGAGCCCCTGAGGCAGAGGGACCCTAGCACCCAGCAGCCCCTCGGGAAGGGCCCCCAGCAGCACCTGAGAGAGCACAAGGTAAGAGATGGGGGTTGGGGGGCCTGGATTCCTGGGTTCTCTCCCAACTCTGGGAGGGAAGTGGGATGTAGTGGTTACAGCAGAGGGGCTGGAAGCCAGAACTCTCAGACTTTAAGGTCAGAAGGGACCATTATGATCTTCTAGTCTGACCCCCTGCACAACACCGGCCACAGAATCTCACCCACCCCACTCCTGACTTCTGTCTGAGCTAATGGAGTCCTCAGTTTGTGGTTTAAAGACTTCAGGGTACAGAGAATCCTCCAGCAAGTGACCCATGCCTCACGCTGCAGAGGAAGGTGAAAACCCCCCAGGGCCTCTGCCAATCTGCCCTGGAGGAAAAGTCCTTCCTGACCCCAAATATGGTGATCAGCTAAACCCCGAGCATGTGGGCAAGACTCACCACTCAGCACCCAGGAAAGAATTGTCTGCAGTAACTCAGATCCCACCTCATCTAACATCCCATCACATACTACTGGGCATATTTACCACTAATAGTCAAAGATCAATTAATTGCCAGAATTAGGCTATCCCATCATACCATCCCCTCCATACACTTATCAAGCTTAGTCTTGAAGCCAGATATGTCTTTTGCCTCCACTACTCCCCTTGGAAGGCTGTTCCAGAACTTCACTCCTCTGATGATTAGAAACCTTCATCTAATTTCAAGTCTAAACTTCCTGATAGCCAGTTTATATCCATTTGTTCTTGTGTCCACATTGGTACTGAGCTTAAATAATTCCTCTCTCTCCCTGATATTTATTCCTCTGATATATTTATAGAGAGCAATCATATCCCCCCTCAGCCTTCTTTTGGCTAGGCTAAACAATCCAAGCTCTTTGAGTCTCCTTTCATAAGGCAGGTTTTCCATTCCACGGATCATCCTGGTAGCCCGTCTCTGAACCTGTTCCAGTTTGAATTCATCCTTCTTAAACACGGGAGACCAGAACTGCACACAGTATTCCAGATGGGGTCTCACCAGTGCCTTGTACCTGTTTTCTGTCCCTGGCTATGGGAGGGGAATGGGGTCTAGTGCAGAGGTGGGCAAACTACGGCCCCCCGGACCACATCCTCCTGTGGGACCGTTTTACCTGGCCCTTGGGCTCCCGGCCGGTGAGGCTAGTCCCTGGCCCCTCCCCCACAGCCTCAGCTCGCCATGCTGCCAGCGCTCTGGGCGGCATGGCTGGCTCTGGCCAGGTGGCAAGGCTGCCAGTCCTGCCGCTCTGAGTGGCATGGTAACAGGGTGGGGAGTAGGAGGGTTGGATAAGGGGCACCCAGCGGGGGCCGTCAGGGAGCAGGGGACAGTTGGATGGGGCGGAGGTTCTGGGGGGGGCAGTCAGGGGATGGGGAAGGGGGGGGTTGGATAGAGGGTGGGGTCCCAGGGGGGTGGTTAGGGGCGGGGAGTCCTGGGAGGGGGTGGGCAGGGGACAAGGAGCGGGGGGCATTGGCTGGGTCGGGAGTTCTGAGGGGGACAGTCGGGGAGGGAAATGGGAGGAGGTGGGGCCCAGGCTGTTTGAGGAGACACAGCCTTCCCTACCCGGCCCTCCATGAAGTTTCACAACCCTGATGTGGCCCTCGGGCCAGAAAGTTTGCCCAGCCCTTATCTAGTGGATGGGCCGGGGGTGGGGGGGGGCCTGGGACTGGGACTTCTGGATTCATCCCTGCTCCCTGTTCCCCCCAGCTGGCCCTGGTGAACCTGGTGTGCTGCTCCCTCGTGGAGGGGCCCGATTTGGGGACCCCCAGTGACGCGACACGTGGGCGCCTGGTAGAGCTGTGTGAGGAGCTGGCCCAGCTGGAGCCTGAGTTCATCCTTAAGGTACTAGGGGGTGGGGTGCTAGCTAGGATGCCTGGGTTCCCCCCACATACGGGGCAGGGGACAAGCCGTCCGAGTGGGTGGCGGATGGTCTCAGGTGCCCTATGCCAGGGCTTGGGGAGGGAAAATGTGCTTTAGAGGGTTAGAGCAGGGGAGCTCAGACGCCTGGGTTTGCTCCAGGCCTCCGTTTCCCCTCTCTCCCTACAGGTGTCTCTGTATACACGCCAAGAGCTGAACATCCGGGGAACGGCCAACTTCCTGCTGGCACTGGCGGCCCGGCTGCCGCCCTGCCGGCTCCACCTGCGCCGCTACTTGTGTGCCACTCTGCAGCTGCCCTCCGACTGGATCCAGGTGGTGGCGCTCTTCCAGGTATCCGGCTCCCTCCCCGGCTCAACCCCAGTGGCGAGTAGTTCCGCCGGCCAGTGCCACCCTCTGCTGGCCAGCACTGACCCGTATCCCTCTCCCTTGCAGAGCCTGGCGGGCGCAGGACGCCCCCTGGCCCCGCTGCCTCGCTGCCTCCGCGCTGGCCTGGCAGACAAGTTCCAGCAATTTGATGCCTACCAGCTGGCCAAGTACAACTCACGCAAGAGCCGCGGAAAAGCCAGAGGGCGCCCACGGCCCCGCCAGCCGAGGAGGGAACTCAGGAGTCCTGCGCTCGGGGCTGAGCACTGCCAGCCAAGTCTTCCTCCTGGAGCCGCCCCCCAGAGACCTTTGCCCTGGATGAGGAGATTCCGGCTGCGCCAGGCATTTGGCAAGCTTCAGACGAAGGTGAGAGGACTGGGGTCTAGTGGTTAGAGTTAGGTGGGGCTGGGAGCCAGGTCTCGGGTTCTGGCCCCTGCTCTGGGAGGGGAGTGGGGTCTAGTAGTTAGAGCAGAGGGGCCGGAACCCAGGACTCCTGGATTCTGTCCCCTGCTCTGGGAGGGGAGTGGGGTCTAGTGGTTAGAGCAGAGGGGCCGGAACCCAGGACTCCTGGGTTCTATGCTGATGTCTCCTGCAGTTTGAAAGTGATCAGCCATCCGAGGAGCCGCGTGAGACGAAGCCCTTCTCCCTGAAGGCGCTGATTCGATGGCTGCATATCTCCAAGCCGGCCCAGCACGTCATGAGTCTGCTGGGCTGCAGGTGAGAGCCCTGGGGAGGGCTCCCAGCCCCTCCCCCTCTCTCCCCTAGACCCAAGAGGTGGCACAGTATCCAGGACTCCTGGCTTGCCCTTTACCCCCTTGTAGCCCCTGCTGGGATCACCCTGTTTCTGCTGCTCCCCCTTCTCCCCAGGTATCCCTCGGACCTGAACTCCTTCTCCCGGAGCCACCTGCCAGGGCCCTGGGACCCCACCCAGGCCGGGACCCGAATGAAACTTCCGCAGCCCCAGACCTGGGACCGGCAGCTTAGCCAGCGCGGGAACAAGGCTGCAGTCTGGGAGGAACTGATTGGTAAGGAGGGGCTTCAAGTGTGGCTGCGCTTTCCCCCAGCTGTGCCCTGAGTGTGTAGGTGTCACCAGGGGGCACAGTTAGCTCTTTTCTCAGAGGGTGCGAGCTAGTGTTGAGAGCAGGGAGTCAGGGCGTGTGTGGGGCTGGCTGGGCTTGCCATGGGGCAGGTGGCCGGCCTAGCTGGAGCAGGGTTTGCCCGGTGCTGTAACACCCTCAAGGAGAGTCTAGCCTCGGGGCAGAGTGGGGGGCATGGCACTGGTCTCTGAGTGGCCCATGGGCTGGCTGGGTATCACTGTGGCACAAAGAGGCTCCATGAGGAGCTGGCCTCTGCCCCCCTTGGCAACGAGGGGCCTGTGTGGGGATAAGGGCCCCCTGGAATGCACCCCTGGTTGCCACAGGTCTCCCAGTGCCCCCTGGGGGCTGCAGCTGGCCCAGCACCCTTATAAATGTGGCCGGTGGGGCCCAGCGCCCCCTGGGAGCAGCAGCCGGCCCAGCACCCTTGTGGACACAGCGCCCCCTGGCTGTGGGTGGGGTGGTCTCCTAACCATGCTTTGGGCTCTGCCTTGCAGACTCGGGGAAGCTGCCATTCATGGCCATGCTCAGGAACCTGCGCAACATAATCCGGGCCGGGGTGAGCGAGCGGCACCACCAGCAAGTGCTCAGCCGGCTACAGAACAAGGTACGGCCCTAGGGACCCTGATTCCCCCCTCCTGGGTCCCCAGAGCAGGATACAATCCTGGGGGCCCCAAATTCACCCCTCTCTGGTCTCCAGAGTGAGCTATGGCTCTGGAGACCCTGAATTCCCCCTCCCCCCAGGGTCCCCACAGTGAGATCCTGTCCAGGAGACTCTGAATTTCCTCCTCTCAGGTCACCAGAGCAAGATATGGCCCCGGGGACCCTGAATTCCCCCTCCCCCCAGGGTCTCCATAGCATAGTATGGCTCCGAGGACCCTGAATTGCCCCCTCGCTGATTCCCAGAGTTAGATACGGCCCCAAAGTCCCATCCCCTCCCCACCCCCCCAGATGGGATGGCTGGAGTGGGGTGGGGGGCTGCTGGGATCCCCACCTTGACACCCCCCAATTTCCAGGAGTCCGTCATCCGCAGCCGGCAGTTCCCCTTCCGGTTCCTGGCGGCGAATAAAGTCATCCAGGACATGGAGGAGCAGCTGAGGAAGAAAGGTGAGACCGGGGCTGCCAAGTGGTGACACAAATGAATCCTGAGATTTAAAAGAGAAGTCGTGGTTCATGACAGGTTGAATCAGACTGTCACTGATCGAATAGCAGCTGAAACGTATCCGAAATATCTTTGGCTATTTTCCTCCATTTACAAATCTAGCGATTGCACCGACAATGCAGAAGACAAAGTGTCCAGGACTCTTGTGAGATTATTAGTTTTGATTACAAATATTTGCACAGTAGAAAAAGCTACATGTCTCAGCATGAAGGGACATACAGATGTTTAGCGCATCTAGCACATAAATATCATGCCATGCCGGCTACAACAGTGCCATGCGAACGCCTGTTCTCACTTTCAGGTGACAATGTAAATCAATGGGCAGCATTATCTCCTGCAACTGTAACAATCCTGTTTGTCTGAGCGATCGGCTGAACAAGAAGTAGGACTGAGTGGACTCGGAGGCGCTAAAGTTTTACACTGGCTGGTCTCTGAGTGGCGTTATTATTATACATAATTCCCCATTTGTACAGAGCTCGCACGACGGCACTGGTAGGAAGTGAAGAGAAATATTGGTAATCGAAAATAGTTATCTAAAGGGAGCCCCGGACACTTGGTGTTTTCCATGTGGTAACCGAAATCGATACATTTGAAAATGTAGAAAAGCAGCCAGAAATCTTTGATACATTTCAGGTGCTACTCAACGGTTGTTTAACGGTGCAATTACAACTGCGATGAATCACAATTAATTTTGTTAATTTGTTTTGAGTTAATCACGTGATTTAACTGATTCATTGACAGCACTGAGACCCCTGAACAACCAGGCAAGAGCAGGGGTGGGTGAATTTTTTGGCCCGAGGGCCACATCTGGATATGGAAATTGTATGGCGGGCCATGAATGCTCATGAAACTGTGGGTTGGGGTGTGCGAGGGGTTGAGGGCTCCGGCTGAGGGTGCGGGCTCTTGGGTGGGGCCAGAAATGAGGTGTTCAGGGTGTGGGAAGGGGCTTCAGGCTGGGGCAGAGGGGTTTAGTGTTGGTGTGTGTGAGGGCTCTGGCTTGTGGGCTCTGGGGTGGGGATGAGGGATTGGGGGTGCAGAAGGGGGCTCTGGGCCGAGACCGAGGGGTTCGGCGGGCGGGAGGGGGATCAGGGCTGAGGCAGGGGGTTGGGGTGCAGGAGGAGGTTGGGGTGCAGGCTCCGGGCGTCGCTTACCTCAAGCAGCTCTCAGAAGCTGCAGCATGTCTCCCCTCCGTCTCTTACATGGATGTGCAGCCAAGCGGCTCTGCGTGCTGCCCCATCCGCAGGCGACACCTCTGCCGCTCCCATTGGCTGTGGTTCCCGGCCAGTGGGAGTTGTGGGGACAGCACTTGTGGTGGGTGCAGCCTACAGAGCTCCCTGGTTGCCCCTACGCATAGGAGCCAAAGTGGGGACGGACCACTGCTTCCGAGAGCCACATGGAGCCGGGCAAGTCCCCAACTCAGCTCCCCTGGCTGGAGCCCCGGAGCGGGGCAAGACCTGGACCCTGCTCCCTGACAAGAGCTCGAGGGCCAGATTAAAATGTCTGAAGGGCTGGATGCGGCCCCCGGGCTGTAGTTTGCCCACCCCTGAGCAAGAGGCACTGGCAGAGCTAGGCTAGCAGAGGCTGCGGGTCAGGAGTGAGGGGCACCGTCTCTCTCCCCCCACACCTCCAGACAGTCCTTGCCCCTCTAACGTGGAGCTGCTGCGGGTGCTGCTGAGGCGCGGGAAGAAGCAGCCGGGGGCCCTGCCCGGGATGCGGGCGCGGCCGCCCTGGACGCGCCGGGAGCTGCGCGCGGCCTTGTCCATCCCTTTCCTCTTCCGCGCGGTGAAGAGCGAAAAGCAGCGGCTGCAGAAGGCCAGGTGAGGGCTCCATGCTTGGCTCCTAGGCGTGGCCACGGAGGCAGGGTGGGGGCTGGGCAGGTGAGGTGTGAGGCTCGGGGGGTGCCAGGTTGCAGAGAGGGTGCCAGCTTGCAGGGGGGTTGGGCAGGGGGTGGGATGGGGGAGCTGAGTAGGTGAGGTGCCAGGTTGCAGGGGGGCTGGGCAGAGGGCAGTGTGAGGGGCTGGGCAGGGGTGGGGTCAGGCTGCAGGGGGGCTGGGCAGGGGGCAGGAGGCAGGATGGGGTGCGCTAGGCAGGAGGGGTGCCAGGCTGCAGGGGGGCTGGGCAGGGGGCAGGATGAGGGGGCTGGGCAAGGGGCGCCAGGCTGTGGGGGGGACTGGGCAGAGAGCAGTGTGGGGGGCTGGGAAGGTGGAGTGCCAGGTTGCAGGGTTGCTGGGCAGGGGGTGGGATGGGGGGGCTGGGCAGGTGGAGTGCCAGTCTGTGGGGGGCAGGTGGGGTGCCAGGTTGCAGGGGGGCTGGGCAGGGGGTGGGATGAGGGAGCTGGGCAGAGGGCAGTGTAGGGGGCTGGGCAGGTGGGGTGCCAGGCTGTGGGGGGGGGGGACTGGGCAGAGAGCAGTGTGGGGGGCAGGGCAGGGGGCGCCAGGCTGGGGGAGGGCTGGGCAGGGGGCAGGATGGGGGGGCTGGGCAGGAGGGGTGCCAGGCTGTGGGGAGGGTGCCAGGTTGCCAGGGGGGCTGGGCAGGGGGTGGGATGGGGGGATTGGGCAGAGGGCAGTGTGGGGGCTGGGCAGGGGGTGCCAGGCTGTGGGGGGGAGCTGGGCAGCAGGCAGGATGAGGGGCTGGGCAGGGGGCACCAGGCTGGGGAGAGGGTGCCAGGTTGCAGGGGGGCTTGGCAGCGGGCAGGATGGGGGGCTGGGCAGGGGACGCCAGGCTGGGGGGAGGGCTGGGCAGGGGGTGGGATGGGGGGGCTGGGCAGAGGGCAATGTGGGGGCTTGGCAGGGGGCACCAGGCTGGGGGGAGCGTGCCAGGTTGCAGGGGGGCTGGGCAGGGGACGCCAGGCTCGGGGGCTGGGCAGGGGACGCCAGGCTGGGGGAGGTCTGGACAGGGGGTGGGATGGGGGGGCTGGGCAGAGGGCAGTGTGGGGGCTGGGCAGGGGGTGCCAGGCTGGGGGGAGGGTGCCAGGTTGCAGGGGGGCTGGGCAGCGGGCAGGATGGGGGGCTGGGCAGGGGACGCCAGGCTCGGGGAGGGCTGGGCAGGGGGTGGGATGGGGGGGCTGGGCAGAGGGCAGTGTGGGGGCTTGGCAGGGGGCACCAGGCTGTGGGGGGGTGCTGGGCAGAGGGCGGTGTGGGGGCTGGGCAGGGGGTGCCAGGCGGTGGGGGGGGGGCTGGGCAGCGGGCAGTGTGAGGGGCTGGGCAGGGGGTGCCAGGTTTGGGGGGGCACTGGGCAGCGGGCAGGATGGGGGCTGAGCCGGCCAGGGGCTCAGCAGCAGCTTGTGCTCGCCAGGGAGCTGTGTCCTGACCCCACCCTCCTGCTCCGTTATCGTGGGGCCCTGGATGCCGCCATCCGCATCTCCGCCCGGCACAACCTGCCCCCCCTGCCTGGACGCACCCTCATCCTCTGCTGCACCTCCAACGCCATGGCGACGCCCTACCACCGGGCCCGGGAGCTGTGTGGCCCCTGTCCGGAGCCCATGACAGTGAGTCGGGGGCGGGGGGTATGCTGTGCTCACCCCCTGGCAGTGCCCTGTGTGGATGGGGGTCAGAGTGGGGCTCTGTGCTCACCCCAGCAGTGCCCTGTAGGGGTGGGGGACAGGGCGGGATGCTGCACTCACCCCCTGGCAGTGCCCTCTGGGGGCAGGGCAGGGTGCTGCGCTCACCTCCAAGCAGTGCTCTGTGGGTGGGGCCGTGCCCGGCTCACAGTCCCCCATCTCTCCTAGGCGCTGGAGGTGGCCCTGCTGTTGGGCCTGATGGGTCGGGCGGTGGCGGAGCGGGCGCGCCTGGTGCTGTATGGCCGTGGCCACTGGGAGGAGGCGCAGGCGCTGGCCGGGTCACTGCTGGAGAATGTCCAGAGCCTGCACCAGCAGGTCCAGGTGAGAGCCCCCTAGTCCCTACTCACTCCCTCTCCCCCTGTGCCCATGGGGAGTCCCCAGCCAGGCCCGGCCTGGCTCCGTGTCTCACCCCGTCTCTTCCCCAGGCCACAACGGAGCCGAGCAGCAGCTCCAGCACCGTCAGCGACGTCCTCTGGGACCTGGTGGCTCGTGGGGAGCCAGTGAGTCTGGGCTGCGGATCTGGAGTCAGGGGCACTGGCAGGACTGGGGGGGAGGCAGGACTGGGCTAGCAAGACCTGTGGATGGGGAGTGAGGGGCAATGGCAGGCCTGGGGGTGGGCGGCTGGGCTGGCAAGGGGCTGCGTATCGGGAGTGAGGGGCACTGGCAGGCCTAAGGGTGGGGGGCTGGACTGGCAAGGAAGTGAGGGGCACTGGCAGGGTTGAGGGTGGGGGGCTGGGCTGGCAAGTGGCTGCGTGTCGGGAGTGAGGGGCACTGGCAGGGTTGGGGCTGGGCTGGCAGGGGGCTGTGGATCAGGAGTGAGGGGCACCGGCAGGCCTGGAGGTGGGGGCTGGGCTGGCAAGGGGCTGTGGGTCAGGAGTGAGGGGCACCAGCAGGCCTGGGGGTGGGGGCTGGGCTGGCAAGGGGCTGTGGGTCAGGAGTGAGGGGCACTGGCAGGCCTGGGGGTGGGGGACTGGGCTGGTGAGGGGCTGCGGGTCGGGAGTGAGGGGCACCAGCAGGCCTGGAGGTGGGGGCTGGGCTGGCAAGGGACTGTGGGTCAGGAGTGAGGGGCACTGGCAGGGCGGGGGGTGGACTGGCAAGGGGCTGCATGTCGAGAGTGAGGGGCACCGGCAGGCCTGGGGATGGGGGCTGGCAAGGGACTGTGGGTCAGGAGTGACGGGCACTGGCAGGCCTGGGTTTGGGAGCTGGGCTGGCAAGGGGCTGTGGGTCAAGAGTGAGGGGCACTGGCAGGCCTGGGTTTGGGGGCTGGGCTGGCAAGGGGATGTGGGTCAAGAGTGAGGGGCACCGACAGGCCTAGGGGTGGGGGCTGGGCTGGCAAAGGACTGTGGGTCAGGAGTGAGGGGCACTGGCAGGGCGGGGAGTGGACTGGCAAGGGGCTGCGTGTCGAGAGTGAGGGGCACTGGCAGGCCTGGGGCTGGGGGCTGGGCTGGCAGGGACTACGGGTCGGGAGTGAGGGGCACTAGCTGAGGGTGGGGGCCCACAGCTGGGCACAGACTGACTGTATCTCTCCCCCCTTCCCCCAGGTCGACACCCTGCTCGTGCTGAGCCCCAGCTCTGAGGCCCCCCTGGCCGGCCCTGCCCTGCGGCTGGTGCGGGATCGTGTTGCCCCCCACTGCCTCTTTGTGAACCTCTGCCTGGAGACCTGGGGGTATGAACTCTCCCTCTGCCCCTCCCCAACACCCCACTGTACCCCTTTGGGGGCAAGGACCCCCCCCCCAATTCCTAGCCTGCAGGGTGGGGGCTTCTGGGGCCTTTCCCAGGCTGTTCCCTGGTGGTTTTCAGAGAGGGAGGGGGGATCCCTGGGACTGAGGGGCTGCGGCCGGGGGGCTCCTTGTGGCTCTGGGGGAGGGGATTGGGGATTCTCTAGGGGTAGGGAAGGGGGATCCCCTGGGGGTGGGGATTCCCTGTGGTTTGGCAGGGGAGATCCCTGTGTCTTTGGGAGGGTCAGGGGAGCTCTCTGGGGCACCCCACTGCTGAGGTGGCCCTACCCATGTCGTTGCAGGTGCCAGGGGGGCCCCGTGAATGAGGTGGAGTTGGCTGGGTTCAGTGAGCAGGTGCTCAGGTGAGTCTCAGCCTTACGGGGAGGGGGGCGGGCAGGGGGTGTCACGTGGGCCAGGTCTGTAACTCTCCCCTGTGACGGGTTAGATCACAGAAACCTCTTGGGAGCTGCCACCTGCTGTGCCAAGACAACTTCTACCCCTGCTTTCCCTGCCAGCTCGGGACCCCAGCACCCTGTCTTGCTGAGCCAGACGCGCCTGTCTGCTCCTGCACAGATCCACGGTCTGAATTACTTGCCCCAAAGCTGCAGGTTTACCTGAAAGCAGCTAACAGAAGTGTTCCTGCCTTTAACACCCAGATGCCTAACTCCCAATGGGGTCAAACCCAAATAAATCCGTTTTACGCTGTATAAAGCTTATGCCGGGTAAACTCATTAATTGTTCGCCCTCTATAACACTGACAGAGAGAGATTCACACCTATTTTCCCCCCCACCCAGGTATTAATACAGACTCTGAGTTAATAAGTATAAAGTGATTTTATTAAATGCAGAAAGTAGGATTTAAGTGGTTCCAAGTAGTAACAGACAGAACAAAGTAAGTCACCAAGCAAACTAAAATAAAATGCACAAATCTATGTCTAATCAAACTGAATACAGATAATCTCACCCTCAGAGATGCTTCAGTAAGTTTTTCCTCAGACTGGACTCCTTCCAGGCCTGGGCACAATTCTTTCCCCTGGTACAGCTCTTGTTCCAGCTCAGGTGGTAGCCAGGGGATTCTTCATGATGGCTCCTCTCTCCCTTTGTTCTGTTCCACCCCTTTATATATCTTTTGCACAAGGCTGGAATCCTTTGTCCCTCTCTGGGTTCCCCCAGTTCAGGTGACATGATCACATGTCACTGCAAGACTTCATTGCCCTCTTGCCAGCACACAGGTATACAGGGAGACCTACAGGTAAAACACACCCATCTGCAGACAGTTGTCCTGGTTAATGAGACTCATCAAGATTCCAAACCGCCATGAATGGCCCATACTTTGCATAATTGCAATAGGCCCTCAGAGTTATATTTCATATTGCTAGTCCCTGATACAAGAGTGGTACATTTATACACATAGGAGAAACACACCCAGTAGATTATAAACTTAGTAATGATACCTTACAAGAGACCTTTTGCATGAAGCATATTCCAGTTCCATTATATTCACTTATTAGCATATTTTTATAAAATTATATAGACTGCAATGTCCCCCCTCCCCTAGGTTCCTGGCTGTGCGCGGCACCTCCCGCCTACTGGAGCACGTGGGCAGGATGGACGAGATCCACGGGCTGCCCCCCGCGCTGGGGGCACCCCGCAGGCACCCAGAGCTTTCCTCCTCCCCTCCCACCCTGACCCCCGCCCCTGGGAGCAGGTGAGAGGTTTGCAAGGCCCACTGCCAGTCGGGGGTGGGGAGAGAGTGGGCAGGGAGCTGATTCTCTGGGGCATGGGAGGGGGTCATGGTGGGGTCTAGGGCTGAGCTGGAGGGGGAGGGTCCGGATTGGGTAATCTGGTGCTGGTCCAGAGGAGACAACCAGGCTTGTAGGACAGTGTGGCCCATTGGGGGGGCAAGGGCCAGTGGGGTAGTGACAGAGAGGCCCATCGTGGGAAAAAGGCCCGGTGGCGGGGGGACAGAGGGGCCCATGGGGGGGACAGGGGATGTGGGGGCAGGGCCAGTCCGGGGGGGCAGGGAGTAGGGACTTGTTAGGGGGCAGAGGAACCCATTGAGGACGCAGGGACCGGTGGGAGGCCAATGAGGGGGGATAGAGGGGCCCATCGGGGAGGCAGAGATTGATGGAAGGCAGCAGAGGGGCCCATTGGGGGGACAGGGGCTGGTGAGAGGTGACAGGGGGCCGATCAGGGGGAAAGAGGCCAGTGGGAAGGTGACAGAGGGGCCGATCGGGGGGGCAAGGGCCAGTGGTGAGGTGACAGAGGGGCCCATTGAGGGGGCAGAGGCCAGTGGGAGGTGACAGAAGGGCCCATCAAAGTGGCAGGGTCTGGTGGCAGGTGACAGAGGGATCCATCGGGGCGGGCAGAGGCCGGTGGGTGGGACAGAGGGGCCTGTCGGGGGGCAGAGGCCAGTGGTGAGGTGACAGAGGGGCCCATTGGGGGGGCAGAGGCCGGTGGGGTGGGACACAGGGGTCCATCGGGGGAGCAGGGGTCAGTTGTGGGTGACAAGGGTCCATTGGGTGGGCAGAGGCCGGTGGGGGGGACAGAGGGGCCCATTGGGGGGCAGAGGCCAGTGGTGAGGTGACAGAGGGATCCATCAGGGTGGGCAGAGGCCGGTGGGGTGGGACACAGGGGTCCATCGGGGGAGCAGGGGTCAGTTGTGGGTGACAAGGGTCCATTGGGTGGGCAGAGGCCGGTGAGGGGGCCGGGCCGAGCCGGTTAGGGCTCCCCTGGCCAGGGTCTGATGGGTCCCTCTCCAGGTGGCGTAGCATCTGCTTGTTCATCTCGTCACCGGTGCGGGACATGCAGGGCGAGCGGGACGTGCTGCTCCGGGCCGTGCTGCCCGCCCTGCGTGCCCGCGCCGCCCCCCATCACCTGGCGCTGCAGGAGATCGACCTGCGCTGGGGCATCACTGAGCAGGAGGTGCGGCAGGAGCGGTGGGTGCCCACCCTGCGGGCGGAGGGTTCAGGGGGCGGGGGGAACCGTGCTGCAGGGAGTGGGGCAGGGGGTGCTGTGCTGAGGGGGGAGTCTGGGGGGACCCATGCTGAGTCGGGGAGTTGGGTGGTGCCATGAGGGGGTGGGGGGCTCGGCGAGGGCCCCCACTTGGTGCTGACCCCTGGTCTTTTTCCCCATGCAGGCAGCTGGAACTGTGCCTCTCGGAGGTGGCCCGGAGCCAGCTCTTCGTGGGCATTTTGGGGGAGCGTTACGGCTACGTACCCCGAGAATACTCCCTGCCGGACGCCCCCCAGTACGAGTGGGTGAGCGCTGCCAGCACCCTGTCAGTTGTATCGGGGGGGGGACAAGCAGACAGTGCCCCTCGCACCCAGCTAGTGGCTGATACTGCCCTGCAGCTCCCTTGCCTGCGGGAACCTGGCCGCTGAGCCTTTCTTCGCACTTGGGGGAAGTGGGATTTTGCCTTATTTACTCTAGACGTTTGGGTGTCATGCTACGGCCTCCCTCACCCAGTCTGCCAAGTCGCTCTAGTGGTAGGACGGGGGACCCTGCACAGCTGCTTCCGGTACCTACTGGCATTGGCGTTCTGCCACCCCACCCACGTCCCCGGGTTGAGTCACACCTCTCAGGGCTGGGCAATCTGGGAAGTGGCCTGCAGTAATGATCGTGAGGCATGGCCAGATGATGTGCTGCTCTCATTACGCCAGGGAGGGTTCCAATAGTTGGGGAAATTGGTGCAGCGATGACATCGCTCCCACTAGGACAGTATAAAGCCGCTGGAGGGGTTATTCTGTCAGCCCATGCCAGGCTTCATAGCACGTCGGAGCCTGCCAGAGTGTCCTGTACCCTGGGTAGAGACAGAGCTTGGGTATCTCAGAATAGTGCTGGTGGTGAGGGTGGGATCCCTTCTGGTGATGGGGTGAAGCACAGAAGAGGGTGCAGGCCTGTAAACATGCTGCTTAGTTTCACGCTCCAGAAGTGTTGCATCCAGGGACGGGAGCCTCAGAGGTGGCCAAGGTCAATGGGAACCCCCCAGTTCTGCTGAGGTTGGTGGGTGCAGTGGGATCCAGGCTCACCTCAGCACAAAGCTCTTTGTGGCTGGCACTGGCCTGGGCCTGCTGGTCATGCCCACACAGTGCGGCTCACAGACGCACAGACCCATGGCGGAGACCAAAACCTCCCCAGCCTTCCGGTTGGAAGAAGCCGGGAATCCCACTTCACAATGGCCCAGGTGTGTTTCTTCCCCATGATGCCTGTTAGTCTAACCTTGCCTGAGAGCTGTTCTGCCTGTGGGCTGGCGTGGCTGGCCTTCACTTTGTGGCGCAATTGGTGGGAGCGGTGGGATCCCTCCAGGTAACAGGCTCGATCCCACCACGTGGGGGCTGATGATGGAGTCCGGTGTGCCATTGCTGCAGGTGAAGTCGTACCCTCGGGGCCGCTCCATCACCGAGCTGGAGGTCATGCAGTTCCTCAGCAGCCGGCGCAGCTCTGGTTCTGCTGGCCAGGCGTTCTTCTACCTCCGCGAGCCAGATTTCCTTGGGTAACTCTGCACCCTTTCCCCTCTAGGGGATGCTGGTTCCCCTCCAACCCCATGGCAAGGATTGGCTGGCTTGTGGGGAAGGGGCAGGGAACGAGACATGGGGCCCTTCCCCTCTACGGAACACCGATCCAGCCCCATGATGGGGAGCTGCCTGGCTCAGGGGGATGGGGAACAGGGCCTTTTCCCTCTATGGGGTGCTGATCCAGCCCCATGATGGAGGGCTGGGGAACGGGACATGGGGCCTTTCCTCTGTAGGGGGTGCCGATCCAGCCCAGTGGCTGGGAGCTGGCTGGCGCAGGGGGCGGGAATGGGACATGGGGCCCCTGACCTCTCTGTGGTGGGGCAGGTCCGTGCCAGAAGCCTGGAGGGCAGATTTTGTGGCAGAGTCAGAAGACGCTCAGCACCGGATGGCAGCTCTGAAGGGGCATTTGAGCCAGCACTTGGGGGTGGCGTCTGTCCGCAGGTAATGGGCCGGGAGATTGGTGGGTGTGGTGGGATCTCTGGGCCCCAAGGTGTCTCCCTCATGGCTTTGCTCTCTTCCCCAGATACTCCTGCCAGTGGGGCGGCGTGGCCCAGGGCCGGCCGTATGTCAAGGGGCTGGAGGAGTTTGGGGCCCGGGTGCTGCAGGATCTGTGGGGTGCCCTCCAGCGCCAGTTCCTCCAGGTAATGTGACGCTGTCCCTGGCGGGGAGGGAGTGAGGCCTAGTGGTTACAGCGGAGGGTGCTGGGAGCCCAGACTCCTGGGTTCCATGCTGACGCCTGTCTCTGCCCTCCACCCCCAGGCTGAGTCGGAGCCCCCTGGGAGCGAGGAGGAGGAGGGGCAGGAGCTGCAAGATGCCTTCCAGGACTTCCAGCAGCGCCAGTTCTGTGCCCGGGGCAAGCTGCTGGGCACCGTGGCTGGCCGGGTGCGGGAGGGCCGGCCCCCCCGCCGCGGGCCAGGGGGCGGGCTCTATGTGGTGATGGGCGCGCCTGGCGATGGCAAGACTGTCTTCATGGTGAGGCTGGGGGAGGGGTCTGCGTGAGGCCTGAGGGGAGGGGCTTTGGGGCACCCAATGGGCAATGGGGGGAGGCGTCTGGGGGCAGAAAGGGGTGGGGCTTGGTGATGGATTGTAGGCAGGACCTGCAGGGGGCAGGGTCTGGGTCTGCTGCATAAAGCCTGGTGGGAGGGGCCTGAAGGAGGGGGTGGGACTTGGGGACCAAGAGGGGGTGGGGTCAGGTCTCTTGTATTGGGCCAGGTGGGAGGGGCCTAGAGGAGGAGGTGTCTGGCTGTGCTGGGTTATGGTGAGAGGGGCCTGGAGAGGCCCCGCCCCCAGCCGACTCACTGTCCCTTCCCTAGGCGGCGCTGGCGCGGGAGCTGAGCGCCCATTCCCCGGCCCAGGACACCTCCCCCACCCGCTGCCTGGTCGTCTCCCACTTCACCGGGGCCCGGCCGGACCAGGCCAGCGCCAGGGTGGTGCTGAGACAGTTGTGTGCCCGCCTGAGCCGTCTGTTGGGCCAGACGACCTCGCCCCCCACCAGTTACAGGTCAGGACGCTAGGGTTCCCTCCTGGCCCTGGTTGGGAGTGGGGTCTAGTGGTTAGAGCAAGGGTGGTGGGGGGCTGGAAGCCAGGACTCCTGGGTTCCCTCCTGGCCCTGGGCGGGAGTGGGGTCTAGTGGTTTGTCAAGGTTCCTCCTCCACTCTGAACTTTAGGGTACAGATGTGGGGACCTGCATAAACACCTCTAAGCTTAACTACCAGCTTAGATCTGGTTTTGCTGCCACCATCCAGATTGCTCCGTCTGGAACACCCCCTTTCCTCCCAAAACCTTCCCCTCCCTGGGTAGCCTTGAGAGACTTTTTCACTAAGTTCCTGGTGAAACACTGATCCAACCCCTTGGATCTTAACACAAGGAGAATTTAACCATTCCCCCTCCTTTGCCCCCACCAATTCCTGGTGAGTCCAGATCCAATCCCCTTGGATCTTAAAATAAGGAAAAATCAATCAGGTTCTTAAAAAGAAAGCTTTTAATTAAAGAAAGAAAAGTAAAAATCATCTCTGTAAAATCAGGATGGAAAATACTTTACAGGGTAATCAGATTCATATAGCCCAGAGGAACCCCCTCTAGGCTTAGGTTCAAACTTACAGCAAACAGAGGTAAAATCCTCTCAGCAAAAAGGAACATTTACAAGTTGAGAAAACAAAGTTAAAACTAACATTCCTTGCCTGGCTGTTACTTACAAGTTTGAAATATGAGAGACTTATTCAGAAAGATTTGGAGAACATGGATTGATGTTTGGTCCCTCTTAGTGCCAAGAGTGAACACACCCAAAACAAAGAGCACAAACAGAAACCTTCCCCCTCCCCACCCCCAGATTTGAAAGTATCTTGTCCCCTTATTGGTCCTTTGGGTCAGGTGTCAGCCAGGCTACCTGAGCTTCTTAACCCTTTACAGGTAAAAGGATTTTGGTGTCTCTGGCCAGGAGGGATTTTATAGTATTGTACACAGGAGGGCTGTTCCCTTCCCTTTATAATTATGACACAGTTAGAGCAAGGGATTCTGTGGAGGGGTGGGTGGGCTGGAAGCCAGGACTCCTGGCCCTGGGTGGGAGTGGGGTCTAGTGGTTACTGCAGGGGGTCTGGGACCTAGGACTCCTGGATTCTCCCCCAGGCTCTGGAGGGAAGTGGGGTCTAGGGGTTAAAGCTGGGGGGCTGGGCACCCCTGGATGCCTGGGTCCCATCCCTGATTGCCCATTGCAGGGGGCTGGTGTGCTGTCTGGAGTCCCTCCTGCCCGCGGTGGCCGGGTTGCTCCGGGGAGCCCAGCGCCTTGTTGTGCTGCTCGATGGGGCTGACCAGATCCACGGGGACAGTGGGCAGCCCGTCTCTGACTGGCTCCCAGCGCAGCTGCCCCTGGTAAGTCCAGCTCCCCCACCCCCCACCTGTGGGGATCCCCTCCTTCCCCCCGCCACCTGCTCAGCTCCTCTCTTCTCCCCCCAGCGTGTGAGCCTGGTTCTGAGCATCGGTGAGTGCTCCAGACTCCTGGATTCCCTACAGCGACGGGCGGACACAGTCGTCATCCCCCTGGGGTCTCTGGACCCCTGCGACCGGGCTGGGCTGGTCCGCCGGGGCCTCGCCATGTATGGCAAGAAGCTGGAGGAGACAGCCTTCAACAACCAGGTGGAGAGGTGCCCGGATCCCTGGGTCCTCTGGCAGGGGCGTGGGGTCTAGTGGTTAGAGCGAGGGGGTGGGGACTGGGAGTCAGGACTCCTGGGTTCTATCCCAGCGCTGGGAGGGGAGTGAGGTCTAGTGGTTGGAGCAGGGATGGGTTGTGGGTCGGACTCCTGGGTTCTCTCCTGCTCTGGCTGGGTGGGGCAGGGGCACTGGCTTTTGCCCAGGGGCTCCCTGCCTGCTGTGACCCCGTCTGTCTCTCTCCAGATGCGGCTGGTGCTACTGAAGCGCGGTGCTCGGCAGCCCCTCTACCTGGCACTGCTCACCCAGGATCTGCGAGCCTTCACCATCTATGAAAAGGTGCCTTAGCCCCACAGGGGGACCCAGGCATCTGGGGACCCCAGGGGAGGGGCCAGGACGGAAGGGGACCCAGGCATCTCGGCTGGCGTCACAGATCTGTTTCTGTGAGGGACCCCAAGGGAGAGGCCAGGATGGAAGGGGACCCAGGCATCTGGGCTACCAGCATGGGTTTCTGCCCTCTAGGGACCCCAGGGGTGGGGCCAGGATGGAAGGGGATCCAGGCATCTTGGCCACCAGCGTGGGTTTCTGCCCTCTAGGGACCCCAGGGGTGGGGCCAGGATGAAAGGGGACCCAGGTGTCTGGGCCAGCAATGCAGGGCTCTCCCTGCTAGGGACCCCAGGGGAAGGATGGGGACAGGAGGGGATCCAGGCTGGTGGCGTGGGGCTCTCCGAACCCCTCAGGGTCCTGTGTCCCTCCAGGTCTCGGAGAGGATCCAGATGCTGCCCCCGGTGCTGCCCGCCCTGCTCCAGCACATACTGGGCTGCCTGGAGCAGGAGCACGGAGCTGAGCCAGTGGCCATAGCCGTCGCCGCCCTCTGGGCCAGCAAAGACGGTAAGAGACAGCTCGAGGTGCTGGGGGTTGTTAATTGGCATTGCTACCAGCCGCCGCGCCCCAGAGCTGGCTGCATCTCAGCACCAGGCGAATTGTCCCTGACCCTCGCTCCTCTGTCCTCCGCAGGCCTGCTGGAGCGTGATCTCCTCGCCGTGCTCACCATGTGGAGGGAGCTGGGCGGGGCGCCCATCACCTGGGAGGGAGGCATGGCTGCTGGGGGCCAGGCGGCGGCCATCCCAAAGGCCCCCATCTATTCCCTGATGAGGAGCCTGAGGTGGTGAGTGGGGGCCAGGGCGCCTGGGTTCTCTCCTGGCCGGGGGAGGGGATTGGGGTTTAGTGGTAAGAGAGGGAGGGCTGGGAGCCCGGACTCCTGGGTTCTCTCCTGTTCTGGGAGGGGAGTGGGGGTTGGGATCCCGGATGCCTGGGTCCTCTCGGGCTCTGGCAGGCCCCCAGGACCTGGCTCCGAGCTCTGTCGCCATCTGTTGCTGGCCGGAAGCCAGTGTTCTCTGTCCCCCGTCTGTCCCCTCCCCAGGCTGGCGGGGGTGTGTGGGGCCCCCTCGGAGGCCCCCGGTTCGCGGCTCCACCTCTGCGGTGCCCCCCTGCGGACGGCGGTGGAACGGCGCTACCTGAAGGAACCGGGCCTGGAGCGAGCAGCTCATGCTCTGATAGCAGGTCAGGAGGTCACCCCGTGGGGTAGTGTCTGGGCTGGGCCTGTGACCCCCCCGGGTGGGGGCTGCTGAGTATTGTGAGTGACAGTCTCCCCCTCACCTCCAGCTCATCTCTGGAAACTCTGTGACCCGGATGTGTCCCGGAGCTTCCAGGGCAGCGAGGCTGGGCCTTTGGCGGCTCTGCCCTACCACCTGGTGGGTACAGGGCACTGGGGGTGGTGATGGATGGCTTAGCGGGGGTGGGCTTGGTAGGAGGGCAGGATTGGGCAGGTGGGGTGAGGTGGGGAACTTGGGAGTGGGGGGGCAGAGGCTGGGCAGGAGCGGGGCTGGGCATAGGGTGGGGCTCAGCGGGGGCGGGCTGGGTGACCCCGCTGTCCCGGCAGGTCTGCGCTGGACGCCCCGACCTCCTGGGCTCCCTCCTGACGGACCTACGCTTCGTGGCTGCCCACGTCCGCCTGGGGCTGCTGCCCGTGCTGGGCCAGGCCTATGCCCTGCACGGTGAGTGGGGTGGCCTGGGGTGGGGGGCACCTCTGGGGGCTGCCAGTCAGGAGTCAGCCCTGTGCAGATGGGGGGCTGTCCGCAGGGGCATGGGGAGGTGCCTTGGTGTAATGGGGGGCGGGGAGGGCTGCCGTGGGAGGAATGGGAGGTGGAGGGAGCTACCAGAGGCTGAAATGGGGGGGCTGGGGGCTGCTGGGGGCTGTTGTGCCCCTGACACAGGCGTCTCTCCCCACAGCGGGCAGCGCCAAACCCCGGGGCGAGGTGGGCGCATTCCGGGCGATGGTGCAGGCGGGCGCGGTGCTGCTCTCCGAGAACCCGTCGCTCCTGGCCCAGCTGGCAGCCAATGCGCCCGACGGCTCCTCGCTGGGCACCCAGGCCCAGGCCCTGGCCCCCCCAGGGGGGCGTCTGCTGCTCTGGCGCAACAAGGTCCAGGATACCCCCCACCCTGACAGGTAATGGGGCCACCGTAGAGGGGAGGCCCTGCCCCTCCTCCCGGGTGCCCACCTGCCCCTCACCATGACCCGCTCCCCCAGGCGCCCACCTGCTCCTCACCACAGGTCCTGGCGCCTGCCCTCTAGGGCTGTCACTCAGCCAGGCCCCAGCCCTGTTCCCGGCTGAGTTGGTCCACAGCCTGGGGCGCCTGTTCTGGGTTGGGGGACCCTCCTGTAACCTGGTGGGGGAATGGGGTGTGCGGGTCCCATGGACTAGGGGGGGCTGCAGGGCTGGAGAGCCTGGCTGTGGGGGGCTGCATATCTCTGTCCTGAAGGAGGGGAGGGGCTGGGTCCCTGTGGGACTGGGGGCTCCATTGGGGGAGAGGAGGAGTTCCTGGGGGGCACGGTGTCCTGGGTGGGGTGCTGCCTGTCTCCGAGCTCTGAGGGTGGGCAGCACTGGGTGCCTGTCTGCTCCTGGGTGTCGTTCCCCCCTGACCTCCTCCCCCCACCCGCAGCATCGCCCTGGCCCTGCCCACGTCCCCCACCTGTGTGGCCGTCTCCCCCTGCGGGCGCCAGGCTGCCGTGGGCAGCACGGACGGGACCCTGCTCCTGCTGGACATGCAGAGTGGCCAGGTACCGGGGGGAGGGCAGGGCAGATTCAGGGGATCTCTTGCCATGGGATGACATTGTGGGGCTGGTTGGTTTCAGGTCAGGGGCAGAGGGAGGCGGGGGGCAGGATGGGGAGGCAGGGGAGCCAGGGGGCTGGGGGCAAGCTAGGGGCAGGAGGAGCTGGGGGGCAGGGGAAGCCGGAGGCCGGCAGGGGGCTCTGCAGTCTCACCCCCCACCCGACCTTGCCCCCAGGAGCTGAAGACCCTGCTGAGTGGCGGTGCTGGGATCTCGGCCTGCGTCTTCCTGGCTGACGGGACCCTCTGCCTGGGCACCTCCGCTGGGGGACTGGAGACCTGGGGCCTGCGTGAGGGCAGCAGGTACTGCTGGGGGGGCTGCCGCTCTAAAGGGTAGTGGCGGGGCTGGTTTTAGAGCAACGGTGGGGACACCATAGGAATCTCTCTCTCTTCCAGGCTCCTGGCTACTAATGCTCACCAGGGCCGGGTCACAGGCTGCTGCATCAGCCCTGATCGCAGACAGCTGGCCAGCGTCTCCCTGGACGGGCACTTCAAGGTACCGGCTACGGTCACTGCCCGCCCCGCCCCTCCGGCTTTAATCACTAGCCCGCACTTCCCTCCCCTCCCCCAGCCAGGAGAGAATCCAGATGTCGGGGCGCCTGGCCCCTGTTCTGACCCACTGTTCCCTTCTCTCCCAGCTGTGGGACTCTGCCCAGGGGCACCAGACCTGGGAGCTGGATCTCTCCTGCCCCTTGAACTGTGCTGCCTTCCACCCTGACGGGCAGCTAGTGGCCACCGGGGGCTGGGACGGCGCCGTGACCATCCTGGGCCTGCAGAACCGGAGCGTGAGCTCGGTATGGGGCAGGGAGGGGCAGGGCTGGGCTAGGAGGGTCTGCGGGTCGGGAGTGAGGGGCACCGGCAGGGCTGGGCTAGGAGGGGCTGCGGGTCGGGAGTGAGGGGCACTGGCAGGGCTGGGCTAGGAGGAGCTGCGGGTCGGGAGTGAGGGGCACCGGCAGGGCTGGGCTAGCAGGGGCTGTGGGTCAGGAGTGAGGGGCACCAGCAAGGCTGGGCTGGCAGAGGCTCCAGGTCAGGAGTGAGGGGCACCGGCAGGGCTGGGCTAGGAGGGGCTGTGGGTTGGGAGTGAGGGGCACCGGCAGGGCTGGGCCGGCAGGGGCTGTGGGTCGGGAGTGAGGGGCATCGGCAGGGCTGGGCTGGCAGGGGCTGTGGGTCAGGAGTGAGGGGCACCGGCGGGGCTGGGCTGGCAGGGGCTGCGGGTCAGGAGTGAAGGGCACCGGTGGGGCGGGCTGGGCTGTGACTCTGACTCCCCTTGCAGGTTCTCTCAGGCCATGATGCCTCCGTCCGCGCCGTGTCCTTCTCCCCTGCAGGCACCGTGCTGGCGTCCGGCTGCCTGGCCGGAACGGTGCATCTTTGGTCCTGGCGGGAGGCTGTGAGCCTGGCCACGTTCCCAGCACACCAGGGCTTCGTCTCTGAGGTCAAGTTTCTCTCCGGGGGCCACGTCCTCCTCACGGCGGGCGAGGACTCGAAGGTGCTGGGGGTCAGGAGTGAGGGGCACTGGCAGGGTTGGAGGGTAGGGTTGGGCTAGAGGGGGCTGCGAGTCGGGAGTGAGGAGCACCAGCAGAGTCAGCGGGGTGGGAGGCAGTGCTGGGCTAGAAGGGGCTGTGAGTCAGGAGTGAGGGGCACCGGCGGAGGTGGAGGGGGGAAGGGCTGGGGCAGCAGGACCTGCAGGTCGGGAGTGAGGGGCACCGGCAGGGAGGGGGGCAGGGCTGGGCCTGCAGGGGCTGTGGGTCGGGAGTGAGGGGCACCGGTGCGGGGGTGGCTAGCAGGGGCTGCCGGCAGGAATGAGGGGCACCGGTAGGGAGGGGGGCAGGGCTGGGCCTGCAGGGGCTGAGGGTCGGGAGTGAGGGGCACCGGTGGGGGGGTGGCTAGCAGGGGCTGCCGGCAGGAATGGGGGCACCGACGGAGGTGCGGGGGGCAGGGCTGGGGCAGCAGGAGCTGCAGGTCAGGAGTGAGGGGCAGCGGCAGGGATGGGGCGCACAGCACTAACCCCTGATCTGTGGCCCAGGTTCAGCTCTGGCCAGGGCACCTAGGCCATGCCCAGGGCGCTCTGGGCTCAGGGCCACTTTCTCCAGCCCTCTGCGTGGCCCCCAACCCCGCTGGCACCCTGCTCGCTGTGGGGCACCATTCAGATGATGTTTGGGTCTACGGCACTCCCTGGGGTAAGCGCCCAGATGCCTGGGTTCTGTCCCAGCTTGTGGGGGAAATGAGGTCTAGTGGGCGGGGGGTTGGCGGTGCTGGAAGCCAGGACTCCTCCGTTCTGGGGAGCCAGGTCTTGGGTTCTGTGGTTGGGTGAGGGCTGGGAGCTAGAACTCCTGGGGTGGGGGTGGGTGCTGGAGCCAGGACTCCTGGGTTCCTTGTGGCATTGGCCCCCCTCATTCTCTCCTCTCCCTGCAGGCTTGGCCGGGCGGCGCTGCCTGGCAGGGGGGGTGGCGGTGCCCAGTCTGGCTTGGCTCGGGGATGCTGTGCTGGCCGGAGGCAGCGGGGACGGCACCCTGCGCGGCTGGGCGCTGACGAGCAGCTCGGCCTGCCCCCTGTGGGAGCTGAGGGGGCACAAAGGGGCTGTGCTGGGCCTAGCCGCCTCGCCCCAGCTGCTGGCATCTGCCTCAGGTAAGGCTGGGGGCAGGGGGCGCGCTTGCAGGATGTGGGGAGGGGCTGGGGATAGGGTGTTTCCAGATCCGTGAGCGGGAGATTTGGGGGTCATTGGCGGGGCAGGCAGTGCCAAAGGACTATGGGGTGGGGGCAGGACGGGGTGGGCGGGGGCATGGCATTGACTTTGGGCCCATAGTTTGAGCCTTCCTCCCATCCCCAGAGGATTTCACCATCTGCCTGTGGCTGGCCAAGATGCTGAGACGGGCCCTCCCGGACCCTCCCCCAGCCCCCCTGGCCATCCTGTGGGGCCACACGGCTGCTGTCACCTGCTGCGCCTTCAGCGCCAACGGCCGGCACCTTGCCACGGGAGGCAGGGACAAGGTGAGGGGCGGCCGTGCTGTGAGATGGGCACTAGGGGGCGGTGTGGGGCAGGCGTGGGGCGGCAGTGTGGTGTGTTGGGCACTAGAGGGCAGTGTGGGGCAGCCATGCTGTGAGATGGGCACTAGGGGGCGGTGTGGGGCAGCAGTGTGGTTTGTTGGGCACTAGGGGGCAGTGTGGAGGAGGCGTGGGGCAGCCGTGCTGTGAGATGGGCACTAGGGGGCAGTGTGGGGTGGCAGTGTGGTGTGTTGGGTACTAGGGGTGGTGTGGGGCAGCAGTGCGGTGTGATGGGAACTAGGCGGCGGCGTGGGGCAGGCGTGGGGCTGCTGTGCTGTGAGATGGGCACTAGGGGGCAGGGCGGGGTGGCAGTGCGGTGTGATGGGCACTAGGGGGCAGGGTGGAGGAGGCGTGGGGCAGCCATGCTGTGAGATGGGCACTAGGGGGCAGGGTGGGGCAGCAGTGCGGTGTGTTGGGCACTAGGCAGCGGCGTGGGGCAGGCGTGGGGCTGCTGTGCTGTGAGATAGGCACTGGGAGGTGGGGGGAGCAGACGTGCTGTATCCCTGTGTCCCCGCAGACCCTGCTGTGCTGGGACGTGGGGGGCCCCGCGCCGGGAGCCCCCCCACTCTGGCGCTCACTCCCCTTCTGCCACCGCGACTGGCTCACTGGCTGCGTCTGGGTCGGGCCCCTGCTGGTGAGTGGGGGGTAGTTGGGAGGGAGGCGGGAGGGCGCGGCTCCCTCTGCTCCTCCCTGACTTGTCCCCTCTCTGCCCCCCAGCTGTCCTGCTCCAGCGATGGCACCGTGCGGCTCTGGGACCCGGCAACCGGCCAGCAGCTCCGTGAGTTCCTGCCCCACTGCGGCCCTGTCAGTGCTGTCCTGGCCACGGTATGGAGCTAGGGGATGGGAGGGGGCACCCTGGGCACAGGCACCGTCCCTCACCACCTCTCTCGGTGCAGGCTGGGCACGTGCTGGCGCTGGGCCGCGACGGGACGCTGGCAGCGTGGGACATGCTGGGCATGGAGCTGACCCGCTTCCCGGCGCACCCTGGGCTGGTGAACCAGGGCGCCAGCTTCATGGGAGCAGGTGAGCAGGCGCTGCCCCCCCAGTGTGGGTCTGACCCCCAGTGCCCTCAGCTCTCACCCTGTGCCCATCTCTCCGTGTTGCTCTATTCCTGCAGACGGCGATTTCGTGGTGGCCACCGCCGGCTGCGACGGGCGGGTGCAGCTCTGGAGCCCCCTCGAGGTGAGATGGGACTTGGGTGCTGTTCCCCCCACATGGGGACCCTGCCCCAGGGCATTAGCTGCTCCTCCCCCTCACTAACTTCTTTCTCCTCCCTGCAGTTCGGCCGCCCGCGGGCATTGGTGGGGCACAGTGCCCCAGTGTGTGGCGCTGCCGTGAGCCCAGCTGCCAACCGCATCCTGACGGTGTCGGGAGATGGTGCTGTGCGTGGGTGGGCAGCACCCTGGCAAACAGGTAAGAGACTCCTTCACCAGATACCTTCCCTCCCGAAGCCAGGAGAGAACCCAGGAGTCCTGGCTCCCAGTGCCCCCCTGCTCTCACCCATCAGACCCAACGCCCCTCCCAGAGCCAGGGAGAGAACCCAGGAATCCTGTCTCTCTCCTGACAGGATGTGCTGAGGGGCCCGGCTGGCACCGTGGGGCCGTCTCTGCCCTGGCCTGGTCTCCCGACGGGACGCTGGCAGTGTCAGGCGGGGAGTGTGGGGAGCTGATTGTGTGGGGGGATGCCAAGGCCCTGGCCGCAGTGCAGGTAGGTTGAATGGGGGGGGGGTTGGGAAGAGGGGGCTGCCCCCCGAAGCTGGGGGATGTGATGGGAGACTGGGTGGGGGGCAAGGCAGATGGAGTGGGCGGGATGGGGGGCAGGAGGGAGGTTGTCAGGGTGGCTGGGGGAAGGTGCGGGGGGCCTCAGTCCAAGCCCCGCTGACTCCCCTCCTACACAGGCCGGCTCGCGCAGTGTGTGTGCTCTTGGCTTCACCTCCTCCTGCAGCCTCCTGGTGGCACTGGCGGCCGGGAGCATCTGGCTGTGGGGCCTGCATAGCGACCCCAATACCGGGGCCCTCAGGTAAGGTTGGGGGGGGCTTGGGGGAGCGGGGCTGAGCTGGACGTCTGGGACCCTTCCTGGCCCCATCTCTCCCTGGGGAGCCAGGGTGGGGAGGGGAGTGCCATGCCCTACTGACCCAGGACGCCGGGGTCCCGTTTCCCGTACCAGTCTGGCCTGGGCCCCACACTGACTGCGTCTCTCTCTCAGCCTGGAGCGTGAGTGCCCCCTGGGGGAGGTGGCAGCTCCTGTTACCTGCATGGGGCCAGCCGGGGCCCCCGACTCTCTGGTCCTGGGGCTGGCGAACGGGGAGGTGCTGCTGTTCCGAGCCCACTGGACAGCGCTGAAGCCCCTCTGGTGAGTGGGGAGTTGGGGGGGGGCTGCAGCTCCTGTGGTGAGTGGGGGATTTGGGAGGGCAGCCCATGTTCCTGGATCTGACCCTCATCTCTGCCCCTGTAGCTTAGTCAGCCCGGACACCTGGGCTCCAGAACCCCCCGAGTACCTGTTTGACGTGGCTGTGACCCCAGATGGGCGGCTTCTTCTGTGGAAGGGGGTGAGAGAACCCACCCTGTACGAACTGGTGAGTGACTGGGCAGAGAACCCAGGAATCCGGGCACCCAGCCCTGTCCCTGCCCCCCAAACGTGCCAGGCCCCACTCCCTCTCAGAGCTGGCAGAGAACCCAGGTGTCCTGGTACCCAGCCCCGCCCCACCCCACCCTCCTCCCTCCCACCAGCACACTAGGCCCCACAGCAGAGAACCCAGGAATCCGGGCACCCACACCAGTGTTCTTTGCTCTGTAGAGGGTGGGGGAGTCGGAGGAACTGGAGAAATCCTGGGAGGCCAAGATCCACCTCTGGGATCAGGATGAGGATGCCGATTCCAGCTGGTTCAGCAGGGCCTGGCTCAGCCCCGGTGAGTCGGGAGTGAGGGGCACCGCAGGGCTGGGTGAGCAGGGGCTGCAGGTCGGGAGTGAGGGGCACCGCAGGCCTACCAGGGGCTTTGGGTTGGGCGTGAGGGGCAGGCAGGAGTTTCAGCTCTGTCCCTTTGCAGACTCATCCCTGCTCCTCGCTGGCTCCGCCGGGCTGCTCTGGACTCGGGCCCTGTGGAGCAAGGAGGATGATGCAGCCGAGTCCTGGAGCAGCGTGGGGTGGCAGCAGCAGCGGGTGAGTGCTCGCCGGCTGGGCCGCGTGCGCCTGCGCGCCCGTCTGTCCGCCCTTCCGAGGGGCTTGGCCCCTGCTGAGCCTGGTGCGGGGGGGCCGAGGGTTCGTTCTCTTCCCCGGAAGCGGCAAGTCTGGGGTGAACCATTGGGGCAGCCGATCCCGCAACCCCTTTGGGCTGGGGCAGGGGCCTCCTGTTCCTACGTGTTAACCCCTTCACGGCCTGTGCCCCTCAGATCCACAATGCCAAGGTCACGGCGCTGCACAGCTGCGGGGACGTGCTGGTGACGGCAGCGCTGGATGGAGACATCAAGATCTGGGAGCACATCACGGGGAGACTGGTGGGTGCCATGAAACGATGCTCCTCACTTCCCACTCGTGGCCCCCTGCCAGCCCAGCCCTGCTCCCCCAACCCCGAGCTCTGCTAGTGCCCCACCCTGCAGCCCCCTGCTGGTGCAGCCCTGCCCAGCACAGCTAGTGCCCCTCACTCCCGAACCACAGCCCCCTGCTGGTGCAGCCCTGTCCCCCACCCCCAGCACTGCCGGTGCCCCTCCCTCCCGACCTGCAGCCCCAAACTCTGACCCCTGGTTCTCTCTCTGCAGCTGGGGCAGTTCCGTTGTGCTGCCCCCGTCTCCTGCCTGCAACCCTGGCCCGGTCCGGCCTCCCAGCTGCTCTTGGCTGTGGGCGACATCCTGGGCAACATCTATTTCCTGGAGTGGGCCTGTCTGCAGGGGGCCGAGGCTGAACCCCCACCCATGTGAGCGGCGATGGCACAATAAAGCCACTCGCTGAGCTCCACAGAACCCGGCCTTTGTTCAGCTGTCCTGGCTGGCCCCCCCTGCCCGCCCCAGTGCCTTGGTAAACTTGGTAACTATCAGGCCCCACCCTTGTGTTACTGCTTCTGGCCTTTCCATGGGGCTGAATGAGGGCAAGAGGGTCGCACCTCCATGCCCTGGGGGGCAGCCAGGCTCCTGGCTCAGCAGCCCTGCCCCCCATTTCCAGCACGCTGCCCCCTAGTGGCTGCAACCAGAAATGCAGCAGGCCGCAATCAGGGCTGGTACAATTTATTGCTGTAGAAAGAAGCCCAGGGACATTTCCCCAGGAGCCGGAGGGGGCTCACCACAGCGGGGCGAAGTTGAAACGCACTTGGAGCAGGTAGCGCATCCGCACCTGGCCCGGGTCGTAGACGACGAACTCATTGTAGTTGAGGGTGTAGCCATGGGGGTTCGTCACGCCCGTCTCCACGGCTGGGCCCAGCGGCACTGCGGCCCCATCCCTGGGGGCAGACGAGGCAGGGGTCAGGGCGAGGGTAGCTCAGCCCCCCAGATGCCCAGTTCTCTCCCCCCGGTTCTGGGGGGGCAGCGCTGGGCTCCTGGGCTGTACAAGTTTGCTGCTCTTTCCCTGGAGCCCCCCCCAGCTGGCTGGCACCGAGCAGCACCCTGGGGCCTGAGCACCCAGCTCTGCTTGAGCCGCTGCACCTGCAGGCCGGGTTCTCCCCTTGCCGGCCTTCACCCACTGCCCTGAGCTGGCAGCTGGGCCGGGCTGTTCAAACACGACACAGCGATGTCTTCTCTGGGCCTGGAACCAAACCATGGGGGGGTCCAGGAGGGGGGCTGGAGCAGGCATGGTTAGTGTCTTGCCTGGGGGCATGAAATAAATGGGGGTGGGGGCAGGAGAGTCCCGCAAACCAGCCTCTCCTGGGGCCAAGCAAGTCTCCACTGTGAGCAGCAGCGAAGGGGCGGTGCCATCGTGCCAGGGGGCAGAGCTTCCCCCTCATGCTGTCCCCTCTGGGCCCCCATCATGCTGTGCCAGCCCTGCCCCCTCCCCGGTACTCACAGCATGATGCTATTGGAGGGAACAGGCGCCAGCTTCCCCAGCCCCTTGGTGCTGTGCTTCCCGGGCGGCAGCTCCCCGGCCTCGGCATTTGCCTCCAGCAGCTCCTGGCACTCGCCCAGGGCCACCTGCAATGGGAGACGGGCACCAAGTCCACAACTGCCCGTCCGCTCTGCCCAGAGGGGGAAGAGAACCCAGCAGTCTGGGCTCCTAACCCCAGGGCTGCACTCCCCTCCCAGGGCCAGGCATGAACCCAGGTGCTCTGAGCCAGGCTGGCTCCCTGCGAGGGGGCTGGCTCTGGGGTGGCGCTCACCTCGCACAGCAGCAGCAGGCCCACGTTGCGCTGGCGCGAGGCAAAGCAGTAGTTGGCGCTCTTGGACGACATGTCTGCGAAGTAGATGCCCTTCCCAAACTGGGGGTGAGAGACGGTGGGGTGAGGGATTAGAGTGGCTGGGGGGGAGCTGGGAAAGGGCAGAGGGGGGACAGGCAGGCAGCTGGGGGAAAGGGGGGGTCTCACCATGTAGCCAGTAACGGGGGCCTCAGGGGGCGCCACCTGCAGCCCCTGGCTCAGGATCCCCATCCAGTTGCTCAGCCGGGAGCCATGCCACAGCAACGTCCTGGGGGGAAGAAATGAGGGGGAGTGAGCCCCATTCCCAGCCCCTAAACCTTCCCTCCCATGCCTAGCCTCTCCCCCCCCCCCCAGTACCCAGCCCCTTTACTGGCTGGGATTCAAGCCCCACCCCACCGGCCATTCCTGTGACAAGCGTGAATTGCCTAACACTTTTACTCTGCTGCTGCGTGCCTCAGTTTCCCCCGTGCCTGGCACTAGAGCAGAAGGGTTCGCTTAGCTTGGAGAGGGGGCAGCGTTGGGAAGGAGCTGACAGAGCTGGGGGGCAGCCTGGTTGCACAGACAGATGTAACCCACCAGGCACAGGACAAACTCGCCTGTTCCCACCCCTGGGCCCCCCTGCCCAGCTCCCTGGATAGCTTCCCCTGGCCCCTCACCGGTTGGGCAGGCTGGTGCGGAATGGGGGCTCGCCGGCCCGGTGCACGGTGAAAGCCTCCAGCAGCTCCATGGAGTAGTCACGGTGGGTGGGTGCGTGGGTGGAGAGCAGGTACCGCTCCAGCACCTGGGGGGAGCCGTGGGGCCTGAGCCAACCCTAGCCCTATCCCCCTCCCCACCCACCTTGCCCCCTTCAGGCCCCACCCCCCATATTCCCCTGGTCACACCCCTTCACCTGGCCTCCCCAGCCCCACCCTGCCCCCCTTTCCCGTCCCCCCAGCCTACACTGCTCCTCACCACTCCCCACTCCACCCTGCCCCCCAGCTTGCCCACTGCTGGCCCCTCACAGCCCCCAACCTGGAAGTGGGCAGAGTCCCGCTCCAGGGGACAGAGCTCACAGCCCAGCGTGCGGTAGCTCCGGTCCAGCGGGTGCTCCTGGCTGTGCGGCTCCAAGCGCGCCAGCTTGACGGCGATCTGGATCTCACCCAGGGCCTGGGGGGAGTCAGGGGTCAGAGGGGGATGGACACACAGAGAGATGGACGGACAGATTCTCTCCACTCCGCTCACCTCCAGCAGCTGCACCTTCTCCTGAAGCTCCTGCCACGTCCGGATCAATGGGGGTGGCCGAAGCCTGGGTGTGCGTGGGGGAGAAGCAGAGTGAGCCAGGCCTGGGGGGCGGGGTGGGACCTGAAGCCCCAGCGAGGAGGCAGAGCGGGGCAGGGTAGGGGGTGCTCGGAGGGGCAGGGGTAGGGTTGCCAGATGTCCGGTTGCTGACTGGAACGCCCAGTCGAAAAGGGACCCTGGCAGCTCCGGTCAGCACTGCTGAAAGAGCCAGTAACAGTCCAGCTGGTGGCATAGCGGGGCTAAGGCAGGCTCCGTGCCTGTCCTGGCTCCGCGCAGCTCCCGGAGGCCGTGGCCTGTCCTCCCTCCAGCTCCCAGGCACTGGGGCATCCAGGGGACTGCACGCTGCCCCCACCCCAAGCACCGTGGTTCCCGACCAATGGGAGCTGTGGGGGCAGCACCTGCGAACAGGGCAGTGCGCAGAACCACCTGGCTGTGCCTCCACATAGGAGCCGGGGGGGTGGGGGGGACATGCCACTGCTTCTGGGAGCTGCTTGAAGTGAGCGGAGCCCAGAGTCTGTGCCCAACCCCTGCCCCCTCCAGACCCCTCGATCCCAGCCCAGAGCACCCTTCTGCACCCCGAGCTGCAGCTCTCACTCCGACCACGCTGCAGCCCCCTGCATTCCAAACCCCTCACAGCCGAGCCCTCACACCCCATCTACCCTAACCCCCTGCCTTAGCCCAGTGACGGTGGGCACAGCGAGTGCCAGAGGGAGGGGGGGATGGAGTGAGCAGGGGGCGGGGCCTCAGAGGAGGGGTGGGGCAAGGGTGTTTGGTTTTGTGCAAATAGAAAGTTGGCAACCCTAGGCAGGAGGTGCTCAGAGCGGGCGGGGGGCACTCAGCACAGCGGGGCATGCTGGGAGGAGCACTCGAGGGGGAGCGGGGTAGGGCACTTGGGGGCACTGACCCAAAGTCATGGGGCACACGGGTGTAGAACTCGTTGCAGGCTTCCAGCAGGGCCCGTCCAGTGTCCCCGGCCCGCAGAACCACCTCCACCTTCTGCAGTGACTGAAACCCAGCCCGGATCTGCTCCACCGTCAGCTTCCCTGGGGGGAGCAGGTCAGAACCACCAGCACCCAGCACCCCCCAGGGCCCCCTGACCTCCCCCAGAGCCCCCCCAAACCCAGCCCGGATCTGCTCCACCGTCAGCTTCCCTGGGGGGAGCAGGTCAGAACCAACAGCGCCCGGCACCCCCCAGGGACCCCTAACCTCCCCCAGAGCCCCCCCAAACCCAGCCCGGATCTGCTCCACCATCAGCTTCCCTGGGGGGAGCACGTCAGAACCAACAGCGCCCGGCACCCCCCAGGGCCCCCCCAAACCCAGCCTGGATCTGCTCCACCGTCAGCTTCCCTGGGGGGAGCAGGTCAGAACCAACAGCGCCCAGCACCCCCCAGGGCCCCTTGACCTCCCCCCAGAGCCCCCCCAAACCCAGCCTGGATCTGCTCCACCGTCAGCTTCTCTGGAGGGAGCAGGTCAGAACCACCAGCACCCAGCACCCCCAAGGGGCCCCTGAACTCCCCCTGGAGTCCCCCCAAACCCAGCCTGGATCTGCTGTCAGCTTCCCTGAGGGGAATGGGTCAGAACCACCAGCGCCTGGCACCCCCCCAAGGGCCCCTGAACTCCCCCCAGAGCCCCTGTACCCCAGATCCCCCTCAAACCCAGCCCGGATCTGCTCCACCGTCAGCTTCCCTGGGGGAAGCAGGTCAGAACCACTGGCACCCAGTCCCCCCCAAAGGTCCCCCAACTCCCCCAAGATCCCCTGCCCCCCAGAACCCTCTCAACCACAGCCCAGATCTGCTGTCAGCTTCCCTGGGGGGAATAGGTCAGACTTGCCGGGTCCCACTACCCACAATCCCTCCCACCCACGTCCACGGGGGCTCACCAAGAGGAGCCTTCTTGGTGTCATACTTCATCTCCAGCACCATCTCCTCCATGGCCTGGAGGTCGCAGATCAGCCCCAGCAGCGCCTGCACTCGGGGGTCCAGTCGTGAGGCCGGTTTGGGCTGGGGTGCCCCTGTGCAGCTCAGCTCTGCGGCCTGGGCGGGGGGAGGGTTGTTACTGAATCTCCCAGCCGTGCCCGGAGCACCCCCATCCCGCCACTGCTCCCATGGAGGTGGGACACAGGGCCACTACTTCTCCACGCAGGTTGGGGGGGCCTGCATGGGCTTCGGGATCCATGTGCAGGTCGTATGGGGTAGGGGGCTATGTGTAGGGGGTCACACTCACGGGGGAGGGGGGCGGCTGTCCTTGTGCAGGTCCTACGGGGGGCTGTAAAGGGGGGGTCACACTCATGGGGGGCCAGCTGTCCTTGTGCACATTGTACGGGGGGGGTCACACGGGTGGCTGTCCTTGTGCAGGTTGTATGGGGGGGCTGTAAGGGGAGGTCACACTCACGGGGGGCAGCTGTCCTTGTGCAGGTCGTATGGGGGTGCTGTAAGGGGGGGTCACACTCATGGGAGGCCAGCTGTCCATGTGCAGGTCCTACGGGGGACGGGGGGGGCTGTAAGGGGGGGATCACACTCATGGGGGGCCAGCTGTCCTTGTGCAGGTCGTATGGGGGGTTGTAAGGGGAGGGTCACACAGGCAGCTGGCTGTCCTTGTGCACATCGTACGGGGGGGGCTGTAATGGAGGGGGGTCACATTCACGGGGGGCCGGCTGTCCATGTGCAGGTTATATGGGGGGGCTGTAAGGGGGGTGTCACGGGGGGGCAACTGTCCTTGTGCAGGTTGTTTGGGGGGAGTGTAAGGGGGGGGACACTCACGGAGAGCCAGCTGTCCATGTGCAGGTTTTATGGGGGGGCTGTAAGGGGGAGGACACTCACAGGGGGCCGGCTGTCCATGTGCAGGTTTTATGGGGGGGCTGTAAGGGGAGTGTCACACAGGGGGGTGACTGTCCTTGTGCAGGTCATATGGGGGGGTTGTAAGGGGGGAGACACACTCACAGGGGGCCGGCTGTCCATGTGCAGCAGGTCATACTTGCCAGGCACTTTCTGGAAGTTGCCCCGCTCGGCCCAGTGGTTTTTGGTCTTGTCAAGGAACCTGGGGAGAGAGCGGAGAGGGGGGCGAGGAGGGGGGCAGGCTCCAAGGGGTTTGGGGAGGGGAGGGGGGGACTCACTTCTTAGTGAAGACCTCCTTGGCCTGGGTGAGGTCCCCAGCGCAGGACACCAGTGCATGCTGGCCCGGCCGCCCCACTGCAGGAACACGACAAATGTGGTGATGGGGGACACTGCTCTCCCCCCCCAACCCCTGCCATGCACCCAGCCCCTGCCAAACCCCAGCCCCCGGCCAACCCCGCCCCCATGTCTGGTGCCCCACAATAGTCACCCAGCCCCCCATGGCCCCCGCCCCGCTCACCACGCCCCCAGCGCATCCAGACGCTGTAGCTCCGCGGCCCATCGTCCTCCAGCAGCTGTAGGACGTAGAATTTGTTGTTGTTGAACTGGAGGTTGGTCTGGGGGATGGATGGACAGATGGGGGGCTGGGCATTAGGGACAGGGCTGGGGGGGTCTCTGCCCGCAGCAGCCCCCCTTCCCCCAGCTCCTGAACAGGTGGCTCCCCGGCCAGGAGGGCCACAGCGCTGCACTCACCTGGTTGAGCATCACATCGTAGACGTCGTCCCCTTCGCAGTACACGTGGGCCTGGGGGGAGATGGGCACTTCCTGAGCCGTAGCTAGCCCTGGGAGGCGATGGAGTGTGGGGAAGTCCCCTCTAGGGGGCACTGGCCCCAATCCCACCCCAGGGGCGACTGGCTGGCTCAGGGATGTGGGACTTTGCCTCTCTAGGAGGTACTGGCTCTGATCCCGCCCCAGGTCAGGGACTGGCTGGTTCAGGGGGTAAGGAATGGGGCATGGGCCTTTTTCCCTCTAGGGGCGCTGGCCCTGATCCTGCCCCAGGTCAGGGACTGGCTGGTTCAGGGGGCAGGGAATGGGGCATGGGGCTTTTTCCCTCTAGGGGGCACTGGCCCTGATCTCGCCCCAGGGCAGGGACTGGCTGGTTCAGGGGCGTGGGGACTGAACAGCCCCAGGGCAGGAGGTCTTGCGTTACCTTCCCCAGTTTAGCCAAGCACTCGGGATCCACCGGCGCCTTCCCCTTCACAATCAGGGTCTTGACGACCTCTGGGGGTGACAGACAGAAATAGGGGGGAGGGGGTGTTAAGAGATATCAGTGCAGGGATCCCGGGGACGTGAACCAAGGCAGGACCTGGTGCTCAAGGAACAACAGAGCTCCAGCCACACCACCAGCCCCTTCCCAGGCAGCCACGAGGAGCCAGCAGCGTCCAAGGCCGATGTCACACACTCCTAGCGCAGGATAGGGGAGGAACTTATAAACCACACCCATTTCCAAATCAGCTTGGCTGCCTAACTCGCACCCAAGAGTCACAAAAGAGCTGACCGAGATGAGCTCCGACCTGCTGGCATTCATCTGAAATCAACCCCAGGACAGAGGGAACATTCCTGAAGAGCCGATGAGTGCAGCGCAAGTGGGTAGCTTTAGGCCGGTTAGCCTGACAAAAAGCCCAGGCAGAGTAACACAAAAGCTGCCGTGGGATTCAAGCAATCCCTGGTTAAAGCACAAGAACCTCAGCAAGGCCAGGCAGGTTTCATGGAAAACAAACAAAGCTGATCTCATCCGTTGGTGACGTTACGGGTTTCGTTGATACAGGGACTTTATATGGCGTGTGCAACTTGGCACTGTGTGACCCGACTGAAAACTGAGCACTGTGGGCTAGTGCCTGATGTAGATTAAAAACTGGCTAACTGATAGATCCCCACACATCGTCGCCACTGGGGAATCATTGTATCCAGGACGTTTTTGTCGGCGACGCCAGCTGATGGAGGGGGAAGTGATGCCAAGGTGGTGCCCGGCACCCCGGATTGCTTGGTGGCTACGCAGAATGAGGCTGAGCACGAACCGATGCGAAGTGACTCCTCCAGGAGCAGCAAGGCGGGGGCGTGGGGGCAGCTGGGATTCCTGAGCACACATTTTAGTTCAGAGGTGGGCAAACTATGGCCCGTGGGACCGTCCTGCCCGGCCCCCAAGCTCCTGGCCCCGGGAGGCTAGCCCCTGGCCCCTCCCCTGCCTCAGCTCGCTTGCTCACTGCCAGTGCAATGCTCTAGGCGGCAGAGCTGCGAGCTCCTGGGGCAGTGCAGCTGCAGAATCTGGCCTGACCCCGTCTCTGTGCTGTGTGGTGGCAGTGGCGTGGCTGTAGCGCCACCAGTGCTCCAGGCAGCGCGGTAAGGGGGCAGGGAGCAGGGGGTTGGATAGAAGGCAGGGGAGTTCAGGGTGGTGGTCGGGGGTGGGGGTGTGGATGGGGTCAAGGGGGGGAACAGAGGGTTGAATGGGGGCAAGCATCCTGGGGGGCAGTCAGGAAGGAGGAGGGGTGGGATGGGGCAGTAGGGGGCTGGAAGAATCATGTAATCATGTAATATGAGGGTTGGAAGGAACCTCAGGTCGTCATTTAGTCCAATCCCCTGCTCAAAGCAGGACCAATTCCCAGACAGATTTTTACCCCAGTTCCCTAAATGGCCCCTCAAGGACTGAACTCTGGGTTCAGCAGGCCAATGCTCAAACCACTGAGCTATCCCTCCCCCAAAAGAGAAGGGGTGGCTGGATGGGGCAGAGGTCCGGGGGGGTGGGAGGGTGTGTCAGGAATGAGAGGAGGGGTTGGATGGGGCAGCGGGGCTCCAGGGGCGGTCAGGGGACAGGGAGCGGGGGTGTATGGAGAGGGCAGGAGTCCGGGGAGGGGCAGATAGTTGGTGGGGGCCAGGCCACGACCCCCTCCCCTAACCAGTGCTCCATACAATTTACAAAACCTGATGTGGCCCTCAGGCCAAAAAGTTTTGCTGTCCCTGTTTTAGATGCTAATCTAGTGGAAGGGGGCAGAGCCAGAAAACCAGGGCTGGAACAGCTGGCAGAGAGAGGCCAGCAGAGTTTGCACCCCTCACCTGTGCTCTCTTCCCCGGCTCTGGGGTTGGGGCTGGCCCCCACATCCTGGCGTCTCTTCGGCGCTGGGGGCCGTTGGGGGGACGAGGAGCCAGGGACAAAGCTGGGCTCAGATCCCCCATCATTATCCACAGCGTCTGTGAAGAGAGGCCACGGGTCAGAGGGGGAGGGGAGGGTGCCACACCCCAGAGCTGGCCGCATCTCAGCACCAGGTGAGTCACCCTGTGCATTGTCGCTGTGACCCAGCTGTGCTGGTGTCAGATTCTCCTCCCAGCTCCCTGGGGGATGATTAATGACTAACGAGCTTACACTCTGGCAGTGAGGCCTGCCCCGCCTCGGGTGCCCGAGACCTGCTCACCAACCGGAGCTGGGCCCTGGGAGCCTGAACCCCTTCTCCCGCTCCCCACAGAGCTTGCTCTACTCACTAGGCCCCACTCCTCTCCCAGAGCCTAGGAGAGAACCCAGGAGTCCTGGCTCTCTAGGTACCTGACTCCCTCCGCTCCATCCGGCGCTGGTACCCAGTTCTGACGTTGGTCTGGGTCATCTGTGCTGTGTCCAATGTGTAGCGGGTCCGACTGAACGTCACCTCTAGGCTGGGCCCCCCGTCGCCGCGCCGTGCTTGCTCCAGCGCCAGGCAGGTATCGGCAGGGTAGGGAAGCCATTCCCCCTCTTCGTCCCCCTGCCAGCACCACACGAAATCTGGGCCACGGGCATCCTGTTAGCTCCCTGCCAGTGCTAACCCCTAGGGTGCCCTGCAGCTCCCAGCCTCTAGGGCAGTGATGGTGACCGGGCATTGGATCCAAGTGTCCAGATGGCTGAGCAGGGCGTTCACCCCTGGGGGCCCAACAGCTCTCAGCCTCTGGGGCAGTGACCGTGACTGGGCCATGGGACACAGGTGTCCGGGCAGCACAGCAGGGTGCTGACCCCTAGCGGGCCCCATAACTTGGGAGTGATCAGGACAAGGCGTGGGACCCAGGCATCCAGGACAACACTGCTCCCCCGCCAGGGGTCCCTGGGCACTCACAGGAGTCCTGGTCCTGGACAGCGGCTGCCACGCATCTGTCCTGCCCCGTCTGCCCATCTCGCTGCACCATCCGCCGCAGGTCCACATGTGAGCCCACGGCCACGCTGGGCTTCCCTGCCCTGGGGGGAGATGGATGCGGCTCAGAGCCTGTGACTCCCCTGCCATGGCCCGGGCCACGATATGCCCTCCTGGCACTCACCTGGCTGCCTGTGTCAGCACCTCGCTCTGCTCAGGCACGAAGCGATGCCAGGTGCCACCGGGGTCCTGCCACTCCCAGCGCAGCTCCAGTGCCAGGCCCGCGCCCCTCGCCTCGGCTGCCCTTCGCTTCCGGCTCATCCTGGGAGTCACAAGCGGGGCTGGCGAGCAGAGAGAAGGGAGGCAGGGACCCACAGACTGTGATCCCCAAGCTCTACAGCCCCACATAGACCATTCTGCTACCATCCATATGGCCTGCATGGACCAGTACGCACACATCCCAGGCCATATAACCCCATATGAACCATTCAACTGCCATCCATACAGCCGTGTAAGGACCAGCACCTGCCCAGGACATATAGCCCTATACAGACCATCCTACCAAGATCCATATAGCCCAGTATTTACCAGCATAACCCTGCCCCCAGATCATAGAGCCCGAGATGGGCCATTCTACTGCAATTCATATAGCTTCTTACCCGCCCCCCCCAGCCATATAACCCTATATTGACCAGCCTACAGCAATTCATAGTTTTGTATGGATCAGCATCCCCCCCAAACACACAGCATATAACCCTATACAGACTTTCCTATGGAGATCCACACAGCCTGTATGTACCAGCAGATCCCCAAAGCCACACAGACCTATATGAATGAGCATGTTCACCCACCCACACAGCCCTATATGGACCACCCCACCATGATCTACGGAGCGCTCCATGAACCAGTTCCCTCCCCCGCGGGGACTCTGCGTCCCCCACCCAGCCTGCAATGCAATATCCTCACCCTCCGTGGTTTTCCCCCTTGACCCCTGCTCCTGTCTCCCAGAACACCAACCCCCACCGGGACTCCCAGAGCACCCCCTCCCCCACTGCATGCCCCCAGACCGCCACTGCAACCCCAGCCCTGTTGCACCCCCTAGGGTCCCCCTGCACCCCTCCCTCACTGTAACCCTGACCCATTGCACCCCCCAACCCTCCGCAACCCTTCCCCAGTGCAACCCCCCAACCACGCCTGCACCGCTTCCAGTGCTTCCCCGCCCCATTGCACCCCCATACACCCTTCCCGCATTGCACCCCCCAAGGGGTCCCCCTCCCCCACCTGGCAGCGGCAGCACCTCCCCACCCGCCCGCACTCCAGGGAAAGTTCCGGGAACCGAGCGCTCGAGGAGCCCGTCCTCATTTGCATATCGCTTATTTGCGTTAGCCCCGCCCGTGGAGGAGCCCGAGTCCCGCCCCCTAGCGGGTAGGCGCGCAGGGCATTATGGGAGAGACGCACCGGGCTAGCACTCGGCGACACTCACTGGCAGGCGGAGCCGGTTCATTTGCATAGACGGAGGGGCGCATGCTGGGAGCCGGCCGCGCGCCCCCTTAGATCAACCCTTCGGGTGAAGACGAGGGAGGGGTGCGATTTGCATACCCCGCGGCGCATGCCGGGTAGTGCATTGCCTGCTCACCGTCACCTTGAAACAGGAGAGCATCTGGGAGGCTTATATACCAGCGGTTAGAAATTAATCCTTTTCATTACCCCTCCCCTGCCACCTCTCACCAGCCGGTAGGTTAGTGAAATGAGCCTCAGGGGTCCTGCTCTGTCTGCTCCTCCTGAACCCTCTGTATGGGCCCTGCAGCTGCCTCGCAGCCTACTGTAAGCCATATAGATCTGTATGGGCCATGCAGCTGCCATACAAACCAGCTGTTAGATGGGGTAACCCCCTGTTCCCCCCAAACCACGGGGAAGATAAGATCCAGGTCTGTGAATATGGCCTGCCAACCAAGATATTGACTTGCTGTTTATCCCGTGCAACTAAACAAGGCAGGGTCCAGAGTGTGGACACCAAGTGTCCTCGTTCTTAGGGCTGAAGGATGACACAGTCCTGCATTGAGCTGCTGGCTACGTTTTCAGCGATTGACCTTGCGACCTTCACTTGTTCCCCTTGTTCACTTGAATGTGATAGATAATTACACCAGGGCAATATAGCTTTGTAGGTTAGGATTGCTCTACCCCAGGAGGTGATTCTATACAGACCCTTCCCACAACCCCTTATATGGGTTCACAACCCAATTCAGAGTCTTCTACTCCAAATCCTTTTATAGCTGACCTCCCTCCACATAGGCCATATAATCCCATATTGACCAGCACCCCTTCGTGGGTTCTTACAGAACCAAGCCAGAATCTCACCCCTACAGACACATGCCAGGCCATATATCCCAATCCAATCTGGTCCATGCGATCAGGCATAGCTTTTTAACAAGGAGAGTAATTAACCTCAGGAACAACGTCCCAAGGACTGGGTGGATTCGCCATCGCTGATGATTTCTAAATCTCACTCAAATGTTTCAAGACCCGCTCCAGGAATTGTTTGGAACGGTTCTCTGGCCTGTGAGATACTAGGTCAGCCGAGAAGATCACAATGGTCCCCTTCAGGCCTTGGAATCTATGAAGCCCCCTGCTTGGGCTGATATAGTCCCATATGGACCACAGGGACTCCTAGCCCAGTTCAGATCATTGAACCTCCCCCACCCCCCCAGATTCTGTATAGATGGCCCCAGTCTGGTTATTTTAGCTCATCCAGAACGGGACTGGGGCCGTTTCGGTAATCCATCTTATTTCAGGCTCCCCCCCCCCCCACTGCCCCAGCTATGAGCCCTTCTGCTACCTCTCTATGCAGATTATTTTCTTCCCCTCCCGCAAGATTTTCAGCTTGTCTCCATTCACCTGGGCGCTGTGGACTCCGAGGCTGGGCATGACCCAGGTGTGGGTGGGACACCACCTACCACTGGGGAGGGTGGCTTCCCAGCAGGACAAGGGTCCCTGAGGAAATGGGGATCATCTTGCAAAAGGGTACAAATGCTTTATTTTAAAGCAGAAGCATCAGCCCAGCTTCCCCTTCTCCCCACATGCAGCCTGCAGACCATCCTCATCCTCGTTCCAGCGGTAGCTGGTCCCTGAACGCCAGAGCCGGGAGCTGGCGAAGATCCTAGCGGCCAGACCCTATCTGGTGGTGGAGCTAGCACCTGCCTCCCAGCAAGGTCTGGCTGTAACAGTGCCCAGTGATGGAGGGGGCAGTTCCCTGGCAAATCGCTCTCAAGATGCAAACGTGGCCCGAGCTTCCAGCCTACTTTGTCTCACTGCTGCTGCCGCGGCTGGGCCTCACAGCTGGGCAAAGCGGCCATGCCGAGTGCTCTCCCTGCTAGGTAGTTGCAATCCTTCTGCTCGCCCCACCTTATTGAGCGCCTTTTGGGGGTGCAGCGCCCGGCACGGGCTGAGGAGAGCACAGCATTCGAGCGAGGCTCTAGGGCCAGGGCAGGGCTATATAGTCCCTGTAGCTGTGGCCATAGGGCTAGGGCTGTCTGTCTCCAAGGCCTCCCAGCTGGCAGAGTCCCCGGCAGCCGGCGGACAGAGCCCCTTGGCCCGGGAGTGGATGCGCTGGTGCACCACCATGTTGGAGCGTCGGTGGAAGCGTCGGCCGCACTGCGGGCAGGCGAAGGGGCGCTCGGCCGTATGGGTGCGCTGGTGACGGATAAGATTGGAGCTGCGGTGGAAGCGTCGGCCACATTCGCCACAGGCGTAGGGCTGCTCGCCGGTGTGGGTGCGCCGGTGCACGGTGAGGGCTGAGCTCTGGGCAAAGGCCTTGGGGCAGTCAGGGCAGCGGTAGGGGCGCTCGCCGGTGTGGCTGCGCCGGTGGGTGGCCAGGTGGGAGCTTTGGGCAAAGGCCTTGGGGCAGTCGGGGCAGCGGTAGGGGCGCTCGCCGGTGTGAGTGCGGCCGTGCACCACCATGTCAGAGCGCTGGGCGAAGCTGCGCCCACAGTCTCCGCAGCAGTAGGGCGACTCCTCCAGGTGGGCCCGCTGGTGGCGCCGGTGCACCGTGCTGTGGGCAAAGGCCAGGCCACAGATGCCGCAATGGTAGGGCCGCTCTCCGGTGTGGGAGCGCCAGTGGCGCAGCAGCTCCGAGCTGCCGGGAAAGCCCTTCCCACACTGGGCACAGCGGTAAGGCCGATCGGGCTGGTGCGTGCGCCGGTGCTGCGCGAGGTTGGAGCCAGTGCTGAAGCCCTTGCCGCAGTCGGCGCAGCGGTAGGGCCGCTCCCCAGTGTGGGTGCGGCCATGCACAGCCAGGTCGGCACGCCGGGCGAAGGTCTTGGGGCAGGCAGGGCAGGGGAAGGGGCGCTCACCAGTGTGAGCCCGCCGGTGCACTGCCAGGTTCGAGCGTTTGCCAAAGCGCCGTCCGCACTCGGGGCAGGGGTGGGGGCGCTCGCCTGTGTGCACCCGCCGGTGCTTGGCCAGGCCCGAGCTCTGGGCGAAGGCACGGCCACACTCCTCGCAGGCGTAGGGGCGCTCGCCCGAGTGCGATCGCCGATGCACGATCAGCGTGGAGCTTTGTGAGAAGGCCTTGCCGCACACGCTGCACCCATACCGCCGGGGGCGCGCCGAGGCAGTTTGTCCCCCAGCCCTTGTCTGCTCCCCCTCCCCCACGGCCTGGCCCCCATGGTCCCCCCTCCTTCGGCCACCCAGATCTGAAAGTGTCCTCATGTCTCCATGCACCTCTTCCCACCACACATCCGGCCCCACGTCTCCACTGGCCCAGTGCCCGCCGTCGCCATCCCCCTCCTGCTGGGGGGCACTGGCTCCACCCTGCTGTGGGCATCCTCGGGCTACAAGCCCAGCCGGGGTCAACATCACAGGAGGGGACCCCTGGGCCATCCTGCTCCACGGCCCGGCACCTGCGGGAGGAGAAACACCAGGGAGATGGAAGCGCCCCAGGCTGCCTGTTGCCACTCGGGGATGGGAATCGCGTGGGGCAGTTGGCAGCCTGGACGCCTGGGTTCTATCCCAGTTCTAGGAGGAAAGCGGGGGGGGTGTCTAGTGGTTGGGGGGAGGGGGATCCCAGACTCCTGGGTTCCGAGCCCCGCCCGGGGGGGGAGTCTAGTGGCTGGCGGAGGGGCCGGACTCCTGGGTTCCGAGCCCAGCAGCCGCCCCCGCCCCACAGCACTGGCCCGGCCCAGCTCTTACCGCAGGGGGCGCCACGCTCCGCTGGGACCCCGGTGGGATCCAGTGTCCCCCGGGCTTGACTACCGCTCCCGGCATGCCACGCGCGGGACTGCAAGTCCCGGCATGCCCTGCGGGGCCTCCCCGCCCCTGCGCTGGGAGGGGGGGGTAGATCGTATGGCCTTGCGCCCCCAGCTCTCCCCGTGCATCCAAGCTCCTGCTTCCCCATCCCTATGCCCCAATCTCCTGCACCCCAGCTCTCCCTGTGCACCCCAATCTGCACCCCCATCCTTGTACCCCCAGCCCTGCCAGTGCACCCCCAGCTCTCCCTGTGCGCCTCAACCTCCTGCACCCCCATCCCTGTACCCCCAGCCCTACCAGTGCGCCCCCAGCTCTTCCCGTGCACCCCAATCTCCTGCACCCCGTCTCTTCCAATTCCCAACCCAGGGAATCTCCATGTGGTGTTATGTGCAGCTGTTCCCCAGCTGCCCCACCCCAGAGCTGGCTGCATCTCAGTGCCAAGCTAGCCCCACCCCAGAGCTAGCTGCATCTCAGCACCGGGCGAACCACTGTCATGCAGGAAGCCCAGGCAAGGGGACAGCGCGAGGGACTAAGGGTGGCTTGGTGGGCTGTGATTCCTGCTCAGCATAGCCCCTTTCCACACATGGTCTGCACCCTGCCCCTCCACCGTCCCAAACACGCAAAGCAGTGAGTTCTGCAGGTCACACAGACTGATGTCCCCCTAACACCTACGGGCTCTCCTCTCCCGCATTAGAGTAATACCACATGAATCTCCGGCGCTGGCTGATGGCCTCTAAGGTACTGGGGTCCAGCTGCTATGGGTCCATACATGATACCCAGGGGGGGCAATGCTAGAGGGCTGCCCCAGAGCCCAGTGACACCAATAGCCCAAAATTCCTGCTCTGAGCCAGGCTGATAGCCCCCTCCTTGGGGGCTGCCTGCAGGGTGTGGAGGGCAGTGGGCATGGCAAATGTAGCCCAGGAGAGAGGATGGGGCACCTGCCTCTGAGATGAAGCCAGCTCTGGGGTGGGGCACCCGGGGAACAGCCACATATAACACTGCACAGTGATGGCTTGTCTGGTGCTGGGATGCGGAACAGCCACAGACAACACTGCAAAGAGATAGGATGACCCCCATCTCCCCCCCCCCACCAGGTTGTGGGCAATAAATCCAGCCCAGCTCTGGCACGTCCATCCACCTGCAACTGCCAGCTGACTTCCCCCCATCTGGCAGCCCCAGCTTCCTTCTCCATCCCCTGCCCCCAGGGCACACGCTCCCCCCAAACACCCCCAGCTCACGCGGCTGGCCAGCAAACCACCATCACACTGCTGGCTGCAATGCTGCACTGGCCACAATCCACCACCTGGCCACCTGGCCGCATTGACTTCAATGGAGTGACCCCATTGCAGGCAGGGCATGACTCTGGATTGACCCCAGGGATCTGGGAGCAGAATCCAGCCCTGTCCCCACTGCTGTTGGGAGTGACTCCAGGGGCAGGGGGCAAGGCTCAGCATTCAGTCTGGGCACAAGGAGATCTGGCTGGTGTTTGTGAGTCGCTCTGCAGACAGATTTCAGCTACACCCTTGGCCCATTGCCCTGGTTTGCTCTGGATGTGCCCAGCCCTGCAGGCGATCTCTCCACTTGGCTTCCCAGATCCCCTGGCCTCTCCAGCTCTACCTCAGCTGCGTGGCTTCTCCTGGGGCCAGGGCCTCCCTGCCCCACCCACAAGCATGAAACTCACCGGCACTGGGGAGGAATGGAAAGTGAAACCCGGGTGGGGGAACCTTCACTCCCCAGCCGGGTGCCCGGGGAGGTTTCAATCTGCCCTGGCAGCTCCTCTGCCCAGCTGCGCCTGGGCCAAGGAGGGCTCGGAGGAGTGTGAGCCCACAGAGGGGGCTGTGTGCGCAGAGGCTGGAGCAGCAGGTATGTGGGAGTGCCCGGGATGGAGGGGGATTGGTGGCCATGGAGCAGTGGGTCATCTCTTGGGGGCTGCTGGCACAGCCAAGGGCCAGACACAGCACTGGCGTTGGCACCGGTCACCCATTTTGGGCCCAGGGCAAGGGCGGCACTGGCTGGCCAGCACCCTGTTGAGGGAACATCTCTCCTCCTCCTCCCAGCCCCTCCCAACCACTAGACCCGACTGTCCTCCTAGAGCCAGGAATAGAACCCAGGAGTCCAGTCTGCTGGTGCCCACTCTACCCACCACCCGGTGCTGTCTCTAGCAGAGCTCCAAGACCAGGCGTGGGCCGTGAGCCGTTTCTGGCCCCTCTGCACTGCTGCAGGCTTCGCTGTCGACCTGCCGGGCGCTCCAGGCCACGATGGGACCAGTCTTGGCTGTCTGGGGACGACTCTCAAGCAAGCTTGGTGTGCCAGTGGCCTTCCGGGGCAGAGCTGAGAGGTGCCTCCAGCCCCCAACCAGTGACACCAAGGCAGGGGAGAGGGCCAAGCTGTGCCCTGAGGGGCCTGTGGTGAGGACAGAGCCGAGACCCCCCCACCGGGGCCCACAGGGAGCACCCCCGGAAGCCCGATGCACAGAGACCTTGTTCATTACACTGCCAGAGATGGACCTGTGGGAGCAGCTTTTGGGGGTCCTGGTGCCCTCCCTCTGGCAGGTGATGGCCAGCGGGCACTGCCAGGGGGATGCTGGCACCCTGGCCCTCTCCGGCCCCCGGGAGGCAGCACTGGCTGCCAAAGTGGCCATCAGTGAGCTGCTGATCCTGGTGGGCAGGGCAGTGCCCTCGGTGGGCCGGTTCTTCCGTCTGTGCCCAGAGCTCAGCCTGTTCCTCAGGGAGGGAGACGGCGCCGGGCTCCGGGCGGGCGCTGTGGTGAGGCTGGGTGGCAAGTCCGACCCGGACAGCGGGGCCAGCGTGGTGACCTGGAGGGCGCTGAGCCGGCGAGGGGCTCCTCATGCCCACCTGGAAGTCTGCTCCCCGCCAGGGGCTGTGGGACTGGCAGCTGGGGCAGTGCTGCTGACCCTGGAGGCTGTGGCCCGGCTGCAGGTCACCTCTGTGGCCATCTGCGTGGACTCGGAAGGTGCGTGGCTGGTGGAGGCTGTGACTGAGGCCATCAACATCTTCGCTTGGGGCCGCCCTACCGCCCCCCTGAGCAGCATCTCTGTGGTGGCTGCTGATGGGGCCCTGGTGGCCACCTTCCATAGGGCATGTTCCAAGCGGTGGCCGCTTGGCGAGAGCCAGCAGGAGCTGCTGGGGAATGTCCTTCAGGCCCAGGAGAGAGTCTGCACTCAGGTGGTCAGCGGGTCCCTCGCCAGCCAGAAGGTCAGTGCCTTGGTTAGAGAGGGGCTGGGAGCCAGGACTCCTGGGTTCTATCCCTGCACTGGGAAGGGAGTGGGGGTCTAGTGGTTAGAGCAGGTGGGGTTGGAAGTCAGGACTCCTGGCTTCTATCCCTGGTACTGGGAGGGAAGTGAGGTCTAGTGGTTAGAGCAGGTGGGGTTGGAAGTCAGGACTCCTCGGTTCTATCCCTGCACTGGGAGGGGTGTGGGGTCTAGTGCAGGCCTGCACAACTTGTAAAGCGGCAAGGGCCACATTACTCCAAGGAAAACAGCTGAGGGCCGAAACCCGCCGGCCCCGCGGAAACACTCCACCCCAGCACCCCCCAGCCCTGCAGAAACAAATCCTCCTTTCCCAGTGCAGCCCCAGCAAAACAGCTGTGGGCCAAAAAGGAAGGTTGGGGGTGGGGAGGTGATACTTGATTTTAAATCAACCAGGGGCTCCCACTGAAGAGCTGGCTGGGAGCCCTCAGGGGCAAATTAAAGGGCCCGCGTCTCCGGGAACCCAGAGCTTTGTGGGGCTGGGGCAGGGATTTAAAGGGCCCAGAGCTCCTGCTGCTGAGGGGAGCCCGAGCCCTTTAAATCCCAGCCCCAGCGCATCCACTGGAGCCGCCGCCGGGATTCAAAGGGCTCTGGGCTGCCTGTGGCGGCGGGGAGCCCTGATCCCTTTAAGTCTCAGCCACGGCCGAGAATCTCTGCGGGCAGCTCAGAGCCCTTTGAATCCCGGCCACGGCTGAGATTTGAAGGGCTCTGGGCTCCCCACGGCTGTGGGGAGCCCAGAGCCTTTGAATCCCATCCGCAGCTGGCAGGGCCGGCTTTAGGAAGTGCGGGACCCAACTGCAACATTTTCGGCGGGGCCCCGGCAGGGATGACTGAAAGAAAAAAAATGTAAAAAAAAAAGCCTTTCATTTCTTAGCAACTGGTTCCCTATAAAAAGTTCTGCCACAGTATGTATTTTTTGTACCAATAGGGTTACCATATGTCCATATTTTCCTCCTGGATGGCGATTTAAGATCCAAAAAGCCTGACATGTCCGGGAAAGTACAGATGTATGTTAACTCTACCTAAAGTTCTTTTTTAAAAAGATGTGTCTGAACTAGAAATGAGCTCCGCCATTCCCTGAGGGTGTGCTAGGGTGCACGTTTGGGTCCCAGCTGCTCCCTGCCCGTGTGCAGGGTTACTTCCCTGGGAACTACAGGGCACCAGTGGACATGGGGCTGGCTGGAGGTGTGAAGGAGGTGGCTGGAGGTAGGGTCTGGCTGCAGGCTGGGCAAGGGGTGTTGGGCAGGCTTGAGACGGCGTGTGGGATGGGCTGGCTGGCTTCAGGCAGGGCCACAGGGGGGGTGCCGCATGGGTTGGCAGGGCTGGAGACAAAAGAGTGCAGGACTGGCTGGCTTCAGGCAGGGGGGTGCGGCAGGGGTTAGCTGGAGAGAGAGAAGGGGGTGCGGGGCTGGCTGGAGATGGGTTGGTGCAGGGCTGAAGGCAAGGCAGGAGGTGAGGGGCTGGCTGGAGACGGGCTGGCTGTGGGCAGTAGGGGCAGGGCTGTCTGCAGACAGGAACTGGTGCAGGCAGGGCAGGAGGTGTGGCAAGGGTTGGCTGCGGGCAACTGGTGCAGGTACAGGGGGTACAGCCCATCTTGTATGGTGAGTGCCCCCTCCTCCTGCCTCCCCCACCAGGGTAGCAGTAGCAGCCCGTGACTCAGGAGCTATTAAAGGGCCTGGGGCTCCCCTGCTTCCACTGTCCCAGCTCTATAAATAGCTGCAGGAGCCCTGGGGAAGTGGTGGGGCTCCAGGGGCTGTTTAAAGGACCAGGGCAGCAAAGGCACCTGGAGACTCCCCGCCCCGCTATCCCAGGGCTCTGGGGGCTATTTAAAGAGCCTGCGGCTCCCCTGCTTCTACCGCCCCAGCCCTGTAAATAGCTGAGGGAGCCCTGGGGAAGCGGTGTGGCTTCAGCGACTATTTAAGGAAGGTTTGAATCCCTGTCACGGCTGAGATTTAAAGAGCTCTGAGCTCCCCGCTGGGGCAGCAGAGGAAGCTGAATCCCCGGCCCTTTAAATAGCCCCCAGAGCCCCCCGCTACCCCAGGGCTCTGGGGGTATTTAAAGGGCCTGGGGCTCCCCTTCTTCTACTGCCCCAGCCCTTTAAATAGCCACGGGAACCCTGGGGAAGTGGTGGGGCTCCGGTGGCTATTTAAAGGGCCAGGGTGGTAGAAGCGACGGGAATCCTGGACTTTTTAAATAGCCCCCAGAGCCCCACAGCCTTACCCCAGGGCTCCAGCAGTGGTGCTCTGGTGGCAATTTAAAGGGCCTGGGAGCCACAGGCCTTTTAAATTGCCCCCTGGGGAAGCTGGGCCACCCCGCTACAGCGCACTGGCTTTTGCCGGTACACCGTACTGGGGCTTGGGCATGTGGCCCTCTTAGGGGCGGGCTGATTCAGGGGAATTGGTTGAATTGACCTAAAGCCAGCCCTGGCGGCTGAGATTTAAAGGGCTCTGGGCTCCCTGCCGCTGCGGGCAGCCCAGAGCCTTTTGAATCCCGGCTGTGGCTGAGATTTAAAGAGCTCTGAGCTTGCAGCTGCCTGCAACTCAGAGCCTTTTGAATCGCGACCGTGGCTGGGATTTAAAGAGCTCTGGGCTCCCTGCCGCTGCGGGCAGCTCAGAGCCTTTTGAATCCCTGCCAGTGGCTGAGATTTAAAGAGCTCTAAGCTCCCCGCAGCTGTGGGCAGCTCAGGGCCTTTTGAATCCCACCGCGGGCCGCACAGTGAGCCTCTGCGGGCCGCATGTTGTGCAGGCCTGGTCTAGTGGTTAGAGCGGGGGGCAGGAGGGGATGGGTGCCAGGATTCTTGGGTTCTATCCCTAGCACCTTCTTTCCCAGCTGCTCTGTAGGAAGACAGTCTCTCTAGGGCTCACCTTGTTTGGAGCCTCCTGGGGCCGTTGTCCCCAGGCACAGAGGGGGAGCGGTGAGCCTCCAAGAAGTTGATCCAAGCATCTGTTGACGCTCCTTGGCTCTGTGTTGGGGACAGACGGATGTGCTGGTGCTGCCGGTGGTGCTGGAGACGGATGGGCTGGAATGGTGCCCTCAGGAGGTCCGGGCCCTGGCCGAGAGGGCGCTGGGAGCTGCAGGCCACAGCAGGGAGCTCCAACCAGGGAAGGTGCTGACGGTGCCAGGCACGGCCCTCCCGGATCTGCACTGCAAAGCGCTGTACCTTGTGCAGCTGGATGGCGAGGCACTGCAGCAGCAGGGGGCACCAGAGGTAATGGGGGGCCACCCCATACCCCACGGTTCTCTGCTGTAGCCCCTGGATCTCCCCCGTTACCCAGCTCCACTAGATGCCTGGGACAGGACGTAGCAAGGGGGTTAGGTGCCTAGACAGGCCTTAGCAAGTCTAAGGGCAAATGAGGCGCTACTCTGTCTTTAGGCTCCTAAACCCCTTGGTACAGCAATATCACGCTGTAGAGCAGGTCGGCAGTTCTCCACCCAGCGTTGTTCCAAACCAAACAGCATCCTGGAGAAATTGATGTATTTCAGTTTTTCATAGAAAAGCCAATAAACCGTAAAGTTGTGGCAAACATTTTCCCTCCACCGTAGCTGGTTTGTTAGGGAAAATCAGAATATTTTCATGGAATCATAGAATATCAGGATTGGAAGAGATTTCAGGAGGTCATCTAGTCCAACCCCCTGCTCAAAGCAAGACCAACCCCAGCTAAATCATCCCAGCCAGGGCTTTGTCAAGCCTGACCTTAAAAACTTCTAAGCAAGGAGATTCCACCACTTCCCTAGGTATCCCATTCCAGTGCTTCACCACCCTCCTTTTCTCTAAGTCCTAGGAAAATTGGAAAGTCTTTCCCCAAAACGGATTCTTCCCCCCAAACTGAAAAGTTTGACCAAAACCTGAACGTAAGGACACAAGAACACAAGAACAGCCTACTGGCTCAGACCAAAGGTCCATCTAGCCCAGTATCCTGTCTTCCAGCAGTGGCCAATGCCAGCTGCCCCAGAGGGAATGAACAGAGCAGGGAATCATCAAGTGATCCAGCCCCTGTCGCCCATTCCCAGCCCCTGACAAACGGAGGCTAGGGACACCCTTCCTGGTTAATAGCCTTTGTTTTACCATTTTGTTTTAACATCAGCAGGTTTTGTAAACTGAACATTTGTGCTGAGCCCCCAGAGGTGTAACTGAAAAGCAGCCGGGTTGCTGGAAGCAGTTTCTGAAAACTAATATTTCCCCGGCAAAAATGAAACTTTTTACTGAAGCCACTGTTATGGGCAGTTTCTGAAAAGCAAAAATATGTCTTGAAAACCAAAAGAACTTGCCAGTGGGCTCCCAGTTTCCCTGGCATCCATAGAGACTTCCAGGGGAGAAAAGCCTGGGAGTTCTCATGGGTTAATGAAGCCGGGAAAAAACGGTGTTAGATCATCCTCAAAGCTAAGATAGCAGCGAAGCCTAAATACCTTGTGTTTCTTAGTCTCTATTGCCAGCTGGGTGCTGCATAACGGACAGACATCGCCCATCTGTCTCCTCTCTCCTCAAGTTCCCACTTCCAGAACTGGAGGCCTCGCTGAAGGAATATCAGCTTACTTCTCTGATAGATAGATAGATAGATAGATAGATAGATAGATAGATAGATAGATAGATAGGAGACTCTTCCTACATATTCCCATAATCTATTCCCCCATTGTTCTCGGTCCCTGCAGGTCATGCGCCAGATGGTGCGAAGCTGCCTCTGTTCCATGTACGGCACGTTCCTGGAGTCCGTGTCCTTCCCACTGCTGGGGGCCGATCAGACCCTGCCAGCCATTCTGGAGGAAATCAGCTGCTTCCTGGAGCACCATCCCAACACCTGGATGAAACTGGTGCAAATCGTCCACCTTCTGGGGCTGCCGGCTTCTTGCCCGGTAAATGGGGCAGGTCACCTGGGGGGAGAGGTGGGGTGTTGCAGGGCAGGACTCCTAGGTTCCATCCCTGGCTTTGGAGGGGGGTGTAATGGTTAGAGCTCAGGGGTTGGGCCAGGCTGGGAGTCAGGACTTCTGGGTCCTATCCCCAGCTCTGGGACGTGCGTGGCTCATAAATAAACTGACCCCTTTCTTGCCCTCCCTGGCAGGTGGCTGAAGAGCCCAGCACTCCGGCTGGTAAGAGCCCGAGACTCTCCCAGGTGCATTGAGCGTGATACTGGTGCCCCCTTGCCATTACCTGCGTTCCAGGGCCTGTGGCAGAGCGCCCCCTGCTGGATGTGCATCTCTCCCCTTGGCCTCTTTGGCACAGGCCCTGCTCCCTGGTGTTCTCAGAAATGGGGCTCCCAGGAGCAGCGCTGACCCCCCAAGACTCTCCAGCCGTGGGCCGCTGCGGACAGCCCCCCTATTCGCAGCCCCCCTGGCCTTCCATCACCCCAAGGAGAAGGCAGCTGGGTGGTTGCTGTGCCCCAGCACCAACTGTGTGACTCAGGCTGGGAGCCATCAAAGGCAGCAACTGCCAATCTCTTGTTTGGGTTCCCGGGGCGTGGGCATGTCCCCGGTTCCCCAGATCACCAGGATCAGCCATATTGACATGCTGCATCGCCCCCGCAGCCCTGACTCCTGGGGGGAGAGCGCCCCCTGCTGCAGTCCTGCTCCCTGTAGCACAGCGCCCCCTAGTGTTGCAATGGGGCCAGCACTGATTGTTGGGGGAGAGCACCCCCTGCTGAGCCTCCCTCAGTGCCATTTGAGGTATTTCAGAAGGACTCAAGGGTATCTAACCCCCCCATGTAGCTTGATCCCCCCTATTGTACAGTCCACGGCAGTCGGATGCCCTACTCCCCAGGGCCAGTCCCCTCCCAGCTCCCCGGTGGGTCCCAGTCATTCTCCTCTCTCCTCGCAGAGGCCGTGGGGTTCTGCTGGCCAGAACACCCCCTCTTTCTTCGTTATGTGGACGAGAACCCAGCCGTGCAGCGAGAGTTCAAGAGACGCCTGGAGGAGGCCGGCTACGGGTTCCGGGCCTGTCCCCACTGGGGAATTCTGACCTTCCTGGCATTGGCCAGCCCCGAGGAGTCATGCGGCTGGGAAGCGGCATTTCGCTCGGTGCGCCAGCGTTACGTGGTGCATCACGAGGGCCAGGAGGACCTGCTGGAGGCCCTGGCTGCCGAGCCGTCCCTGGTGGAGGAGTTCGGGTCCATCCGGGTCTATGACGGGGGGGACTTTGTCGGCTTGATCAGGGAGATGGCACCGTTCCTCCGGCGCCTGGCTGTGAGGGCCTTCCAGAGGCAGCTGGTGAGCTGGGAGTACCCGGCCGAGCCACTGCCCAGGTGGGTCATCGTCAAGGACGTAGTGGAGAAGGAGCTCCCTGCCCCCCACGTCAGCATGGAGCTTCGACAGGGCGCCCCAGCTATCATCATCTTCCGGGGACCCCGCCGGCAGGTGGCCGAGGCGGAGAGCTGGTGCCAGCAGCTGCTCAGAGCGTTCCGGGTCCTGTCGGTGCCTGTCTCGCCTCTCCAGGCGCGCTTCATCCAGGAGCACCGAGAGGATGTCTTCACCCCCAGCTTCTTCCTGGACCGGGGCATTGCCGCCGTCCTAGATCTCCCCATGGCTGTCTCAGGGACCGAGCTGGCCTGGGACCTCCATGCTGGGCTGGCGCCCTCTGAGGGCGTCTCAGTGGCTGGGCTGGAGCAGGAGAAGCTGCAGCATGCGGCGGAGCTCCTGGGGGGCCTGGTGGGCTGCCACACGGTGCCAATCGAGGAGGGCGTGCGCTGGGCCACACAAGGTCAGGAGTGGGCCAAGCTGCTGGCCGGGCTGGGTGCCCGGGGGGATGTGGCCCTGCACTGTGCTGCGAGCCGGGAGCAGCTGGTGGTAGTGGGCTTCCAGCCCTGTGTGGCCCAGGCGGAGGCGGCCGTCCGGGAGTATCTGCAGAGTAACTCACCGGCTGAGGAGCATCTGGACGTCCCCCGACCGGAGCTGGCAGAAGTTGGCGCAAAGCTGCTGCACTTGATGGACTGGGAACACCTGCAGGTCACTATCCAGCTGCACCCCAACACTCGGGTGCTGTCCCTGGGGCTGCGGGGCCTCCTGCGCCACCTGCGGCTGGCCAGAAGAGCCATCAAGGCTGACCTGGACTCCCTGGTGTTGGGCACGGTGCCCATCAGGGGCCGGGCCTTGGGCGAGTACCTCTGTGGGGAGGGGGCGACCCTCCTGCAGGACTTGGCCCAGCAGCTCTGCTGCGTGGTGAGCCTGCGAGGAGCCCCTGCTACAAATGGCCCCTCCAGCTCCTGTGGACAGGTGAGAGCTGTGGGCGGCAGGTTGCCCAGGGTTGATGGGTTTGTCAGAGTCAGAGACCTGGGAGCTGGCGCTACGAGAACTGGGAAAGGGGTGGTCTGGGCTGAGAGGACAGGACTCCTGGGATCTGTCTCATGTCTGAGAGGACAGTGAGGTCTAGTGGGTGGAGCAGGGGGGGCTGGGAGCCAGGACTCCTGGGTTCTCTGCTGGCTCTGGGAGGGGAGTGGGGTCTAGTGGGTGGAGCAGGGGGGACTGGGAGCTAGGACTCCTGGGTTCTTTGCCGGCTTGGGGGGGAGTGGTGTCTAGTGGTTAGAGCAGGAGCTAGGGCAGTGTGTGCGGGTTCCTGGGTTCTATTCTCTGCTTTGCCCCAGACTTCCTGCCTCCCTCCCGCTCTTTGTGCCTCAGTTTCTGGGTCTGCGAACCTGGTGAGTGGCCCATCCACCCCGGCCAGGTGTCTGTGTCCCCTGGGCAGGGCAGGGCATCTGAGGCTGGGCACGGGGGTTTGGGGGAGCAGCACAGCCATGGGCTGCATGGAGGTGCCAGTGCGCCCTGTGCTCTCTTCACCCAGCTCTGTCCTCCTTCTCAGGGCACAGCTTCGCAGGCTCCCGATGCCCCCAGGAAACCCCCGAAAGTGAAGGCAGGTAAGAGCAATGCAGGGACCTGGAGGACTGGGCTGCACTGCCAGTCCATAGCCCCCTGCTAACCTAGCCCTGGGCCACCTCCAGCTCTGCCAGTACCCCTCACTTCTGACCCGCTGCCCCTGCTAACCGAGCCCCACTGGTGCTGACCCACCTATTCAGGACTCCTCTCTGCGTTCCCAGGGGCCCCCAAGGGGCTGGAGCTCCGCGTGGTGGGCCGAGAGCCTGACGTGGGCCGGGTGAAGGCAGCCGTGGCTGGCTTCGTGGCCCAGTTCCACGATGAAAGTATCTGCAACATGGAGCTGGTGGCTGTTGGCACCCAAACCCTGCGAGAGCTCAGCCAGGCCTTGCTGTACCACTTCCCCGTCAGCCTCCAGCGCCTGCCGGGCAATGTGCTGCGGGTGCGGGGCGCCTGGGAAGATGTGGCCAAGGCCGTGGCCGCTGTCCATGCCAGGATCCAGGCTGCCCAGTGCCAGCGGGTGGAGGCCGAGGTGCTGTATGGGCTGGTGAAGTGGCAGCACCTGGCCCTGGCCGGTTGGCGTCCCTTCAGTGTGGCCATCAACCAGCGATTGGAGACAGTGTACGCCAGCGGGGAGCGCCGGGTGGAGATCGAGTGGGACGGACCAGTGGGCAGAGATCGACCTGCTCAAGGCAGTGGCCGTTGTGCGGGGCACTGGGGCCCCCATCCGCCTCCGTCGGGAGATCTGCCTGTGGGGTGAGAGGAACCGAAACCCTTCCAAAGTCACCCACCCACTGCCCCCACTGCTGGACAGAAGGGCACCAGCTCCCATCCGACCTCAGGGGACTGAGACTGGGGCCTTTTCTCTCCCAGGGGCACCAACTCCCATCTGGCCCCAAGGCAGGGACTGGGCCTGGTGCGGTTCCCCACCGATGGACCCTGTCTCTCGTTGCAGACAGGTGCCTCGCCCCGCACTGGGAGCCCATGGGCGAGAGCCTGGTGGGCTGTGGGAGCTGGCAGAGGGGCTCGGAAGAGTACCTGGAGGTGGCCAAGGGGTTCAAGCAGACGGCCCCGGACTACTGCATTCTCAATGTGAGTGTGAGGGGCTGGGGCTGAGAGACACCCCTGTGGGTCCTAGAGCCCATTCAGTGGGAGGGGGGATCTCTCCTAGACCCAGCTCGGGGGGGGGCTCAATGAGGGGGAGCTTCCCTGGCCTGCCTGGAGGGGTGGGATAGCCCTCCTTGGAGGGCTGTCCACGGGGGGCAGGAAGGCCAGATGGCTGTGGCCATTGGGGCTGTTCCCCTGACAAACTGCAAGGGATTGGGGACCCGGGACTGAAGCTCAGGCCAGGGCGGGATGGGAAGACTCTGAAAGGCTAGGTACCCCCCACTACATGAGGGTGCCCTTAGCAGTTCCTGGCCATGCCCACGGTCCCTGCCCTGCCCCCCTGCAGATCCAGAGGGTGCAGAACGGGTCCTGTGGGTCTCCTACTGCTGGCAGCGCCGCTGGATGGAGGAGAAGAACCCGCCGGGCGAACTCAACGAGCGTCTCCTCTACCACGGCACGTGGCCAGAGAACTGGCGCTCCATCAGGAGAGCGGCCTCAGGATCACCTGCCGCAAGGGTGGGGCTGGGGCCATGGGGCTGGGGGCAACCAGGATTGTATGCCATCTCCACTCCCCGGGCCATCCAGTCCTGCCTTGGGCCCGGATGGGAATGAGGCCCCATGTCCCATTTCCCCACCTCTCTGAGCCGGCCAGTCCCTGCCCTGAGGCTGGATGGCAGCCGGCGCCCCCTAGAGGGGAAAGGCCTCTTGTCCCATTCCCCATCCCCCTGAGCCAGCCAGTCCCCTGCATCTGAGGCTGGATCGGGGCCAGTGCCCCCTTTAGGGGAAGGGCCCTATGTCCCATTCCCCTGCCACCTTAAGTCAGCCAGTTCTCAGCCTGGTGTGGTTCAGGGTTGGCGCTCCCTCAAAGGACATGGCCTCGTGTCCCGTCTCTCAGTGTCTGGGGGTGACTGTTCTGTTCTCTCCCTTTCTCACAGTGGGAATCTACGGCAAGGGCCTGTACTTCTCAGTGGAGGCTGCGCGGTCAGCTGGCTACGCTAAGCCTGATTGCCCACGGGCACCGCTTTATGGTCCAGGTGCGGGTGCTGACGGGGCAGTTTCACCCAGGGCAAGGAGAACATGGTGCTACCCCCAGAGAAAGCCGGATGGGGGCGGGCGTTATGACCAGCGTGGTCAACGGGTCTCCCGCCCCAGCATCTTTGTCACCTTCTTCGACGACCTCACCTACCCCGAGTACCTCATCACCTTCCAGGGCACCAGGCCACCCCTGAACTGAGAACAGTGCTGCCTGGGGACAGGCCACGGGACCTGGGGCACTGCTTGCCTGGGCACCAAGAACAGCCATGGGGCCAGAAGCACTGGGCCATGGAATGTGTGCACATGTATACTCGTGCATTGGTTGGATTCAGAACTGCTCACTGCCAATGTCCCCGGCCCCTACACTGTTGACAGCTATGGAGATTCTCCAGAGCATTCCAGCATTCCCAGCTCCAGCAGAGAGTGCTGACTGGGCCATGGGATGGGGGCGAACGATAAGCTGAGATACATCCTGCTGCCCCCTCCTGGAGGCGTTGCACGCCTCAGTTGTGTGTCATCAGCCTAGCAACGCTGCCCACAAGTGGGGATTCTCCATTTGCCAACAGCTGAGGGAACATCCGGCTTGTTTCTAAGAGGCTGTATCAATTTCCTGTTACAATCTCCTGGCTGTTTCAGTCCTGTGGGCCTGGCTCAGGGAAGGGCCCAGCATCTTGTCGATCCAGCTGCACCCATGAGGAGGAGGATTGCTGGCAGGAGAAGGAAGGGTTATAATTTCGTATAAATCAACATATTTCACGGAAAGCAGGGGGCTCTCAAGGAGTTTTCTGGATAGGAAAAAGCACATTGCAACGAACATTTTCACTGTTTTCCAATTTCCAATTTGTGTCTTGATTCTGTTGTCAAATATCTGAAAAAACAAACATACATTTTTGGATTATTTATACCCCCGCCGTTTTCTTCTTTTTAACATTTTCCCCGCTGGACATGCAGGTGAGGGGACTTACATTCTTGTCCCTCTAATCCAGTGGGCTCCAAACTGTGGGGCGTGCCCCTCAAGGGGGGTGGAACATTGTAGGGGCCATGGCACTCCTGGGGCAACCTGCGGGGGGGGGAGTGAATGCCACAGAGCCCCGCTCTGCGCCCAGCTCCACTCTGTCCCCAGCTCCAGCCGCTGCTCTCCTCCCAGCCCTTGGCCCCAGCTTAGAGTTGCCAGATGTCGGCTTTTGTCTGGAAAGTCCAGTGAGAAAGGGAACCAGGCAGTGTCCGGTAAGCATTGCTGTATTGCAGCATACAGCATTGTAGTAACCAGCCTCTGCCACCGGGGGACAGGAAGCCTGGAGGAGCATTTAGGGACGGCTCTGGCAAAAGAGGTACTGGCTGCTCCCCTGTCCTGCCCCAAGTGCTACTCCTCCTCCTCGACCCTGCCCCAGCCACCCCTTGCCCTCCCACCCCGGCTCCTGGGGGATTGCGGACTAGATAAGGTGGGGGAACACTGAAAAGTTTGGGGACCACTGCTCTAGTCCTAGATCCTTTCTACATATGACACCAGATCAATGATCCACCCAGCCCAGCGACCCTTCTACGTGCCTGCCCTGACATGGGTCCCTTCAGTCTCTCCTGTCCAAGTTGCTCCACTGTGGATAAATAATGAAAGGGTCTTGGGCCTGGATGAGCGTGACTCCGTAGCCTGGTGGGCTGGGCTCTCACACGGGCCGAATCTCCTGCTTCAATGACTCAGGAGAGACTTAGAGATCCCTGACCATTGAGTTAAGTGACACCACCCGCTCCTCCAGCCAGAGTTTGGATGGGACTCGCTTCTATAGCCCAAGTCTAGGGTTCAGGAGCCTAAGCACAGGTATGGAGCGGGTCCTACAAGGGCTGCCAGGTTGGGTGGGACAGATTCCGGGAGGTTTCAACCCACGACATGAGTGTTCATTAAAGAGGAATCTTTTATTTCTGGTGACTCCCGGGTGAATCTGGAGGGCTGGTGGCACTGGGGCCTACGTGCGATGCCTGTGATGAAGGGTTAGCACAGAGGGCAGCCTATTCCGGACTGCACCGGCTTTTGTGCTACTTTCTGGCCAGCAGCCCTGCCAGGACACCTTGCTGACCGACTGTCACTGCAAGCCATCCAGGCTCCAGCCTGGGGCAATCAGCATTCAGTGTTTCTCCTGCAGCCCCCTCCAGATAACCACAGACTGGGGCCTGTAAAGGAAGGGGAAGACCAGCTTGACCAGTTGAGATGAACTTCACCCTTTGGACTGGGCGTCATACGAATGGCCATACTGGGTTGGACCAATGCTCCATCTAGCCTAGGGTCTCTTCTTTGCCAGAAGCTGGGAATGGGCGACAGGAGATGGATCACTTGATGATTTACCTGTTCTGTTCATTCCCACTGGGGCACATGGCCACTGTTGGAAGACAGGATACTGGGCTAGATGGACCTTTGGTCTCACCCAGTATGGCTGTGCCTATGTTCTTACGTTCTTCTAGACCAGGTGCTGCAGTGGGAATGAACAGAACTGGGCAATTCACCTAGTGATCAGCCAGTCCTAGCTTCTGCCAGTCAGAGGCTTAAGGATACCCTGAGTATGACCCCATTGCACCGAGATAGGGCCCTAGTTAAGAGCTGGGGCCTGCTGTGTGGGGCGGGAGGGTGAGAGTGCCATCTCCACAGAAGGTTGCAGGGGAGAGTGGCCAGGAACGCTGCTCAGCGTGACAGTTCCTTGCTGATTCCACAGGAGTTAAACTAGAGATCCAGAGACAAGGCAGAACTCTGAGGAAGGGCGGATGAGTGACTGTAGGGCTCAAAAAGCAGGATCCAAGTCAAGAGAAGATAGATGGCAGGGTCCGATGTCCCTGGAGTGGGCATCAGACAAAAGATCTCAGCACTGGAGTGTCCCTGTGACTCAGTTCCACCCAGACCCAGTTGGCTTTGAAGAGAGAGTCAGAAACTGCGTTTTCTCTCTTTGTTGTTCGTTCTCCTTCCCTTTTGTGCGTGTGTCTTGATTTGTCTTCTAGGAATCAGACCTGACTTTAACAAGAGCAACCACAGCTGCAGCCCATCTCCACGAACGTCTTCTCTTTTCCCCCAAAGGACAGTATCACCATTTTTGATAGCATCCAAGAAACACAAGGGGCTTTTCTTTCTAAAAACTCTCTCAGCTACAGGGCCAGGGAGCAAGGGGTGATATTCAACTGAAAGCTTGACTTAATACTTCACATTTCAAACACTTCCACTCTTCAGCCTTCTTTTCTGTATCTTTAATGGAAGCTTAATGAAAGAGTTTTAATGGCATGTTAATTGTGCTGTGGAAAACATTGTGGGGAAATGACTTTTCAATATAAAAGCAACAAAGGGTCCTGTGGAACCTTATAGACTGACAGATGTATTGGAGCATGAGCTTTTGTGAGTGAATACCTGCTTCGTCGGATGACATGCATCTGACTAAGTGGATATTCACCCACAAAAGCTCATGCTCCAAAATGTCTGTTAGTCTAAAAGGTGCCACAGGACTCTTTGCTGCTTTTACAGATCCAGACTAACACGGCTACCCCTCTGATACTTTCAATATGTAGTTTTTCACATTTTGTTTTGTAAGGAATAAAATGAGATACTTGCTTCTCGTGCAGATGGAAAATTGGTTCTCTTTGTGTGTGGATGAAACTAATAAAGCTAGAAGTACGCACATGGACAAATAGGTACTAGATGGACCACAAAATGAAAGACTATAGTATAATGGGCCACAGAGGGACTTGACAGCTATACTGTATAATGGGCACTAGGGCAGCAGAGGATGGGGCCAGGGAAGGGGCGGTTATTCTGTATGATGGGCACTAGGGGAAGCAGGGTAGGGGTGGGGAAGGTGTGGCTATACCTTATAACGAACACTAAATGTCATTAGAGATCGTTATGAATGTCAGATAGTAAGGGATCCCTAATTTCTCTGTTACTGGGGCAGGAGGAATCAAGTGGTGTTACTCTGATTATGTGAATGGAGGACTATGAAACTGTTTTATGACAGAGGGTTTCCCCGTCAACTATGTAGCACTCGCTAGACAAGGGACATGGGTTCCAAAAGCAAGTGAATTGAGATAAGTTGGAGATAGATATGTGCATTTGATGGCATGGGCCTTGTTTGAGGGCCTAGAACACCAATTACACTTCTTTCTCCCCACTGTTGAATAGTAGAGCTAATTTTGATTCCATTAGGAGTCTAGTAGAAGCTGCTGAGCTGAATTCATTTTGGATTAATAGTGCATCAGCACTGGGGTTCCCCTGCTACAATATGAAATCACTAAAGAGTTAAAATTACTGAGCTGACATCACAGAGTGCTGTGTTAACTAGTGGGGGAGCTTGAAGATATATTTATTGCTAAGTGGCTGGCAGAACTGCAGTTTGCAGGGTGGTTGGAGTGGCCCATGGAACAGGGAGTGGAGAGGAGTGGAGCAGAGCAGAGCGGAGCAGTTTGCAGGGATGGCTGGAGGAGTGGAGTGGCTGGTGAAGTGGAGTTGTTTGTGGTGAAGGCTGTAGCAGAACTCCATGGAGAGGCAGGGCAGTTGGCCTTGGACCACGTAAAGTGCCCCTTAACCCCCTGTGTGCCCCCCATTCCACCCAGGCTGAGGGTGTAAAACTCTGCAGATAAACTTTTAAACTCTGGGGTGGCACTGACCAGGGACAGAGACTTTTGGGTTGTTGGATTTTGGGGTGATTGGACTTAAGACCCTGAGGGGAAAAGGACACTGCCAAACTTACTTGGTGTGTCTTTTGCTCATGGTTTATGTTATGAATCCTGTTTTGGTGTTTCCCCAACATGATGCTGCATTGTTTCCCTCCTTTATTAAAAGGATTTTGCTACACTCAGACTCCGTGCTTGCGAGAGGGGAAGTACTGCTCCTAGAGGTGCCTGGGGGTGTGGTATGTAATTGTCCCAGGTCACTGGTTGGGGGCTCGAGCTGGTTTTGCATTGCGTTATTGAAACAGAACAGCTGGATACTGAACCTGGCCCTTGTTGCTGCCAACTCAGAGGGGCAGAAGGGTTACACATTCTTGATTTTTTGCATTTAGCAAAGTTGTGAATTTAAGCTGGCTGGCTCACCATTTGAATCTGTTTGGCACGTTTGCTCTGAGGATAAGGACTGAGAGGTCAGACATGGAATGAGCACTTTGTGAAAAGTTTCGCCCATGGGTGATGTTGTGAGAGACCAGGATGGAGGCAATCTAACCTACCAGTTACGGCTGGGCTGGCATGCACAGGTCAAGGATGGCCATGTGGCAGTGGTCAGTGAGCAGGGACTGCAGTTGCTTGAGCCAGGATTGGTAAACAAGAGTGAGTGAAAGAGTCAGGCTTGGGTTGGAGGCTGGAGATCAGAAAGCCAGGTGAAAGCTGGAGTCACAGCAGGCCAGAAATCTGTGTGATTTCCCAGACATCTTCTAGGGTCAGCCTCCAGGGTTAAATAGTGAGCATGGGCCAATCAGAAGGCCTCAGGGAGCTGCCACTCTGGATGCTTTTGGTGGTACTTCCTGCAGTGCCTAAGCTCTGTATTGCTCCTTGGCTACATTTCTAAATGGCCTCCTGGTGGTGATGTGAAGTCATCAGTTGTCCCTAGCTCTGCAAACCCAAGTTCTAGTTTTACAGCCCCTTATAGGAGAGGGTGCCCTGGTCTTTTATCATTTTTCTGTATGAGTTCATCTGAAAAAGGGGCACAGAGGTGTCAGCAAATCCTGAATTCTTGCTAGGCCTTGGGAGGCTGTCTTAGGCTGGTCTAATCTACGGGGGAAAATCGATGTTAGATACGCAACTTCAGCTACGTGAATAACGTAGCTGAAGTCGAAGTATCTAAGATCGAATTACTCACCGTCCTCATGGCGCAGGATCGATGTCCACGGCTCCCTCTGTCGATTCCGCAACTCCGTTCGGGTTGGTAGAGTTACGGAATCGATATAAGGGCATTCGGGGATCGATATATCGCGTCTAGATGAGACACGATATATCGATCCCCGAGCAATCGATTGCTACCCACCAATACTCACCTTGGCTTACCCTTGAGATCTTGCGTGACCTACAAAATAAAAAGGCGTCATATAAAAAATGGAAACTAGGTCAGATCACGAAGGATGAATATAGGCAAATAACACAGGAATGCAGAGGCAAGATCAGACAAGCAAAGGCACAAAATGAGCTCAAACTAGCTATGGGAATAAAGGGAAACAAGAAGACTTTTTATCAATACATTAGAAGCAAGAGGAAGACTAAGGACAGGGTAGGCCCACTGCTCAATGAGGAGGGGGGAACAGTAACGGGAGACTTGGAAATGGCAGAGATGCTTAATGACTTCTTTGTTTCGGTCTTCACTGAGAAGTCTGAAGGAATGTCTAGTATAGTGAATGCTTACGAGAAGAGGGTAGGTTTAGAAGAGAAAATAACGAAAGAGCAAGTAAAAAATCACTTAGAAAAGTTAGATGCCTGCAAGTCACCAGGGCCTGATGAAATGCATCCTAGAATACTCAAGGAGTTAATAGAAGAGGTATCTGAGCCTCTAGCTATTATCTTTGGGAAATCATGGGAGACGGGGGAGATTCCAGAAGACTGGAAGGGGGCAAATATAGTGCCCATCTATAAAAAGGGAAATAAAAACAACCCAGGTAACTACAGACCTGTTAGTTTAACTTCTGTGCCAGGAAGATAATGGAGCAGGTAATCAAAGGCATCATCTGCAAACACTTGGAAGGTGGTAAGGTAATAGGGAATAGCCAGCATGGATTTGTAAAGAACAAATCGTGTCAAACCAATCTGATAGCGTTCTTTGATAGGATAACGAGCCTTGTGGATAAGGGAGAAGCGGTGGATGTGATATACCTAGACTTTAGTAAGGCATTTGATACGGTCTCGCATGATATTCTTATAGATAAGCTAGGAAAGTACAATTTAGATGGGGCTACTATAAGGTGGGTGCATAACTGGCTGGATAACCGTACTCAGAGAGTAGTTGTTAATGGCTCCCAATCCTGCTGGAAAGGTATAACAAGTGGGGTTCCGCAGGGGTCTGTTTTGGGGCCAGTTCTGTTCAATATCTTCATCAACGATTTAGATGTTGGCATAGAAAGTACGCTTATTAAGTTTGCGGATGATACCAAACTGGGAGGGATTGCAACTGCTTTGGAGGACAGGGTCAAAATTCAAAATGATCTGGACAAGTTGGAGAAATGGTCTGAGGTAAACAGGATGAAGTTCAATAAAGATAAATGCAAAGTGCTCCACTTAGGAAGGAACAATCAGTTTCACACATACAGAATGGGAAGAGACTGTCTAGGAAGGAGTATGGCAGAAAGAGATCTAGGGGTCATAGTGGACCACAAGCTTAATATGAGTCAACAGTGTGATACTGTTGCAAAAAAAGCAAACGTGATTCTGGGATGCATAAACAGGTGTGTTGTAAACAAGACACGAGAAGTCATTCTTCCGCTTTACTCTGCGCTGGTTAGGCCTCAACTGGAGTATTGTGTCCAGTTCTGGGCACCGCATTTCAAGAAAGATGTGGAGAAATTGGAGAGGGTCCAGAGAAGAGCAACAAGAATGATTAAAGGTCTTGAGAACATGACCTATGAAGGAAGGCTGAAGGAATTGGGTTTGTTTAGTTTGGAAAAGAGAAGACTGAGAGGGGACCTGATAGCAGTTTTCAGGTATCTAAAAGGGTGTCATCAGGAGGGAGAGAAAATCACCTTAGCCTCTAATGATAGAACAAGAAACAATGGGCTTAAACTGCAGCAAGGGAGATTTAGGTAGGACATTAGGAAAAAGTTCCTAACTGTCAGGGTAGTTAAACACTGGAATAGATTGCCTAGGGAAGTTGTGGAATCTCCATCGCTGGAGATATTTAAGAGTAGGTTAGATAAATGTCTATCAGGGATGGTCTAGACAGTATTTGGTCCTGCCATGAGGGCAGGGGACTGGACTCGATGACCTCTCGAGGTCCCTTCCAGTCCTAGAGTCTATGAGTCTATGAGTCTATAATACGGTGGGTAGTGAAGACGTACCCTTAGGGTATGTCTACAGTAGAAACGCTACAGCAGCACAGCTGTGGCTCTGAAGCAGCGTTGTATAGACACTTACTGCAGCGATGGAAGTAGTTCATCCATCAACTTAGTGGTGTCTACAGCAGGACTTAGGTCAGCTTATTTACATTGCTCAGGCTGTGTAGTGAGGCCGACCTCACTTTGTAGTGTACACTGGCCCAGAGTCTCTGCTTTCCCTTTGACACCTGCACTCCACTTACTTTATGGCTACTCTCTCTGTTTTTTCTGCCTTGCCTGCATCTCTGACCTCATGCACATCACCCCAGAAAAGCCGCCCATGGGTCACGCAAAGATGAGACAGACTTTACATGCATCATGCAAAGCAATTACCCAGTCGATCAGGTGTCAGAGGAGAGACGTCGCTAGAGGGGGAAGGCTGATTGTTTTGGGATCATTATTTGTGCCGTCTGCATAGAAAACCCAGGAATTTCCCTTGCTCAGTGCGACTATGCTGCCCGTGGGAGCCAGCTGAGGTCACTCAATTAAGGTGAATTGCAAACAAAACGGGGCAGACAAACCCCAAAAGCTGGTGGTTATTCCAATACTTAGATTTACCAACCAGCACAGAACAGCTTCTCTAGTACCTCACTGGTTACTTAGAAGTTCAAACAACGCAGTTCCTTTAAAGTGCCCAGCCTCAGGCCTCTGTCCAGACACACATCAGATATGATGATGATTATTGAAAATCTTATCTCATCATAATAAAAGGTTCTTCCAATCCCAAAGGATCAGCCACATACCCAGGTCCAATTTTAACTGAGATCTTAGCCAAAATACACGCTATTAGCCAATTCTTATTAACTAAGCTAAAATTTATTAAAAAAGAAAAGAGAGAGAGAGTTGGTTAAAAGATTAATATACAGACTTGAATTCAGTTCTTGAGGTTCAGATACATAGTAGAGATGAGCTTGTAGTTGCCAAAAGTCCTTTTAGAAATAGTCAATAGGTTATAGTCCTATGTCCATATTCAAGGTTACTCCAGTCAGTGACTGGAGATCTCAATCCTTATGGCTTAAGGTTTCCCCCTCTTGAAACCCAAAGCAGATCTGAGATGAAGTAGGATCGTGTCCCAGGGTTTTTATACATTTCCAGCAGCCTTTTGGCCTGAGAAAACAACAGGCTTAACTCTCCTACCCAAACATCCTGGCAATTAGCACAGGGTAATTTCTCCTTTAAACAGTTCAGATACAGGTTACCACAACCTTCAAAGAGACATATAGACAATAATACTGTTTCACTCAAGTATCGTTCTAAATGTTAATATTCCTTTTACGATCTTTGAATCAAAGCTATAGCACTAGACAAGACTTGTTTTCTTACCTTACAAGACCTGAGCAAACACCTACCCTTCTACCTCTAACAATGCAGACTTGCATTTCAAAGCTCTATTCATTTACAGATCTTCCTAACCAGTTTCTAAAGTTTAACCAGGGGTCAGTCAGTTTGTGAGTTAATTAACTCTTTCTGGCCCTGTCATCTTTCAGTGAGATATTACATCACACTCATAATGTCACACTCGGTCATTCCTAATTTCCTTCAGTGGTGCCAGGGGACACCCCATCTTCCCTGGTGAATGATATATACACAAAGAGGCATCTGCATTTCAGACTAGCAGGGAAGGAACATGTTCCAGGACAGATTGTGGCTCCAGCCCATGCTATTCCCCTTATACATTTCTGTCCAAGCTACTAGGTCTGTGACCATTCTCCTTATAATTCAAAATAATTCTTTTAGCCTTTTTCCCCATCCTTGCTTTTCTGCACCAGCAAGTTCCATGCGTTAGCCGACTCTCACATTCAGGTAGATAAAAAACGTGCCTGATATGATCAACTCAATAGGAAAAAAATTGGAAAAAATTGAGAAAAGATTGACAAGAGTACTGAGAAGAGAAAGATGGCTGGGACTTTCAAAGGACTTTCATAAGGTTCAGGGCTGGCTCCAGGCCATAGCACGCCAAGCGCTTGCTTGGGGCGGCACGCCGCGGGGTGTGCTCTGCCGGTTGCTGGGAATGCGGCAGGTGGCTCTGGTGGACCTGCCACAGGTGTGGCTGCGGACAGTCCTCTGGTCCCGCGGCTCCGGTGGACCTCCCGCAGATACGCCTGCGGAAGGTCCACCGGAGCTGCGTGACAGCTGACCATCGCACAAACGCCTGCGGAGGTCCACCAGAGCCGTGGGACGCGGCGTGGCACAGCGCCTCCCTGCGGCGTGCCGCCGTGCTTGGGGCGGCGAAATTGCTAGAGCCACCCTGATAAGGTTTGGGGTGTCTAACCCCCAAGGCATTTTGAAAATCCCACCTAATTTTCTGATGCTTTAACTGTTCTTTGCTGATTTTGGCTTGTGTGCCTTTGCTGTTAATATTAGTTTTGTTGAGAATTGGTCACTATTACACTTTTTAGTGAAGACGGAAGGAAAATAGACATTAAACACCTCCGCTTTCCTCACCAAGTAGAAGATCTACATTTTCCTTTGTCTTGCTCCTAGTTTATTTTTAAAACTCTCTTCGTACTGCCTTTTATGTCCTTCGGCAAGTGTAACTCATTTTATACATTAGTCGGTCTGGTTTTGTCCCTACATGCTTGTGCTATTCTTTTGTACTCCTCCTTAGCAATTAGTCCATGTTTCCATATTTTGTAGGCTTCCTTTTTGATTTTCAGGTCATTAAAGAGCTCCCAAGAGAGTTATATTGGCCTCTTGCTCTTCTTTCTGTCTTTTCTTCATATCGGAATAGCTGGTGGTTGTGCCTTTAATATTGTCTTCTTGAGAAATGGCCATCTCTCCTCAATTCCTTTATCCTTTACATTTTCTTCCAGTGGGACCTTACCTACCAGTTCTCTGAGTCTGTTAAAGTCTGTTTTTTGGCAGAGAGTGTTTCTGACTCATTGAAATAATGTGTTCCCCTTATTTTACCTCTTGGGTCAACTTTTGCATCTCATCCATTCTTCTAGTTTCCAAAGAGAAAGCTTTAAGGCTGCAATTTACACAGATGTTGAAGGGAATTTGACACCCAGTTCAAATGAATGTTAATGGGAACTGGGCATCGAAATCCCTTAGGTTGCTTTGAAAGTCTTAGCTCAAGTATGTCAAGTGCTATGCACCTAAAATGGATCTGGATTGGGGGAATGGAGGTGGGTTTTCTCTGGCCAGGGCTTGCCCTGAGCATCTGCACTCTTTCTGAGCTACCAAGGACTTCCTGAGGTCTGTGAGAGCAGGCTTCCATCCCAAAGGTCTATAGAGGCTTGAACGGAGACGTGTATTGATGTGAAGGGGATGTCTCTTATTTCTCCATCACCCATATTGCTACCATGGTCTGTGACTGATATGTGGCCATATGTGAGCCCTGCGTAACATGCCCATCATGAACAAGAAGGTCTTTGTTCGGCTGGTAGCCAGCTCCTGGATGTTCAATATCCCAGTGCAGCTGGGACAGCCATGCTTTGTGCTTCTTTGCCTTTCTCCTGCTCTTCTGAAATCAACCATTTCTTCTGTGACTTCCCCTCTGCTGGAATTGTCCTATGCAGACACCTACTGGAATAAGATAACTGTGTTCACAGGTGCTCTTTGAAGTCTCCCTGAAGATGCCGGCGGCTGAAAGCAGACAAAAGGCAATCTCCATCTGCTCCTCACTCTTCCTTGGAGTGACTGTGTCAGGAACGGTTGTGTATTTACGTCCTAGATTGACCCACTCAGTGACAAGCTCCTCTCTCAGATCTACAGAGTTCTCATTCCCATGCTTAAACCCATCATCGACAGGCAGAGGAATGGGGAAGTGAAAGGGTAAAAAATTATTGGGCAAAAGTAAATGAGAAGCTCCTTAAGACATGTTCTGAATACCCCTGACACATTCTTCATTCTTCTGGGTAATTTACTGAATCTTCCAGACTAGGAAATTTCTGGATTTCTTTTGAGAAATTCTTGCCTCTTCGGGGATTTCTGGAAATACTGGATAGATTCCATAAGACACTACAAAAAAACCATCGACTTGTGTTCCACTTTCCCAAAGAGGCATTCTAGACTCCCCAGATATATTCTAGACCCTTAGACATTTCTCAAGCCATGAAACAGTCTGGTGATGAATTCCAGGTTGCTCAAGACTCAGTCTAGAGCAGTGGTTCTTAGCTAGTGGTCCAGGGCCCTCTGAGGGGCCGCCATGCAGGTTTCAGGAGGTCTGCAAAGCAGGGCCAGCATTAAACTCACTGGTAGGGTTGCCAATTTTGGATGGATTCCTGGTGGTTTCATCACATGGCATGATATTTAATTAAAATTATTCTTTAATTCTTGGAGACTCCAGGACAATCCTGGAGGGTTTGCAACACAACTTACTGGGCCCAGGGTAGAACGCCAGAGCCCCATCACATGGGGCTGAAGCCCAAGGCCCTGAGCTCTGCCACAAAGGGCTGAAGCCAAAGCCTGAGCAAAGTAGCTTCATGGGGGCTCCTGTGACATGGAGCCCCAGGCAGTTGTCCTGCTTCCTTCCCCTTTAATGCCATCCCTGGACCCTGTCTCTTGTATACGGAAACCAGTTGTTATGGCATAGGCGGGTTGTGGAGTTTTTATAGCATAATGGGGTGGACGTCAGCAAGAAAAATCTCTAGAGGACATGAGACAGTGTAAAGATTAATGAAGAATGTTCCTGGAACCTTGAGGAAGCATATTCTACACAGCTGGAGTTTTCAAAGGGGCTTAAGAAAGTTAGGCACCCAACTCTCTAAAAGTTGGGCTCCTAACTCCCTTAGGCTTGTTTGAAAATCTGAGACACATGGTCTGATTCTTGTATTGATCACAATCAATTCAATTTTAAAGAATAGAGAAGAATTGATTATGCTGTGGAAAATATTGTGGGGAAATGGCTTTTCAATATGTAGTTTTTCACATTTTGTTTTCTAAGGAATAAAATGAGATACTTGCATCTGGTGCAGATGGAAAATTGGTTCTCTTTGTGTGTGGGTGAAACTAATTAAGCTAGAAGTACGCACATGAATAAATAGATACTAGATGGACAAAATAAGAAAAAACTATATAGTTCAATGGGCCACAGGGGGACATGGCAGTACTGTGTAATTGGCACTGGGGCAGCGGAGGGTGAGGGGTGGGGAAGGGGCAACTATACTGTATAATGGATATTAGGGGTAGCAGAGGGTTGGAGTGGGAAGAGGAAGCTATACAATATAATGAGCAGCTGGGGCAGCACAGATTGAGAGGCAGGAAAGGGGTGGCTATACTGTACAATGGGCACTAGCGGCAGAGGAGGGTGGAGTGGAGAAGGGGCGGCTATACTGTATAATAGGCACTAGATGTCATTAGGGATTGTTATGATTGTCAGATAGTCAAACTGTATCATGTCCAGTAGATGCCTGCACAGTGTAATAACTGAGAAGACAAAGGTAGGTGATGTGATATTTTTTACAGGAGCAACTTCTGTTGGGCTACAGAGAGCTCTTCAAGGAAATGCACTCAGCGTGTCACAGCTAAATACACAGTGGAATAGGTTTTTTAGCATAAGGAGTTAGCACATATTGTAAAAGACCATTAGAGGGGAAGTGGCAAGTTAACTTCTCTGCAGTTATAGGACAAAAAAATGTGTGTGGTGGGAGGTTAGTGGATAACACTTGTTGTAATTAGCCATAAGTCCAGTGTCTGTATTAAATTAATGATTTTTAGCAATTAGCAAAATTGTGAATTTAAGCTGGCTGGCTCGCCTTTTGAATTTGTTTGGCAGGTTTGCTCTGAGGATGAGGACTGGGAGGTCAGACATGGAATGAAACATTGTGAAACATGTTCGCCCACAGGACGGAGGCAGTCTGGCCTACCAGCATGGAAGCATGTCCTCTGGAATGGTGGCCAAAGCATGAAGGGGCATATGAATGTTTAGCATATCTGGCACATAAATACCTTGCAAGGCCAGCTACAAAATTGCAATGCAAACACCTGCTCTCACTTTCAGGTGACATTGTAAATAAGAAGCAGGCAGCGTTATCTCCCATAAATGTAAACAACTTGTTTGTCTTAGCAGTTGGCTGAAAAAGAAGTAGGCCTGTGGCCTTGTAGGCTCTGGAGTTTTGTTTCTGAGGGCAGTTATGTAACAAAAATAATCTTCATTTGTAAGTTACACTTTCATGATAAAGAGATGGCACAACAGTACGTGTATGAAGTGAATTGAAAAATACGTTTTTTGTTTATCGTTTTTACATTGCAAATATTGCAATAAAAATAAATAAAATGAGCACTGTACACTTTGTATTCTCTGTTGCAATAGAACTCAATATACTTGAAAATGTAGAAAAACATTCAAAATATTTAATAAATTTCAATTGGTACTCTACTGTTTAACAGTGCAATTACTCGTTATTTATTTTTTTAATCATGGTTAATTTTTTGTGTTAATTGTGTGAGTTAACTGCGATTAATCAACAACCCTATTTTCAATTGAAGAAATGTGCCCCCATACCCTCAAAATAGGCTAAATGGAAAAAGGGAAGGGGACGCAGCAGCAGGGGAGGGGAGGGAAATGGTGTTAGCAGATGCTGCTGCTTCTGCTAATTTTTATCCAAAGCTTTTTCATTTTAAGAATCCCAAAAGAGAGGGTTGAGTGGAGTATCCCGTTCTCTCATAGATGAACATGATTTGTTGGGAAAGAGTCAGCAGGGTTTTTGAAAAGGGAAATCATGCATCACCAATCTACTAGAATTCTTTGACGAGTCAACAAGCACGTGGACAAAGGGGGTCCAGTGGACATTGTGTACTTAGATTTTCAGAAAGCCTCTGACAATGTCCCTCACCAAAGGCTAAAAAGCAAGGCAAAAAACAGTTGAAGCATAATAAAATTAAGTTGGATTTTCGAAAGTGCCTTGGTGGTTAGATGCCCCAAACTTTCTTTCTTTCTTTCTTTCTTTCTTTCTTTCTTTCTTTCTTTCTTTCTTTCTTTCTTTCTTTCTTTCTTTCTTTCTTTCTCAGAGGAGAAAAGTAATTTTCTTTAATGTGAAAACTTAAAATGGAGAGGAAATAACACTTTCTACAACCCTGCCCTCCCTGTCTTTAAAACAAGAAGAATGAAGAAGTGAAAACTGAGGTAAAGTGTGTGAGTGGGAGTGGGAGGGGGGTTAATTAGAAAAAATTGGGAAAATTAGAATGTTAGAGAAAGGGGAGGGAGAGAGGAATTTCCCCAAATTAAAACCAGTTACAAATATTCCTTGGAACAGTCAAAATGTCAGACAAAGTGAGAGCTGGTTGTTTTCTTTCCAAAAATGTTCACAGAAATTTTCACAATTTTTAAGATTCTGGGGGCTTCTATTGAAGCTTTTGCAATGCAGGATGCAAAGATTAAGTGACCTGTGAGACTATGTTGACGGAAAAACCACGGACAGAAACAACTCCAGGATCAATGTATCTTAAACAGCCAATGAAAACGGAATTTTAACTACTTTGACTAGCGCTGTCGTCTTCAAATATTTTGATTAGCAATGAAAATAAAGGAATGCTAATGACATGAAAGTGTGGGCTGATTTTTGATAGATCTAGTCAAAAATGATGCGAGGAGGTTTGGGAGATTCGTTTTCTTCACATGGATCTTTATTGATTTTATGGCCCATTACCACAATCTGTAGCTCACCCTGCTGCCCACTAACCCAACAGTGTCCTATGACTACAGAGGTGCTCATTCCTGAGTTCATTTTAAGTCGTCTCTGTAGTAGGGTCACGACTCACTGACGCGGCACCTCCTGCTGGTCATCCTGGGAATTAGCTTTGTCCACTCAGGTGCACCATCTGCAGACCAGTGTCTCGCTTGCCACTGGCCCTGATGTCCCTCCTGGACCATGATGCCCCTTCTCTCGAGGTTCTTTCCCCTGCAGTATCCCACAATCTCACGGGTCTCCTCTCCCCGGGGAACCCCCAACCCCCTATCCCCACCTTGCCTCAGTCTTGGGCTACTGCCAGTCACCATCTAGCCCTCGTTCCCTGGGGCAGACTGCAGTGTAAGTGCCACTCATCTTCGGCAAGGAGGGTTTGGACTTGCTGCCTCTGCCTATCCTTGGGCTGCCCTCTGCAACCCCAGTACCTTTTCTGGCCTTTAATAAGGCCTGCAGCCTGGTTTTTTTCCAGGCAGGAGCTCCCCAGCTCCTCTGGCCTTTCCCCAGCCCTGCTCCAGTCTAGGTACCCTGCTCAGCTCCCAGCAGCCAGGCCCATCCGTCTCCACAGCTAGAGAGAGAGACTGACTTAGCTGCAGCCTAGCAGCCCCTTTATAGGGCCAGCTGCTGCCTGACTGGGGTGTGGCCCCAGCTGAGGCTGCTTCCCCAATCAGTCTTTCCCCAGCCACAGCCCTCTCCAGGGCTGTTTTTAACCCCTTCGGGCAGGACCGAGGTGACCACCCCACTACAATCTCCTACAACATTTGTTAACCCTTTATGCTGAACAGTGTATCCCACTTTGTATTTAGTTGAGACACTCTGGTTACTTCTCCAGATCTGAAGAAGAGCTCTGTGTAGTTCAAAAACTGTCTTTCTCCCCAAAAGAGTTGGTCCAATAAAAGATATTACCTCACCCACCTGTTGTCTCTCAAAAATAAAAATAAATGTGAACTCCAGTGCATATTGGTCACTAACTCTCAGTAGAGGATACCTGGTGAGAAGAGGAGATTTATTCTGCAAGAGAACCACTAGCTGGAAGAATTGTGTCAGGAATGTGCACTGGGCAGTATTTCGAGGAAAGTAACCATGAAAGGCAGCAGAGAATGAATAGCAAAGAGACAGTACCTGTAATGGTCCATGAGATCAGACAGACGGCTCTCCTGAAGATAAAACTATTATATTATCATAGTGTTTCATCATGATGTGAAAACATTCCCTCTCCTCCAGAGATGCATGAGGCTGTATCAATAATTGCCAATTACTTTTGTGGAAACAGAAGGTCAAGCAAATGTTTGAGCCTCACCTATGTAGTGCCACCATGATGTCTAGGGGTAGAGACATGGGAATCAGTTCAAACACTTCTTCACAGCTGTTTGATCTTCCTTCTGACCATGAACTCTTGGTCACACACAAGTGTTGTCTGAACATTCTTAGTTTTTGTGAAGGGGTCTGTGCAGATGAAGGAAGGGGAGAGATTTGTTGCTGTTTTTATGGAGGTAAGTTTGAGGAAGAAATCTCAGGCTTGGTTTACACGTAGAATTAGGTCAACGCAAGGCAGCTTATATCTATCATCCAAGTATGGAAGTGTCTACACTAAATTTCACTCCAGCCAATGTAACTGCCCCACTACGCCAACTTAATAACTCCACCTTCAGGAGTGGCATAGAGTCAAGGTGATGTAATTAGATTGACGCAGTGTCAGCTTAGGACCACTGTGTTGCTCATGTCTACTGTTACTGGCTTTCAGGAGATGTCACACAATGCCCTGCACTGACAGTACAATCGATACAAGCCCTCATGGTGAGGACATGCACTGCCAACACAAGGCACAAAGTGCAGACCATGCACAAGGGATGTAATTACTGTGGCGGCTGTACGCCGATGTAAATTAGGTCAGTGTAATTTTATAGTGTAGACGTGGCCTGAGACCTTAGACGTATTTAAGTAACCCATGTTTAATTTCTTTTTGGAACCGGCCAAAGGATTTCGGACACAGCAGGACAAGAAAGCCCTCAGTTATAGAAGTCCCTTCCTGCCCAAACTTCTCAGGAATTTTTTCAGAAGTCCAGTCAAAGAGATTGTTAACAAGTCCAATTGAGGTGGTAGGGCTACCCCTCATAAGGGGCACTGTGAATGGTCAACTGGACTCAAGCCTGAGATCCTTCCAATGATTCATTTATGTGCGTTTGGTAGCTGCAGGAGCAGCTGGGGAATGAGAATCCTGACATGCAGATGTGGTCAAGCCGAGGGCCCCAATGAGTGATACCAGCATGTCTCATGTAGCAAGAGGCTGTTGCAATGGAATGGGCTGTTGCTGCAGCTATTGTGCCCTGTGAGTGAATGCAGCAGCAACGGAGATGAAGACATGCAGTGTGGGATGGGCAGTCTAACAAACACACTTGAGCTGTGAGTTGCAGTTACTTTGTGGTGGCAGTTCCTGGCCTTGTTAACACTGAATCCCTGGCAAGGCCCAGTTAGTGGGCTCAGGTCACTGATATGCACTGTGTCCAGTGCATTCTTCTGCCTTCATTTTGCTGGGGTTACAGTCTGGGCTGCTCACTGGGAAACAGATCTCACGTCTAGGGCTGCCTGCAAGACTAGTCACAATTCCCTGTGCAATCTATACCTTGTCTGCTAGGTCAGGGACTTGCCTTGCTCTAGTATCAGGTCATCATTATCTTGTTTCAGTTTTGTGTAGTTCGATATATTGCCGGGACCGCTTGCCTTATGGTGTCATTTCCTTCATTCAGAAAAAGTGTTTGTTTGTGGCATTTTTTCCTCCCATTAAAAAATAAATAGTTTTCTTGAAACAAAAATGTGTTTGGTTTTTAAATATCCTTTTCTTTTGGAATGAAAAAGCAGAAGTGGAACATTTTTCAGTTCAGAATATTAATTTGGAAACAAATCTTTGTGCAGGGTTTAGTTTCAGCTTTTTGTCAAAAATCTGAAAAAATCATAAGAGTAGGGAACTTCGTTTTGTTCCCCCCCAAAATTTCCCAAAAAAAAAGGGAGCTTTCGATCAGATCCGAGGCTGGGAGAATTAATGAGTTTCTATGGTAAAGGCTTTTGAAAATGAAAGTGCAGTATACATGGAAAAATCATGAGCATCATCATCCCCTATGATATTGAACAATGACTGCGAAATCTAAGGACTGGACTACACTGGGAATTACCCCAGCATAGCTATGTCTCTCAGAGGTATGGAAAATCCTGACCTAGCCCCCAATGTAGACAGTGCTATTCTTCCATTGACCTACCTGCCAGGTCTTGGAGATGGAACTCTTTCCACTGATGTACCTACCATGTCTTGGGGAGATGGATTAACAATGCAATGGGAGAAGCCTTCCTAGCGCATCGGTAGTGTCTACACAGAAGTGCTTTAGCTGTTTAAATATAGACATATCCTTAGACTACAGGGATTGTTCTCTCATATTTCAGGAGGTGGTATGGTCAACTGGTTTGCACCTCTCTCTCTGGTAGGGGCGGAGCATGGCTGCCACTTTCCATCAGAGTAATGTAAAGAAGGCTTTGTAATCAGGATGTTGAAAGCAGTAGCACCCCAAAATACAAGTACGTGGAAATGCTGAGTGGAACCTAAATCACGTAATCCAATAGTTTTTGAATGGGGGGCTGTGACTTTGGTGGGGGGAATTGTTTGGGATCTGTGTGTGTCTGTGAGACAGAAGGAGAGACAGGACAAGCTGGGGAAGACAGACAGAGATAGAAAGAGGGACAGCACAGAAAATAACAGTGTATGGCCCTGAATGAAGCTAGACAGAGGCTTCTGGGTCTGATGCTGGCTACAGGGGCTTGGGGCTGGAAGCTAAGAAACTGCTACTTTTGTTTATGTTTCCTACTGAATTTGGAGAAGCAGGACTTTGTATATCTCTTGTAAAGAAACAAGACTTCAGTAAAGAAAATACCAGACTTTATCATCAAGCTCTACTCTCAACTTGAGCAACCTACAAGACCCCAAACTTTGACTGACTATCTATCTATCTATCTATCTAATGTTAAGGCCCTGTAGGTTGTCTTCTCACTGAAGGAGAAAACTGTGACATAGAACCTCTGAATATTTTCGTGTGTAATTTTTTTGCTTACACTCTATACACCAGTCCTGGAATGGAGGTGGTCACAAATAGCACACAGAAATTTGGCAGAAATCTCAGCCCACATTCCAGTAACTCCATCCCAAGAATTGCCTCTAGTTAGAGAGATTAAAGCAAAGAGCAAACCCTCTTGCTCTTTGCAACAGCTGCTTCCAAAAGAAATGGCATCATCAAATCAAGAACAATAAGGCAATTCTTCAAAAGCCGAACAGTGCTTGCACATTAAGGGCATGTCTACACTACGAGATCAGGTTGATTTTATAGAGTTGATAGAAAGCGATTTTATACAGTTGATCATGTATGTCCCACTAAGTGCAGTAGGTCAGCAGAGTGTGTCCTCAATACTGTGGTTAGCATCGACTCAGGGAGTGGTGAACTGTGGGCAGGGCCGGCTCTAGCAATTTCACTGCCCCAAGCATGGCGGCACACCGTGGGGGACGCTGTGCCGCTCGCCGGTCCCGGTAGACCTCTCGCAGGCTTCCCGGCGGGGGGTCCGGTGGTCCCGCGGCTCCGGTGGACCTCCTGCAGGCTTCCCGGTGGGGGGTCCAGTGGTCCCGTGGCTCTGGTGGACCTCCCGCAGACGTGCCTGCAGATGCTCCACCGGAGCGCGGGACCAGCAGACCCTCCACAGGCACTTGCGGGAGCTCCACAGAGCTGCCTGCCGCCCTCCCGGCAACTGGCAGAGCGCCTCCCGTGGCATGCCGCCCCAAGCATGCGCTTGGCGCCCTGTGGCCTGGAGCAGGCCCTGACTGTGGGTAGCTATCCCACAGTCCTCGCTGCCCATTGGAATTCTGAGTTACGATCCCAATGCCTGATGTAGCAAAAACATTGTTGTGGGTGGTTTTGGGTATATGTCATCAGTCTCCCCTTCCTCCCTCCCCCTCTCCTTGAAAGCAACGGCAAACAATCATTTCTCTCCTTTTTTCCTGTGCAGACACCATAGCACAGCAAGCATGGAGACTGCTCAGCTGTGCACTGCTTTTGTGAGCATTGTAAACACCTCGCACATTATCCTGCAGTATGTGCAGAACCTGGCTAGGAGCTGCCAGAAGGAGGATGATTGTGAGGAGGACATGGACACAGACATTCTCAAAAGCACAGGATGTGGCAATCTGGACATCATGGTGGCAGTGGGGGTGATTGATACAGTGGAACACTGATTCTGGGCCTGGCAAACAAGCACAGAGTGGTGGGACCGCATAGTGTTGCAGGTATGGGATGATTTCCAGTGGCTGCGAAACTTTTGCATGCGTAAGGCCACTTTCATGGAACTTTGTGAGTTGCTTTCTCCCACCCTGAAGCACAGGAATACAAAGAGGAGACCTGCCCTGAGAGTTGAGAAGCAAGTGGTGATAGCCCTGTGGAAGCTTGCAATGCCTGACTGTTACCAGTCAATCGGGAATCAATTTGGAGTGGGCAAATCTACTGTGGGGGCTGCTGTGATCCAAGTAGCTAAGGCAATCAATAACCTTCTGCTAACAAGACTAGTAACTCTGGGAAATATGCAGGTCATAGTGGATGGCTTTGCTGCAATGGGGTTCCCTAATGCATATTCCTGTCTTGGCACTGGATCACCTTGGCAACCAGTACATAAACTGCAAAGGGTTACTTCTCAATGGTGCTGCAAGCACTGGGGATCACAAGAGACATTTTGTGATGAACTAGGAATGTTCTTAATGTTTTCTCTGAATACTGTGTTGGTGCCTCAGTGTCCCCTAGGCAGTTCTTAAGTATCTGGCAGAGCAAAGGGCCAGTGCACCTAAATGCCTGACACTCTGTCTCCTAGCAACTGATGGCCTGGGCCCCTCCTCTGCAAAGGTGCCAGCTGAAGGTGTTGGAGACAAAGAGATCAGGTGACCTCGTGGCCCGGGAAAGGGGCTCAGCAGAGAGGAGGGGCTGGAGGGGGTTGTTAGTCTGGAGTTGACTCAAGGATGGACCCGGCCGAGGGGACTGGTTCGCTGTATCCACAAGCTCTGTTTTAGACCCTGTTCCTGTCATTGATTAAACCTCTGTGTTACTCGCTGGCTGAGAGTCAGGTCTGACTGCAAAGTGGGGGTGCAGGACCCAGTGGCTTCCCCAGGACCCCGCTGGGGCGGGCTCACTGTGGGAAGCACACGAAGGGGCAGAGGATGCTGAATGCTCCAAGGAGAGACCCAGGAGGTGAAGCTGTGTGAGCTTCTTGCTCTGAACAAGTCTGCTCCAAGGAAGAGGAGGCTCCCCAAAGTCCTGCCTGGCTTGGTGGGGAGCTGTTCCAGAGCATCGCCCGGTGACTCCGTGACAACGTTTCACCAACATCAATGTGGGGTGGTCAGGAAAGATGCACAACGCTCGCATCTTTTGGAACTCCGGGCTTTTCGAAAAGCTGCAAGAAGGAACTTTATTCCCAGAAAATTACCATTGGGGATGATTAAATGCCAATAGTTAACCTTGGGGACCCAGCCTACCCCTTGATGCCATGGCTCATGAAGCCGTACATAGGCAGCCTGGACACTAGTAAGGAGCAATTCAACTATAGGCTGAGCAAGTGCAGAATGGTGGTTAGAATGTGCCTTTGCACGTTTTAAAAGGGCATTGGTGCTGTTTGCTGAGTAGGTAAGACCTCAACACAACCAATATTCCCATTCTTATTGCTGCTTGCTGTGTGCTCCGCAGTATCTATGAGAGTAAGGGGGAGACATTTATGGCAGGGTGAGAGGTTGAGGTAAATAGCCTGCAGGGGCAGCTCCAGGCACCAGCACGCCAAGTGCATGCCTGAGGCGACAAGCCACGGGGGGCGCTCTGCTGGTCGCCGCTCGGGCGGCAGGCAGGTTGCCTTCGGCGGCATGCCTGCGGAGGGTCCGCTGGTCCTGTGGCTTCAGTGGACCTCCCGCAGGCTGCCGCCGAATCCGCGGGACCAGGGACTTCCCGCAGGCAAGTCGCCGAAGGCAGCCTGCCTGCCGTGCTTGGGATGGCAAAATACCTAGAGCCGCCCCGATCACCTGGTGGCCAATTTTGAACAGTCAGATACCAAGGCAATTAGAAGAGCACTGGCAGATGTGCTGCACATCAGAGAGGCTTTGAAAAACAGTTTAATGACTGACCAGGCTACGGTGTGACAGTTGTGTGTGTTTGTCCTTGATGCAAAACTGCCCCTTTGTTGAATGTACTTCCCCGTAAGCCAATCCTCCTCCCACTTTCGACCACAGCTGGCAAAGGAAATAAAGTTCCTATTGTTTTGAATCCATTCATTCTTTATTTATTTAAAAAAAATTGAGATCACTGACAAGGTAGCCCAGATGGGGTTGGGGAGGAGGGAAGGAAAGACCACATTGTATTATTGTAGCCATACTACAAACCAAAGCTGTTTGAATGACAGCCTTCTGTTGCTTGGGCCATCATCTGGAGTGGAGTGGCTGGGTGCCTGGATCCTCCCCCACCCCCTGCACTGTTGGGCATTTGGGTGAGGAGGATATGGAACTTGGCAAGGAGGGGAGGTGGTTGGTTATACAATGGATTCAATGGGGTCTGTGCTCTAGTTGCCTTTCCTGCAGCTCCACCAGACGCCTGAGCATGTCTGTTTGCTCCCCCCTTAGCCTCAGCATCTCCTCCTGCGTGTTCTGATCACGCTCACTGAATGCTTTCCTGGCCTCTGCCGCTGAATGCCTCCATGCATTCAGCTGTGCCCTATCAGAGCAGGAGGACCGCATGAGCTCTGAAAACATGTCACCGCGAGTGCAGTACTTTCCCCTTCTCATCTGCCATAACCTCAGGGATGGAGTTGATATGGGGAGCACAGAAACATTTGCACCTGCAGGGGGCATAAAAAGGGAGAATACAATTTAAGAAGATACAATTGTGAGAACAAAAGGGAGACTCTTTCACAGTGAATCAAGCAATTCACAGCAGACAGCACATGTGTTTTAGGTACAAGGTCGCATTTTGCCTTTTATATTGAGCGCCTGCCAGTATGGTGACACATCACACATGGCTGGGCAACAGACTTTGGTTTCTAGGCAGCCATGGTAAGCCAAAGGGTATGCAGGGTCGGCTTCTTCCGTCTTCATAACATGTGGGAAAGGTTTCAAACTGCAGCGCCCTCCCTTCCCATAGCAAGTAATGCCAGTTGGGTTTGCTCTTTAAAAGAAGGGGCTGAGGTTTTGGAGTGGATGTGCAGCACACTCCTCCCCCACACCACGCGGCTATTCTCAGGGATGATCCCTTTTAGCCAAACACGAACAGCCCAGCATGAACGGAGTCCTTTTACTGTTCCCTTACAAAAATCACCCTATTTCAACCAGGTGACCATGAATGATATCGCTCTCCTGAGGCTGACACAGAAAGATATAGACCCAATGTTGCATGAATGTGTACCTGGCTAGTGCATTGGAGTTGAAAGTGCTGTCCAGAGCACTCACATTGGAGCACTCTGGGATAGCTCCTGGAGGACAATACCATCGAATTGCACAGTGCTGTGTCTGCACTATCCCAAATTTGACCCAGGAAGGTCAATTTTAGTGCTATTCCTTTCATTAGGGAGGATAATAATAAAAGAATATAATATACAGAGATACACCTATCCCGTAGAACTGGAAGGTCATTGAGTCTAGCCCCCTGCCTTCACTAGCAGGGCCAAATACTGAGTTTTGCCCAGATCCCTAAGGATTGAACTCACACCCATGGATTTAACAGCCCAATATTCAAACCACTGAGCTATCCCTCCCTCCTCTGTGGAGTACTTTGCGTTTGTCCTTACTGAATGTCATCCTATTTACTTCGCACCATTTCTCCAGTTTGTCCAGATCATTTTGAATTATAATCTTATCCTCCAAATTACTTGCAACCCCTCCCAGCCTGGTATCATTCACAAACTTTGTAAGTGTACTCTCTATGCCATTATCTAAATCACTAATGAAGATACTGAATAAAATCAGCCCCAGCACTGGTCCCTGTTGGACCCCACTCGTTATGCCCTTCCAGCATGACTGTGAACCACTGATAACTACTTCCTGGGAATGGTTTTCCAACCAGTTTTGCATCCCCCTTATAGTAGATCCATCTAGGTTTCATTTCCCTGGTTTGTTTTTGAGAAGGTCATGGGAGACAGTATCAAAAGCTTTGCTAAAGTCAAGATATATCATGTCTACCGCTTCCCCCAAGTCCACAAGGCTTGTTTCGCTGTCAAAAAAGGGTATCTGGTTGGTTTGACATGATTTGTTCTTGACAAATCCATGCTGACAGTTATTTATCACTTCATTTTCTTCTAGGTGTTTGCAAATTGAGTGCTTAATTATTTACTCCATTATTTCTCTGGGTACAGAAGTTACGCTGACTGGTCTGTAATGCCTGGGTTGTTCTTATTTCCCTTTTTATAGATGGGCACTATATTTGCCCTTTTCCTTTTCTGGCATCTCTCCCATCTTCCATGACTTTTCAAAGATATTTGCTAATGACGCAGATATCTCCCGAGTCAGCTCCTTGAGTATTCTAGGATGCATTTCATCAGGCCTTGGTGACTTGAAGACATCTAACTTGTCTAAGTAATTTTTAACTTGTTCTTTCTCTATTTTAGCCACTTCTGATCCTACCTCATTTTCACTGGGATTCACTATGTTAGACGTCCAATCGCCATCAACATTCATGGTGAAAACCAAAACAAAGAACTCATTAAGTACCTCTGACATTTCCACATTTTCTGTTATTGTTTCCCCCGCTCATTGAGTAAAGGTCGTATCCTGTCCTTGGTCTTCTTCTTGCTTCTTATGTATTTGTAGAATGTTTTCTTGTTACTCTTTATGTCTCTAGCTAGTTTGATCTTGTTTGTGCCTTGGCCTTTCTAATTTTGTCCCTACATTCTTGTGTAATTTGTTTATATTCATCCTTTGTAATTTGACATAGTTTCCAGTTTTTGTGGGCTCTTTTTTTGATTTTCAGATCAGTGAAGATCTCCTGGTTAAGCCAAGGTGGTCTCTTGCCATACTTCCTATCTTTCCTACGCAGTGGGATAGGTTCCTCTTGTGCCCTTAATAACGTCTCTTTGAAAAACTGCCAATTGTCTTCCATTGTTTTTCCCCTTAGACTTGCTTCCCATGGGATCTTACCTACCAGCTCCCTGAGTTTGTTAAAGTCTGCCCTCTTGAAATCCATTATCTTTATTTTGCTGTTCTCCCTCCTACCATTCCTTAGAATCATGAACTCTACCATTCCATGATCACTTTCACCCAAGCTGCCTTCAGCTTTCAAATTCTCAACCAGTTCCTCCCTATTTGTCAAAATCAAATCTAGAACAGCCTGTCTCATAGTAGCTTTCTCCACCATCTCAAATAAAAAATTGTCTCGAATACAGTCCAAGAACTTGTTCGATAATCTGTGCCTTGCTGTGTTGTTTTCCCAACAGATGTCTCAGTAGCTGATGTCCCCCATCATCACCCAGTCCTGTGCTTTGGTGGATTTTGTTTGTTGTTTAAAAAAAGCCTCATCCACCTCTTCTTCCTGGTTAGGTGGTCTGTAGTAGACCCCTACCATGACATCACTCTTGTTTTTTACCCCTTTTATTGTTACCCAGAGACTTTTAATAAGTCTGTCTCCTATTTCCATCTCAATCTCAGTCCAAGTATATACATTTTTTAATACAGAAGGCAAAAATGGCATTTTAAATATATTTCATTTTGGATTACATTTGAGGATGGAGAACATTTCAGATTTGAATGCAGCTGTCCAGAAAATAAAGAAAGAAAAAGAATTTATATATTATTACATCACATTTTATATTTACAAGAAAGCAGGTGTGTAAAAATGTGAACCCTACATGAAAGAATTGCTTTGTATATGACATTTCCCTCAAGAGAATATTTTTCCTCCACTCAAACTATACATAATGGAGTTCAACAAGAATATTAAGCTATATCTTGAGGAATATGAAATGTATCTTGCTGAACACGTCTGAAGGAATCGTTTCAGGATGTTAAGATGTCTAGAATGTGTCTTGAGCAATCTGGAATGCATAATAATCAACAATATATCTGGAAAAGCAGCAAAGAGTCCTGTGGCACCTTATAGACTAACAGACGTTTTGGAGCATGAGCTTTCGTGGGTGAATACCCCAGTTCGTCAGATGCATGTCAGCACTCCTTTGCTGCTTTTACAGATCCAGACTAACACGGCTACCCCTCTGATACGTGACACAATATATCTGGTGGGCTCTCCAAGGAGTCTAGACTAGATCTTCAGAAATCTAGAACTACTCTTGAGGAACCAGGAAATTTATCTTGGGGTTCTGCATTGTCTTTAGAGGAATCTACAACATTATTTGAGGAATATGTGGGGTATTTTGTGGAATCATTTTTTACCTATTAATTTCCTTAGGGAGGCTTTCACTTCCTTGTTCCTCAGACTATATATGAAGGGGTTGAACAGCGGAGTCACAATGGTATAAAACAGAGAGAGCAGTTTTTCAGTGTCCTCTGAGTTCCTTGACTTGGGTCTCAAATATGCTATCATACCAGAGCAATAGAACAGAGTAACCACAGCGAGGTGCGAGGAGCAGGTGGAGAAAGTCTTGCGTCTGCCCTCCGATGAAGGCATCTTCAAAACTGTGCTGGCAATTTTAATATAAGAGATAACAATTAAGATAAAAGGGGTGATTATGAATAGCAGAGCTGCCATAAACAAAGCAATTTTATTCCTATAGGTGTCCACACAGGACAGCTCCAGCAGAGGGGTGATGTCACAGAAGAAATGGTTAATTTCACGAGACCTGCAGAAGGGCAAAGAAAACACCAAATATGTCTGCCCAAAATGAACCAGGATGTTGACAAGCCAGGACCCGGCTACCATCCTAGCACAAACCTCCCTGTTGACAATAAGTGTGTAATGCAGGGGGTTACATATGGCCATGTAACGGTCATAGGCCATGGCCACCAGAAGGAAACACTCTGTGCCACCTAGTAAAAGTAAGAAATACATCTGGACAGCACAGCCAGTGAATGAGATACTTCCATCCTCTGCCAGGCAATTGGCCACCATCTTGGGCAGGGTGACTGAGGTGTAGCAGATCTCCACAAAGGACAAGTTCCTGAGGAAGAAATACATGGGGGTGTGCAGGGCAGAGTCCAACACCGTGACCAAGACAATGACACCATTTCCTAGCAGGATCACCATGTAGATGACAAAGAAGACCACAAAGAGCAAACCCTGCAGGTTCGTGAGGTTGGAATATCCCAAGAGGATTAAAGCCAGTGTTGCGGTGTGATTTCAGTCACCATCGGATGGGTGCATTGGATCTGCAGAGACAACAAAGGCAGAGGACAAGGGCACGTCACTTACTCAGAGTGTTAGCCCATAACTTTCTCTCACAGAGGTGAAATCAGGCATCTCAGCCATCAGTAACAGAAACCTGCATAGATACCCACACTCTTCTGATTGTGACAGTTGTATATTCTGTTGAATGTGTATGTGGGAGCATCACAGAGTTGCTGCCCTGACACACCCCTTCCTGGCTGGTTGGGCATGGAAGCAAACTTTGCCTCAGTTTTCCCCATTTTTTCTTTGGCTTATTCTAGCCATAAGAGTGTCCTGGCCCTCTGGTCAGACCACATTGCACAGTCCTTTAGCCAGCAGAAATGTATTCTAATTGAATTGAAACCAAAAATTCAATGGAAAACATTGAAAAAAGGTTGTTTATTTGTCTGTCTGTCTGTTTGTTTGTTTTTAAAAAAGTAGAAAAAGTTGGGAGAGAAAACACCACTTTCTATGCTAAAACTTTTGGCACCCACTGGAGAATTGTGAAAACCTTTTAAAAAGTACAAAGTGTTGCTTTCTGTCACATTTTAAACCCTTAAACTCCAGGAGAGGGAGAAAGGCAGATTCTGGCCCTTGATGAATTTAAAGAACAGTCTTTGCCGAAATTAATGAATTGCAGTTGAAAATAAGAGAATTCAATACATAAAAATTAAAATGTTATTTAAGTGCTCCAAACAAGCTGCAAATCACAAAGCAAAGGGATACAAGCAAGAACATTAAAGACAAAGCCAAATAATGCAGCAACATTCTCTAGGGAAGAAAACAATGAAGGGAAATAGATTTTTTTTAAAAATGGATTTTTAAAAAAAAATCTACGTTTTTCACAGAAATTTTGTATCAAGCCTTTGCTCTTCTTTGACTGGTTTCTAGTGTCAGGAAGGAGTTAAAATTCAGCCAGCAGAAAAGACAGAAACTGCTGAGAAGCAAGGACATTGTTTCTGTCAATACATGATAACTTAGTTCAGCTTAACGGTAAGAAGGAACAAAGCTCGTGTCCCTGGAAAGGGACAGTTCAGTGAGGTAAGCAGGATCAGGCCCAGACAAGCAAGCAGGAATATTTCAATAGCACAAATGGCAGTGATAAACCATTGATAAGCTTATATGGTCAATGCCCGCCAGTAACTTAGTTCTTAGAATGAATAAACCCTCCCTTCACAGCCCACCGGATATCTGTAAGCATTCATCCCTACACCCTCCTTCCCCTGCTAGGTAGTCAGAGATGTTTGATGCAGTTAGGATGACCTCTACATGTACGTACTGTTCTTATCTTTATCTTTGTTCAGGGTTCTCTCTTGACTTGTACCAATGTCTGTCTCCGTATGTACAGATAAATGCAAATGAATTGATAAGAGAATGTATATAACTGGCCACGGTGGCACCATAGTTTGAAGTGCATGTCAGTCTTCCCAGTACTGTGAATAAACCCCCTTCAGTGTTGCCTGTGCCTGCCTGATTCTTGGGGAAAAGACTCTTTTTGCATAACAGTTTTGGTGCAGCGAGCAGGGTGTGATTGGGAATCCTCGGCGTGTTTCTCACAAACAGGGATAGAGATGAGGACCTTTTTACCTACTGCCTCTAGTGCACGCCTTGGTTTGGGACTCCCCGAGGCACCCCTCCAAACCCCTTTTTAATACAAATCACATATAGGATGCACTGGCAAGAGGACTGAATGGGACTGTGTTTGTGGCCAGGGTTGTTGGGGTGCAGGGATCGCTGGAGGCGAAGGCTCCACTTCCAGGTACTGAGCACCAGGGCGTGTGCTGCAGTGATTGTTGGGGTGCAGGGATCGCTGGAGGCGAAGGCTGCACTGCCAGGTACTGAGCACCAGGGCGTTTGCTGCAGTGATTGTTGGGGTGCCGGGATCGCTGGAGGCGAAGGCTGCACTGCCAGGTACTGAGCACCAGGGCGTGTGCTGCAGTGATTGTTGGGGTGCAGGGATCGCTGGAGGCGAAGGCTGCACTGCCAGGTACTGAGCACCAGGGCGTGTGCTGCAGTGACTGTTGGGGTGCTGAGATCGCAGGAGGCGAAGGCTGCACTGTCAGGTACTGAGCACCAGGGCGTGTGCTGCAGTGATTGTTGGGGTGAGGGATCGCTGGAGGCGAAGGCATGCACTGCCAGGTACTGAGCAACCAGGGGTGTGCTGCAGTGATTGTTGGGGTGCAGGGATCGCTGGAGGCGAAGGTTGCACTGCAGGTACTGAGCACCAGGGATGTTCTGCAGTGATTGTTGGGGTGCTGGGATCGCTGGAGGCGAAGGCTGCACTGCCAGGTACTGAGCACCAGGGCATGTGCTGCAGTGACTGTTGGGGTGCTGAGATCGCAGGAGGCGAAGGCTGCACTGCCAGGTACTGAGCACCAGGGCGTGTGGTGCAGTGACTGTTGGGGTGCCGGGATCCCTGGAGGCGAAGGCTGCACTGCCAGGTACTGAGCACCAGGGCGTGTGCTGCAGTGATTGTTGGGGTGCAGGGATCGCTGGAGGCGAAGGCTGCACTGCCAGGTACTGAGCACCAGGGCGTGTGCTGCAGTGATTGTTGGGGTGCAGGGATCGCTGGAGGCGAAGGCTGCACTGCCAAGTACTGAGCACCAGGGCGTGTGCTGCAGTGATTGTTGGGGTGCCGGGATCGCTGGAGGCGAAGGTTGCACTGCAGGTACTGAGCACCAGGGATGTTCTGCAGTGATTGTTGGGGTGCTGGGATCGCTGGAGGCGAAGGCTGCACTGCCAGGTACTGAGCACCAGGGCGTGTGCTGCAGTGATTGTTGGGGTGCTGGGATCGCTGGAGGCGAAGGCTGCACTGCCGGTACTGAGCACCAGGGCGTGTGCTGCAGTGATTGTTGGGGTGCTGGGATCCCTGGAGGCGAAGGCTGCACTGCCAGGTAATGAGCACCAGGGCGTGTGCTGCAGTGATTGTTGGGGTGCAGGGATCGCTGGAGGTGAAGGCTGCACTGTCAGGTACTGAGCACCAGGGCGTTTGCTGCAGTGATTGTTGGGGTGCCGGGATCGCTGGAGGCGAAGGCTGCACTGCAGGTACTGAGCACCAGGGCATGTGCTGCAGTAATTGTTGGGGTGCCGAGATCGCTGGATTCGAAGGCTGCACTGCCAGGTACTGAGCACCAGGGCGTGTGGTGCAGTGATTGTTGGGATGCCGGGATCGCTGGAGGCGAAGGCTGCACTGCAGGTACTGAGCACCAGGGCGTGTGCTGCAGTGATTTTTGGGGTGCAGGGATCGCTGGAGGCGAAGGTTGCACTGCAGGTACTGAGCACCAGGGCGTGTGCTGCAGTGATTGTTGGGGTGCAGGGATCGCTGGAGGCGAAGGCTGCACTGCCAGGTACTGAGCACCAGGGCGTGTGCTGCAGTGATGTTGGGGTGCCGGGATCGCTGGAGGCTAAGGCTGCACTGCCAGGTACTGAGCACCAGGGTGTTTGCTGCAGTGATGTTGGGGTGCCGGGATCGCTGGAGGTGAAGGCTGCACTGCCAGGTACTGAGCACCAGGGCGTGTGCTGCAGTGACTGTTGGGGTGCTGGGATCCCTGGAGGCGAAGGCTGCACTGCCAGGTACTGAGCACCAGGGCGTGTGCTGCAGGTGATTGTTGGGGTGCAGGGATCGCTGGAGGCGAGGCTGCACTGCCAGGTACTGAGCACCAGGGCGTGTGATGCAGTGATTGTTCGGGTGCAGGGATCGCTGGAGGCGAAGGCTGCACTGCCAGGTACTGAGCACCAGGGCACGTTGGCTGCAGTGATGTTGGGTGCCGGGATCGCTGGAGGCGAACAGGCTGCACTGCCAGGTACTGAGCACCAGGGTGTTTGCTGCAGTGATTGTTGGGGTGCCGGGACGCTGGAGGTGAAGGCTGCACTGCCAGGTCCTGAGCACCAGGGCAGTGTGCTGCAGTGACTGTTGGGGTGCTGGGATCCCTGGAGGCGAAGGCTGCACTGCCAGTACTGAGCCACCAGGGCGTGTGCTGCAGTGATTGTTGGGGTGCAGGGATCGCTGGAGGCGAAGGCTGCACTGCCAGTACTGAGCACCAGGGCGCGGTGCTGCAGTGATTGTTGGGTGTGCCGGGATCGCTGGAGGCGAAGGCTGCACTGCAGTACCTGAGCACCAGGGCTTGTGCTGCAGTGATGTTGGGGTGCTGGGATCCCTGGAGGGAAGGCTGCACTGCCATGTACTGAGCACCAGGGCGTTGTGCTGCAGTGATTGTTGGGGTGCAGGGATCGCTGGAGGCGAAGGCTGCACTGCCAGGTACTGAGCACCAGGGCGTGTGCTGCAGTGATTGTTCGGGTGCAGGGATCGCTGGAGGCGAAGGCTGCACTGCAGGTACTGAGCACCAGGGTGTGTGCTGCAGTGACTGTTGAGGTGCAGGGGTCACTGGAGGCGAAGGCTGCACTGCAG